>NC_090265.1:801518972-801830510 GCF_040414725.1 Anabrus simplex
TAACACGGTTACAATGGCAGTACAGGTGTTTAAAGGTAACTAATCCAAGGATATTTTCACCAGTTGAATATATCGGCCTGTATTGTGAGTAATTAGCGCCAGGATGAAAGTTCACGGCACGTGAAAAAGCAGTCGGAACTCCAAAATATGCACCCAGAAAATCGTGTCTAAAGGACGATTTTAGAATAAGAATGTTTTCATTCATTCTGAACTACACCTGTCACAATTACACTAGCAGTAGATGTGTTTACAAATGTCACAATGTTATTTTCACCAATTAAAATATACTCGCACAGTTGAAGAAACATTCGTCAATGCTTTATTTACGTATATAATATACAAGCGGAACACGAAAATAAAAGTTAACCCAAACAAATAAAAGTTAACCCAAACAAGCAAAACACGAAGATAAAAATGAAACAATATATACACGCGGGACAGGAGATTAAAAATAAAACTATAAAAACAGAACACGAAAATAAAAAATTGTGGGATGTTTAAGTTTGAAATGTCTCGTCATAGTGCCGGTTTAGATCCCTTTGCAGACAAAATAGAAGAACATAAATTGCATTTTACTCTGTCGGTTTTATTCTAGAAACAATGTTCTAAACAGGACTCCGGTGCGACATTATGCAGAGTTTACCGTCTTTCGTACGGTTATATTATTAGGTTTCAATGAAACACTGTTACAAAACAGTTGAAAACAAAACAGAACACATTACGATAATCGCATGTACCTAAGGTCAGTTGCCGGTGCAATGGAACTCACAGAACAAAGAGGATATGACAGAAGACGGAATACGAAACACTTTAGCACATGGCGGCACAGAGCCTGTATCGACAGTCAGCTAGTAGGCGAAGATCAGTGCATAGTGGCGCTGCCGACGGGATAGCGAGTCACTGTCTCGGTCTCGCTTGCGAATGTTTCGGAACAATTGACACTCGGTGTTCCGGAACAGCGGAACATAACTGTGCATCGGCACAGTGTGCCGAATCCTACATTTTAAAGTCAATTTTGCTTGGTTACAATTTTAGGCTGGTGATGGCACCTTATACAGTTGTCGAAATCGGTACATTAAATAAAATATGTTGTAAATAACGATCTTGTACAACACATATTGTATTGAAAAGCTGGTACATTTACCCATATTTTATCATTATGATATATTTCTGTGTTAGTGTGATAGATGGCTCTGTGTAATCAAGTTATCACCGGAATGATAATTATTGCTCCATGTCGGTTCTAATAATCGAGAAACAGAAAGAAATGCATATTAGGATATTCTATTTAAAAAGTATTTGATTATGAAACTTACATTGATTTATTCAGTGTAGGGTTATTAAACGAAATATGTATGTACTTCCAAGCACGATATTTCGGTGAGCAGGTGGTAAATTGGCGTTATAATTCATGTTGCCATAATGGTTTAGTTTATTTTCCACAGTCTTCAAGGTATGATGCTACATGATAATGATTTCATGTGTCATATACGGCAGTATAACAGTATATTGTCCTTTGCATCCTTGCCTGCATTCCAGAATTGGGTCCTTACTCTTTTAAGATTCAGGAGATGATTCATAAGTACATTTCAGTTTTACTGGCTACTGAAAACTGCCGAGCATTATACGGCCAGCTTTATGTGATAGATTCAAGTCTGCGAACAGAATTTATTGTGAGCATTCTATAAATTGCCAAGGTTCAAAAAATTTCGTACGTATAGTCACAAGGGAAGTGTAAGTTTAAAGACAAATAAGTTGTCTTTCGCAGTTCCACTATCATCAGTTTTACTTTTAGTCTTTGTTCGCTCCGTTGGTGGCAACAATCAAGTTCTGGGGAGAACACATATTTGAACACAACTTGCTGACAAGGAGATGATTCATGGTCTGCTTTTCAACGCATTCGCATAGTGTGGAATAGCAGGCGAATTCCCACTTTCTCATGATGGTCTTTGATCTAGCACCGCCAGTGCGCAACCTGCCCGGTGCCTTCCAGGCTGACCAACTTTACTCGTGACCTGAAGGGAAGCTTTCGGATAGTACCACCCATTCTGCGAAGTAGCTGTATTTGGAACGCAATGAATTTACTCGGAATTTTGAAGGTGGTTCATTGAATGAATTGAACTTAAGCCATGATTTATGCAGTAATCATTTTTGTAGATTTACATCCTTGTTCGTACAGAAAATCTTCTTCTCTTTCTTCTCCATCTTCTTACTAATCCTTCTCATCACCTCACAATTGAAGGCGATATCTCGGTACACTGTAAAAATGTACATATTTTCTAAACTTTTTATTACCGAGCTCGATAGCTTCAGTCGCTTAAGTATCCGGTATTCGGGAGAAAGTATGTTCGAACCCCAATGTCGGCAGCCCTGAAGATGGTTTTCCGAGGTTTCCCATTTTCACACCAGGCAAATGCTGGGGCTGTACCTTAATTAAGGCCACGGCCACTTCCTTCCCACTCCCAGACCTTTCCTGTACCATCGTCACCATAAGACCTGTCTGCGTCGGTGCGACGTAGAGCAACTAGCAAATAAAACTTTGTATTAATTAGTGTGTATAGTACTCATTATTCATATGGTATATTTTAATTTACAACACGTACTGTACGATATGTATTAAACAGATGCCATTAGTTGTTCTTTTCTACGTGTGATTATCTTCATTAATACTACCGCTGTTAGGCCTATTAATGTAAATATCGTTTTCATATTATTGCCATCATTAGTTATTATTAACAGTGTTCTAGGTTAAGACTGGTTGAGTGTAAGAAAGGGAGTACATCCGTAACTTTGCCAGAATAAATAAATAAATAAAATAATAATAATAATAATAATAATAATAATAATTATTATTATTATTATTATTATTATTATTATTATTATTATGATTATTATTATTATTATTATTATTATTATTATTATTATTATTATTATTATTATAAGAAAGAAACATTGAGTTTTATTGGGAAACCAACTACAGGAATGTGACTTTTCAATTCTAAAGTCTCATATGCATTGGCTGGGAATAGAACCATGACAACTTTGGTAAGAGTCAGTGACGATAGCACTGATCTGTCCCACCCTTCGACATAAGTAAAAAAAAATACACTCCTCATAAGATAAAGAAATAGCTGATTGGACATCGAATCAACTCCCCAAAATTAATTTTTAAAATAGAGAAACTCCGTGCTCCTGACAGCATATTGGGAGGCATTAACCTTCTATGAAGAGTGTTGCACATACAGGCGATCTCCATTTGGATATAATCGTATACATTCTTGAAACAGAAAACTCATTTTTAAATACAAATAGTCAGTTTCATGGTGTATGGTCAGTGTGTCTACCTCTTATTTGATTCGCGGTCAGATCAAGGAGTTTTAGTCCTGGAACTAGGTTCGGTTAATCCCGTGAGATCAACGGAGGAGATTTGCGATACGATAGGTAGCGGACAGTGTTATAAAAGACAAGCAATGCGGCTGAAGATGTCGTCAAGCCGGTCACGTAGCACTCTAATATCGCTTGGCCATCTCACTGGGAAGGCCAAGTCACTAAATAGGCTACAAGTGCGGCAGACGTGTGCCGTGTGTTTACATGGAGGCTGAACATGGACTTAAACGGCATCCAGAGTGTCACAATTAATATCAGCAAACCCCAAAAGTACAGATGGCCCAAAAGTCCGTTAACGTTTAACTAGATAATACTTCACGGAATATTGGAGGTAGAGAGGTAACAGTTGACACTCATGATTAGCATAACATGGGGTTTTATTGAAACCAAAATAAAGTACACAATGTGCCCAACAGATGGCGCTGGACAGCAGCATGTCAGGTACAAATGGCCATATATAACTTACATAAAATGCTTATTGACACCAACAACGAATACACAGTCAAGCCAGCAACACGTCAGTGATGCCACATGAGACACATAGTAAGCTGTGACAGGGGGAGTTAAAGGCGCCTGCAATCGCGGCATTTCATGCTTGGCCTCCGCGGTATCAGACCTCAATCCGTGAGACAATTGGTTGTGGTGTTACCTGAAGTCGCAAGTCTACAAGGATAGTCCGACCGCATTAGGGTTGCTAAAAGACAACATCCGACGGCCATTTGTCACCATACCTACGGATATGCTGTATAGTGCTGTTCATAACATTGTCCCTCGACTACAGATATTGTTGATGAATGACGGGTGACACGTTTAGCATGTGGTATAAAGAACATCGTCTCTGCTAAACCTCGATTCTTGTGCTAATTAATGATTGTGTATCGTATGAAGCGCCATCTGTTCGCCACTTTGTGTATTTTATTTTGGTTTTAATGAAACCCCACGTCATGCGAACCATGTGTATCTAAGTGCGGGCAGTATCCAGTAATCAGGAGATTGCGGGTTCGAACCCCACTGTCGGCAGCCCTGAAGGTGGTTTCCGTAGTTTCCCATTTTCAAACCAGGCTAATGCTGGTACTTTACCTACCTTAATTAAGGCTACGGACGATTCCTTAAAAAACATCATGTGTGTGAATTATTACCTCTCTACCTCCCACATTCCGTGAGGTATTGCCTCGTCAAATGTTAACGAACTTTTGGATCGTCTTGTGTGTATTCCATACTAATAGTGGTCGTTTGTGATTTTTCTTTTATATGTCACTCCCCTCAAACCCCCAACCGTAGGAGTGCTAGGGATGTCTTACCAACACGGCCTATTTTCATAGATAGTAATTCATATGCGTAAGAAATTTGCTTGAGAGCTATGCTGGAACATACTCACATACATACACACTGTTGGCCATTTTCGAATTTTCTTTTTCACACACACGCGCGCACGCGCACACACACTGCCGATGGAGACTTAAAACGGCATCCGGAGTGTCACTATTCATGTCAGCGACCCCGAAAACTATGGGCTCAACACTAATATATGTAATTTAGGTTTATATTTTATAGGTCACTCAATCCCTACTACGCCTCTAGGGGAGCTAGCTATGTCTCCTCCCACATTATTTCTCTCCAGACATTATTAAACCATATGTGTGCCAAGCTTGGTTGAAATTGTAGGTCTGCTTGTAGGCACCGTCATGTTTAATCGTTTAGCATCGCCGATATCTTAACATCAAGATACAGTATTGCTCCTTATCTGTATGCATCCCGCTAAGTTAAGGATGATGAAATTGGACGTCTATATTAAGTAAACATTTTAATATATATATTTATGTTATTATTATTATTAGATAGCATATAAAACATTTATAGTGACAAACTTATTGCAGTAGGGTTAGGAAATCTTCAGAAATGGGAGCCGATTGGCGGAGGTGTGAGCCAAGGTTGTTGTTCATAATCCATATATCAGCACATATCTCAAACATCTAGATGTCATACTCTTTGCTGATGTTGTTCATCAGAAGATGATCTTTAGTGGTCAGTATTTAATCTCCAGAAAGTCTCTTCAAAATTCGACATGATCATTTCACCAGAAAAGAGCAGAAAAATGGCCTTTAAGGGGAAGGACACTATCCCCAGTAAAATCTGGTTAGACAATAACATTTTTCAAAGAGTCAATGAATTCAATTATCTGTGATACAACTTATCTTACCTAGAGGAAACTGATAACTCTGCAGATATAATCAAGTTTAACAGAACGACAGGAATTATAAATCACAAAATGATTGTCCAAGAACACACTCGCTTACGTTTTTATAACACTTGAGCAACCCTTTGCTATGGCAGTAAGGCATGGACAACAACACCTCAAGACACTTCCAAAATTACAGCACGTGAAATGACGTTCATGCGCAGAACAGCAGGCTATATAAAATGGGATCGTAAAAGAAATAAAGATGGGTTTAAAAGACTGAATGTGAAACCAATAATCAATTACATCCATGATTACCAAGAAAACTGGAAACGTCACGTTCAAAGGATGGAATCTGGAAGAATACCAAAGGAGATCCTACACTACCAACCAACAGGACACAGATCTATAGGACGTCCAGTGAAGTGATGGAAAGAATATGAAAGACCGTAACGGGCCTCACGATCCAGTACTTGAAAGGATTGTTATTATTATTATTATTATTATTATTATTATTATTATTATTATTATTATTATTATTATTATTATTATTATTGTTGTTGTTGTTGTTGTTGTTATTATTATTATTATTCACTACTGACTTAAGTGACAAAGGTTATAACAACAATTAGACCAAGCTGTTGTTCTCAAACTAAACCTAAAGGAAAATAACCAAATCAGAGCAACACTAGGACGGGCATGTAAATCCACTGGCATGTTTCCTATCGATATAATCCAAATAAACGAGCACGATCTGTACTTTATTATTATCAGCGAACTGTAATATGACCCACATTCTCGGACGCAACCCAGTGGCATTTATTTCATTGCAATCGCTCGCCGCTGCATGGAAACGATCGGCGTCAGGGTACATAAAAGCGAATGCCTGCGAATGGGTGGCTTGCTTTAGGTAATGTGACCAACTCTCAGCCAAGAACATAAGGGAGGTTTCGTCGCTATAAAGCAGTGCTTTGTCACTCCAACAAATGTTCATGGAAAGGTTAATATTAAAGAAAATATTTAAAGTGCATATAATATATACATGCAAGATCACAATACAGAGTGATTTACATCTGGGATGTTTCTTAGTACTAACCTACTTACCTACATAGACAGGGTGGTCGGAAAGAACGTGAACCGAGTACATGAGCGTTAGAGCGTTGGTCATACTGATAGATAATTGAAAAAATTAAATTAGATATCTCGCGTTGTTGTCATTTTATCAGCTGCTGAAGTTAGCCAATCACATCGCCTCGCCGGTGACTTCAGACGGGCTTTGCGAGGCGGTGTTGCTACAAATGTACGTGGCTTATGACCGGCTTGTTAGCACTAACAGAAGAAATAAACTTCTCCAGGGGAGGGTCTTGAACAAGGACCTCCCAGCTGATAAGCCAATAGCAAGCACGCTAAGGCGACATTGGCTGGAACCCACGGTGTGTTACTTCTTGATGCTCATTTTTCGACATGGATCTCAAGCTCGACCAAGCCACGGGGAGATTTAGAACACTGCCTCGTACAGCCCGTTTTAATTCACCCGCGAAGCGATCTGATTGGCTAACTTCAGCAGCTGATAAAATGACGACGACGCGAGATATCGAAGTATTTTTTTCAAACTACTTACCAGTATGACCAACGCTGTGATGTTCGTATACTCGGTTTATGCTGTTTCCGAACACCTTGTATTCGTCCACCAATCCCCAGCAGAGCTAACCAATGCGTAAATTTCAAAATAGCTTCATTATCCTAATCAATTTCTACCATTAACTCCCTCCCAATTTCTTCTTAGCTGCATTAATTTCCTTGGTCAGTCCGTCCGTTGCTCATCAGTGGAGAAATTTCTTCAGTGTGGGATTTAAGACGATGATATTTCGTCTTGGTACATCAATTTGTTTCTTGAATAACTCAATGTAAAGACACAACATTGTGTTCAACCTACTTGTTATAACAATTTTTGCATTGCAAACCAACTGCTTTCTTTCACAACTTGGATTATATAATGTTACAATATCTAGAAGCCTCCGTCGCTCAGACGGCAGCGCGTCAGCCTCTCACCGCTGGATACCGTGGTTCAAATCCCGGTGACTCCATGTGAGATTTGTGCCGGACAAAGCTGAGGCGGGACAGGTTTTTCTCCGGGTACTCCGGTTTTCCCTGTCATATTTCATTCCAGCAACACTCTCCATTATCATTTCATAGCATTTATCACTCATTAATAAATCACCTTGGGAGTGACAACCTCATCGTAATAACAGCCTATATATGTTTCACTCATTACATCCCTGACCGGGTCAACGACTGGAAAACAGGTTGTAGGTTTTCATTCATTCATTTTCATTTTCATTGTTACAATATCTAAAACAAAATGCAGTGTTTATCGCTAGACATAAACTGTCGATAGGCCTACTAGAATGGCAGAAAGACCTGTAATATTAGAATTAACTGCAATAGCCATGTTTATTAAGGTCTGATGATGTAAATGATCTTGATAACAGTCTATGTCGGAATGTATGTGGCTGTCATTATACACTGAGTGGCCAAAAAGCACTGGAAGGGGTGTCCCATTAGAAAATATACCGTGAACGACCCCTGAGCGTTGCGGCTAGGTATGGTGTAGCTGAGCAGTCTGTCGCAGACACCAGTGTCGTGAAGACGGCAACATGTCGCGAGTTAACCGACTTTGAACGTAGGGTGTTCATCGGCGCACGACGCATAAGTCATAGCATTGTGAATATTTCAAGCGAACACGGGTTTCCGAGGTCAACAGTATTGAGGGTGGATTTTCAATATCTCAGAGAGAACGTTACCACCCATATAAACCACCGCGCGGGAAGACCACAGGTGTTTAACGATCGGACATCAAGTCTCCTCCACAGAACCATACTTGGCGCTCGACGGGCTACGGTGGGTCGGATCACCGCCCAGTTAAATTTGGGAGTCAGGAATTGATTTTTACCAGGACTGTAAGCAGGCAAGTGCACTGCAGAGGCTTTACCACTCGACGACCAAGTCATGTCCCTTTGCTGACACTTCGACATAGAGTTCAACGACGTGCAATGGGCCCGTGAACAGTGATGACATGCGGTATGATCCCATGAGCCCAGGTTCCAGTTGTATCGAGCTGATGGGTGCGTGAGAGTGTAGCGTATGCCCTATGAAGCTATGGATCCTGCGTGTCAGCAAGGTTGTGTCCAGACGGAAGGTGGCTTAGTTCTAGTCTGGGCGGCGATCTCATGGTCGCAATTAGGTCCCATTGTCCGGTTACAGGGAGCGCTGGCAGGTGCACGTTATGTGGACATTGTTTCAGACCATCTATATCCCTTTCTGGCCCTAGTGTACCCTGAGAGAGGACAATGCGCCACATCACGCTCTGTGGTGGCACGTAGGTGGTTGAAGGAGCATTCCAGTGAAGTTAAGACCCTGGGTTGGCCCTCTAAATCCCCCCCCCCCCCGATCTTAATCCAATCGGCCATTTAAGGGATGTTGTCGCTGCTGATGTACGCTTCATGAACCCTGCAACAACTACAGAATATTGTGAGTAGCAGATCTCTCCAGAACGATTCAGCGCCTTGTAGAGTCGATGCCTCAAGGTATTGCTGCCGTCTTGAGAGCTCTTGGAGGAGCAACTCGTTATTAACATTACATTAAGTGTCTTCCCATGACTTTTGGCCACTCAGAGTATATACAACATGAATTTCATGATCGTGAACGGTAATGAAATACGGGAATTATAAATGACCAGTAAGAGTGTCGGGAGGATAAAACATTTGGTCTGTAACACGAGTGTTCCCTGAAGATACAGAGATTTGGTCATCCTAGTAGACTCCAGAAAAAATATGTGCGAGATTCGAAACGTCAGAGTAGGGAAGGGAGTTCTCGACCCGAACCACTATCTATCACAAATCAAAGTGAGATTCCAACTCAACTGATCCAGACCTAAACACAACAGACCTCTAAGAGTTGACCCAGAATTTCCTTAACAGAACGTCAACACCTTCTTACAACACATACGAGAGCAGGATCCCAAGTGCTGGCCAGACCTACGTAAAGCATTTCAAACATCAGCCCTAAAGTTAATACAGCTTCCGAAGAAACGAAAACAAAGATGGTACAATAAGACCTGTGATGAAGCAACTGATGAACGGATTAAAGCGTGAAGTCAGTGAAATGGACATCAAAAGGATGAAAATGGGAAATGTCTTCTTAAAGGTGCAGAAAATTACCTCAAACATAATCCGCCGGTAGAAACGAGCGTATGACAGAAATAGACTCATAGAAATAGAGAAAGAATTCCTCAAAAACAACACTAGGAATTTCTACAAGACTTTCCGTGAGAGTGTATCCAGTTATGAAGCGCCATCTTCATGTTTTAACCGAACAAATAGAACATTAGAAACGAACACCATAGAGAACTACACAGTTCTAGCCGACTACTTCCGAGACCTCCTCAACTACCATCCTCCAAAAGAACGATTGAACTTCGAAAAACCCATGCCGAACCCTGATTCACAACTCCCGACTATACATGAAACAGCAGAGATCATCCGATCGCTTAAAAATGATAAAGCCGCTGAAGAGGATGGCATCACCGCGGAGATGTGGAAACTAGGATCCGAACAGCTACCGAGCCATATCCGTGTATATACAACATGAATTTCGCGATGGTGAACGGTAATGAAATACAGGAATTGTGAATGATCAGTAAGAGTGTCAGGAGGTTAAAAAATATGATGTGTAACACGAATGTTCCCCGAAAACACAGAGATTTGGTCATCCTAGTAGTTTCCAGTTTAAGAAGGAGTTTAATAAGGCGTGCAATTCTGTGGACAAACAGGCCGTTTTTGATACGCTAGAACAACTCAGAGTCGAGAGGAAGACCAGAGAACTCTACTCTCACGAATATGACTTCTAAAGTGAAATTCCTTGGGGAAATTTCTGAGCCTCTTTAAATATGTACGGGCATTTGTGAAGGTGACGGCATCTCCCCTTTTCTCTTTTCTCAGTTCTAGACAAAGTTATTAGAGAATGGGAAAGGGACGTCATTGGAAATTTGGGATGCAAAGTCAAGGTGAAATGTTAAGCGTTTGCAGATGATCTATCGATCATTACTAAGACCAGGGATGAAAACAGATACGCTGTACAGAGATTGCACAATATAGCATCAAAGGCAGGTCTCCAGATATCGTACAAAAACAGAACATGGAAAATCGACATCAATATAGCAAAAAACTCTCCCTAGAAAATGAAAACGGCACAATTTCACAGATGGACTCCTTCAAATACCTGAAAGAAATCATACTACCTTCGCGACTAGACAGTAGGGCCAACGTAGAAAGAGCCACGACACTCCCAGAGTCGTACATACTAACGTGGAATTACTACAACTTTTCTTTTTTTAGAATTTGCTTTACGTCGCACCGACACAGATAGGTCTCATGGTGAGGATCGGATATGGAAAGGCCAGGAGTGTGAAGGAAGTGCCATGGCCTGGTGTAAAAATAGGAAACCATGTAAAAGCATCTTCAGGGCTGCCGACAGTGGGATTCGAACCCACTGTCTCCCGGATGCAAGCTCATAACTGTGCACTCCTAACCACACAGTCAACTTGCCCGCTAATCACTACAACAAAAGGGTCATATCTCGTAATGCAAAATTATGACACTACAAGACAGTTGTTTCTTCGGAAGCTTCATAAGCCGCAGAAACCATATCCCTAGGAGGTTACTCTAATATTATAGAAAATGAAAAATAAAAATAAATGAATATTCTCAGGAAAATTTATGGATTAAGATGAGAACAGTGGACATCTACTCATTAAGTGACAGGCTTACTGAGGTAGTACGCAATTTACGCATGAAATTCTAGGACCATATCTATAGGATGGACAGCTACAGACTCACCAAAAGTTATTTAAAGTAATCAGAACAAATAACGTCAAAATAAACCGGCTAGAAGACACCGAGACGGAGATCCAAGAAATGAACATCATGGATGGCATCATAGAAGATTGTGGATCCTTTATTACAATACCAACCAAGCACAAATTCGTAGAGAAACCTAAAAGGAAAACTGGTAGGAAGTGGTCTACATAATGCAAGATGCAACACAGTGCATTCATGAAGAGATTTGGGGAGGATGAGAAGGCGAAAACTATCAGGCCAACGAACAAGTTCAAAGGCGCTCTTTGAATGAGCATAACGAAGAAAGAAAGAAAGAAAGAAAGAAAGAATGAATGAATGAATGAATGAATGAATGAATGAATGAAAGAATGAATGAAAGGAAAAAATAATATTAATATACATTTGCGCCCCACTAACTACCTTGACGATTTTCAGAAACTCCGTATTGTTAGAATTTTTCCCGCAGGATTTCTTTTAAATGCTATTAAAATTCACCAACACGAAACTGGCATAACTTGAGCACCTTAAAACTTCAGTGGAATGATCTGGAATAGAACCCACCAACTTGAGTTTAGTAGACTAGTACTCTGCCGTCTGAGCTACTCAGCCCGGTTTCTACAGTACTAAGTAGTTCGTTACTGCATCATGGCTTTTATTGTTTGAATGATATTCAGCGTGGTGGACGAAACGCCATACACAAGAAATTGTTTATACAATACTTGATATACAACATACAGTATTTAATTTAAAAATGATATTACAACGCTCCGTGGAATTTGCGTGATTAGTCAGTATGCATGACATGTTTAAAATGCCCACCTTCTCGCGTACAACATCTCCGAGACGAACCCGAATGTTTGTTGTTTGTGACCGCTCTGCGACACATGTCCTCACTGAACCCTCGGATTGCAATTGCTGTATATTTTCTGGTTTGTGTCGGTAGATTTTCTCTTTCGAATATCCTCACAGGAAAAAAGTCACAGAGATTAAGATCGGGGCTATGTGGTGGTCAGTTGAGCCGCACTGAACACATTCGAGATATCGATGGGATATCACAAGGGTCCCGAAATCTCCATGCAGGAAATCCAGGACAACACTTACTGTGTGCGAACGAGCTCCATTGTGTCCCTGTTGGTAGTAGTGTTGCAAATAGTTATGGAAGGAAACTGTTTTTCAACATGTCCTTAAAACGCACACTGTTGATTGTGTCATCGAAAAAGATTCGCCCAATAATTCCATGACTGGAAATTGCACCCCACACGCACTCACTTTCACACCTTGACTTTTAACCTCATAAACAATATCGGGCCGTCCTTTCGCCCAAAATTTGACATTCTGTTTGTTCACAGCACCATTGAGATAAACATATGCCTCATCACTGAACCGTGCGTTGTGCAATACGGGATCACCTTCTGCAATTTCCCACGCAGCAAACTGTACTCGCCTTTGCTTGTCCTGCACAGTTAGTTTATAGCTGCCTCTGTGAATCCGTGGTAGAGTGTCGGCCGCCAGGTCCCAAGATAGCGGGTTCAAACCCGACAGAGGTAGTCGGATTTTTGAAGGGCGGAAAAAAGTCCATTCGAACTCCATGTCGTACGATGTCGGCATGTAAAAGATCTCTGGTGATACATTTGGTATTTACACGACAAAATTATTTAAATCTGAGCCATAGACGCCCAAGAGAGATCCGGTTTACTCTGTCTGCCATCTAGTGGCCTAGAGTAAAACGGAACGTCGAAACTGACGAGCAGCCAGCCAGATGGCGTCAAATTGAAATGTCTGCACACGGTAGCTGAGGCCATACGATTATTATTATTATTATTATTATTATTATTATTATTATTATTATTATTATTATTATTATTATTATTACCGTTAGTTTATGAGCTGTTGTCATTTTGTATGGGAAAAGTTCATGGTCAGGCTGCAGTATTCTGTGTTGTGGTGCCCCACCTTTGTTTTGAACAGCGCGCTACTCAGCGAGCCTTCCAGAAGCGCTGCGTGTTCCTGCCAGGGAACATACGGAGGAGCGAAATCATCCCGCTAGTGGTCTATTTATTGCCGTCCAGGTGGAGAGCGAACACGTTCATAGATGCAGACTGGGTCTCGGCCCATACAAGGACAACGCTGGTCCGTGGTCCAACAGCTCTGCACTCTGACCGACCAACCGAGCAGAGGATGGCCTCTAAGCCTCTGCATTTGGGAGACGGGACAGGGCTTAACCTCACGGCTGGCCCCAACCGTCGGCTGTCCTGAGAGTGGTTTTTCCGTGGTTTTACATTCTCTTACACTAAGGCGAATGCTAGGACAGTTCCTAGTATAGGCAACGGCCGCCAATCCCCTCACCTTCTCCGTGCATCTCTTTCACCGTAGCAAATCTTCCGGCCTGAGAGATGGCGTCACCGTCTAGTTGGCCCGCCTCTCTCCTCAGGGGATGAATTAAAACATTTTAGCAGTAGTAGTAGAGTGAACAGAGGCCGTATGCAGGCATTCCAGCGACGAGCTGCACCGCAAGTCGGGCACGGAGGGTTTCCCCTCTTTAAAAGGTGCACCGAGCAGGTGGACTGAAGTCTAGTCCAGAGGTTTCAACTCAGGACAAACACATTAGCCTCACTTACTCTTATTTACAATATTCTATGTAGTATTCGTCTCTTCTGGCCAGCCCTTGTATTATGACTGTAATATTCATGTACTTTTCGGCTGTGTCCTTTCTCGCTCACAGAATGTATATCCTAAGCAACAGCCTTCAGAAAATTTTATTTGCATTGCGGTCTGGCAACTTAAATAATTTGTAATATTAGGATAGGCAATTTGTTAACGATTTCTGTCATAGATCAACGAGCTCACGCATGTTATTAGTTAAAAGTATCTATTCGCGTAGCATTGTCATTCGATAGCCAGTCTGCCGTTAGGAGCCCTGCGGGCACCGAAATTACCACGAAATCTTTACTGAGCCCGAGCTACACTCCTTGTTTCCACATAAAACATCACTGTTTTCACCTTCTGATTATGCGTCAACCTCTCTTTGCCCGCCTTATGTATAACTTAGAAGCCGGTACGCATGCGAGATATGTGCTGCCGTCTGTCGAATCACGCATGAAATAAGGCTTTTGTTTACAAAAGGACATGAGCCCATTTTTCCACACACTTTGTTAATCATTCTGTGTATGACATTTCGTGTGCCACCCTAACCCTGTATTATGCTTCTTAGTCATCAATACATGGAATTGAAAATCTCATTACTTACATCAATAAGTAACTAAAAATGTTCTCTCATAAACGTACATAGATAATCAACAAAACATCAATCGGAATTTATTACTTCACATACACTGGACAACAAATTAATCTTAAATTCACAACTCGCCCACGGTATAAATTTACATAACAGAGTAATTTAAAATTCAATATTCACACACAGTGAAAAGGTTACATGCCAGATTCACCAGTGACAATAATTACATAGCTGTGTTGCATGCATGCTCACCCGATGTTCCACTTGTCTCTGCCCGATGCAATGATAACGTCAAAGACACACCAGTCCATTTCTGCTAATCTATACTATATAAAGTACGAAAGAAGAACATATTCCAAGTAATAATGAAATCAAGCGTCGAGGAAGTTTATATGTTGAAAATAAGGAACAGTAAGTATTGATCGAAAAACATGTTCTTGATCTAATATTGTTACTTCCTTCTATCGACTAAAACGCGTAGTTAATTAGGTCTTTGCCACGTATTTTTTATTTAGTCAGTTTACTGTCCAGGTTTGGTTTTCCCCCTGACTCAGCGCGGGATCCCACCTCTCCCGTCTCAAGGTATTGGCCTGGAAGAAGGACCAGTATCTCTTCCAGGTGCCCTCAGCTGCAATGTTGAACAGAGGCCTTGAGGGGATGGGAATATTGGAAGCGATAGACAAGGAAGAGGGAAGGAAGGTTTGGTACCATTCCGGCATTTTCCCGGAAGAAAAAACTACTTATAGGATTTCTGAGGTGGGAATCGTACGTCCTACACTCAGTTGACCTTCCGAGGCTGAGTGGACCCCGTTCCGGTCCACGTACCACTTTTCAAATTTCGTGACAGAGCCGGGAATCGAACCCGGGTCTTTGAGGGGGTGGCAGCTAGTCACAGTAACCACTACATCACGGAGGCGAAATCTAGTCATCTGCACGGTCTCTCTTATAAAACCAGACCGTCTAACGGCGTGTCTAATCTCCGAGACCTAAGTAGCTGTACGACAGGCGCACGCATAGTGCTCGACCTTGCAAGAGCGCGCACGTGCTCGACCTAGCACCAATAGCTAGTCTGAATCTAAACTTTTTAACATGATGAGACAGTTAACATTGAAACACCGTATTTTCCTATGTAAAAGTAATTTTAAGTACGAGTCGGCTCGACGTGTATGCGATGCATTTGTTCAGCAATTTGCAGGTGAAGTGTCACCTTCACGAGCACGTAACTTAATTGTAAATAAAGTTGAAACTACTGGCTCAGTAATCAATAAAAACATGAACGCACACGAACAGTTTTAACAGAGGAAATGCTTGATGACATTGGTGCGAATCTCGAACGGTCGCTGAATAAATCACTCACAAAATCAGCACAACAAGTAGGGATTTCGTTTTCTTCTGCACACACAGCTACAAAGCTGTTACACATGAAACCGTACAGATTTACATGGGCCCATTGTTTAAAGCCTACTGATCCAGCCACAAGAGTGAGATTGTGAGTGGTATCTTACATCACTGAATGATCGTTTATTCGACACACAGCTTGTGCTCTTTTCGGATGAGGCCTGGTTTCATCTTAATGGTCGTCTGAACAGTCATAACTCTCGCTATTGGTGTGCAGAAACTCCTAAGGTATTTATAAAGTCCCTCCTTATGGAGGACGACACTTCTAGCATCTTTTATAAGGTAAGATTTCATATAAGATTGTATACACGCTTCAAGCAGGGCGGCCTGGCGCGACGTAAGATGGGTTGAAGCAGCTGCTGTAGCGCAGAGTACAAACACGGTGCGCTCGGTCTGGGTTTATAAGAGAGACCTTATGTGCTCGACGTAAATGCTCTTAAACTGATTCATCAGTCATCTCGCAAAAGGGCAAATTGAGGGCAATCATAATAGGCTTTCTGCACGTTGAACATTATAATAAGCTAGTAGCAAACAAAAAAAAAAAATCTTATCCAAATATTCGTTGGCAGTGTTGCCAACTTAGCGGATTTTCCGCTAAGTTTGGCGGAATTAGAAGACTGTCGGCGGAGAAATATACCATTTCGCGGACAGCGGATTCTTTGGCGGAATTCTAGATTTATTATAGCGGAATTTAGCGTTTTATTCATTTTACTTTTTTTAAAATGTACTCCAGTTTGTCTCTTGAGCTATTCCGTATTTCTTGTCAGGAGCTAGAAGTCACATGAGGAAAACATGTTATTTGGATTTGATGTTATGAGATCGTGGTATCATAAATTTGTAATGTGTGAGGAATGGGTACTTATCTCTTAGTTGACGAACGACGACAGATAAGGAAACTGTGAGAGAGTAGCATTTATATTTATGCTATGAAGGGAGACGACCGTTTAATGAACTGGCCTGTTCTGTGTGTGGCCCTTGAGGTAGGGGATTCACCTAGTTTGCACCCGGCAGTAAAACGCCTACAAGTTTTAGCTCGCCGACTCGCAAGCAGAGGTTTAATTCTAGTGGAACTCACAGATCAGGTGAGTACAGACATTTACTACTACTGTTATTATTATTATTATTATTATTATTATTATTATTATTATTATTATTATTATTATTATTATTATTATTATTATTATTATTATTGCCTATATTATGAGATCGGATTTCTTGGTGGAATTTTAGCGGATTTTAGTAGTATTTAACGGATCTTGAAAATATAAGTTGGCAACACTGCTCGTTGGCTTATAGGTATCAAAGAATCATTCATGTGAAGAAGGGCGGAAATAGCGTTACTTGATTTTCTGATCACAGCCCACCGTACAGACTATTTCATGACTCACTCAGTAAATTTAATTTTTAGAATTTCGAATTGAAGTTCATGCAACGTAATGGCTGTCTTAGTACAGTGACACGTACAGAATAATATGCAGATTATAATACCTTAAGATTGTACTTGCCTGTCTTAAACTCCATCGCCTACCGACGTCATAGATACAGGACAGCAGTGAGAAGTCAACGCCCTGGCCTAGTAGAGTGTTAAGATTTGCGCGGACGAACGTCTGCCAACCAGCAGCACACCGCTAAATGGCGGACTTAATGAGCCCGAGTAAGCCGTATAATTTCTGCGGTGAGCTCGTAGGGATTGAGAGGCTTCCACCGTGAATTACAGCTTTATAAATAGTAACTTGGCTCGCGTTGTGGCGACAAACTCCGATTATTATTCTTCAGAAAGACGTGCGTGTCCGAGGAAATGGCATCCTTTTTAATACAGTGAGCTGGAATAGAAACAGACACTAGCATTAATAGTATTTAAATATGAAACTAACTCACTGACGGTAGCGACGAGGACATATTCAGACTTTAATGTAGTTTACCTTGGGTGTACCGTGCGGGTAGGGGAGCGCAGCTGTGAGCTTGCATCCGGGAGATAGTGGGTTTGAGCCCCACTGTCGGCAGTCCTGAAGATAGTTTTCACGCCAGACAAATTCTGGGGCTGTACCTTAAGTGAGGCCATGGCCACTTCCTTCCCACTTCTAGGCCTCTCCTATCCCATCGTCACCATAATACCTACCAGTGTCGATGTGACGTAAAACAAATTGTATAGAATCCTTGGGTGCAGGTTCTGTCAATGAACACATACTTTTCTATTGTTGTTATTAGGATGATGATGTTTATTGTTTAAAGCAGTAATCGGGAGATAGTGAGTTCGAGCCCCACTGTCGGCAGCCCTGAAGATGGTTTTCCGTGGTTTCCCATTTTCACACCAGGCAAATGCCGGGGCTGTACCTTAATTAAGGCCACGGCCGCTTCCTTCCAATTCCTAGACCTATCCTATCCCATCATCGCCATAAGACCTATGTGTGTCGGTGCGACGTAAAACAAATAGAAAAAAAATGTTTAAAGGGGCCTAACCGCTAGGTAATCGGCACCCAATGATACGAAATGCAAAGAAATGAAACGATCATTAAAACTTCAAATTATATTCACCGACTGGTAACTAAAAGAAATGGTAATGAAAAAGTGACCATGATTCCAAAACCAATCAGTGGATTGGATTCGCAATGTCTCATTTTGTGGGGTGATACTTGTTGTATAAAGGGGTGCAAATTCCAGGTCACTGGCCCCTCACAAAGGTAGAAATCACTTGTAAAGCAGAACCATGATATTCCTCCTATAGTGGTATTAATCACATGCAAGAAAAGAATCATGGTGTTCCTCGCATGGTGGTACTAATCGCAAGTATAGTCGATCCATGGTGTTCTTTAGATAGTGGTACTAATAGTGGTAGTAATCCTGCCCCGATAACATCAATCACAGACCCAGGTGGAGGCAGTAGCGGTACGTGTTCCTGAGGTAGTAGTGATTATTGCTCTAAGAGGGAGCACAAGCAGGCACGTATGGTAGTATTAATTGCAAGTAAATTCAACCCATGGAGTTTCTCGCGTAATAGTAAATCACAGATTGTCTCCTGGTTCCAAGTCTATCTTCCCTTGGTCGCCGCTTTTAGTCGCCTCTTGCGACAGGCGGGGTCTGTCCGAGGACTTCGGTTCGCCAGGTGCAGGTCTTTTGATTTGACTCCCATAGGCGATCTGCGCGTCGTGATGAGGATGAAATGATGATGAAAATCAACACAAACCCCAGTCCCCGTGCCAGAGGAATTAACCAATTTTGGTTAAAACTACCGACCCTGTCGGGAATCGGATTCCAGGACCTCTGTGACCAAAGGTCAGCGCGCTAACTATTCAGCCATGGAGCCGGACAGGAGGGGGATACCGTAGGTGTATATTGTGATTGGTTTTCTTTCATACGTCTCATACAAGAGGCAGCGGACGTCGTCAACAAAGCCTACGGATATACAAAAACAAACCCCACGGCACTTAATGCCCTTGAAAGGACCTTGGCCTGCCCAGCGACTGTTGCTCAGTCCGAAGGCCTGCAGATTACGAGGGGCGTGTGGTCAGCACGATGCATCCTCTCGGCCGTTATTCTGGGCTTTCGAGACCGGCTACGGATACGCAGTAGATGAACAATTCGGCACGCCAACAATGTAATACCTGCAGGCCAACCGGCTGAGTAGTATCCGTCTGATCTCCCTATGCTGGTCTGTTGGGCCACGCGTTTTGGTTTCTTATTTATCATATAGCGTTTCTACTACTTTGCCAAATGTGTATCTCAACTGTTTAACTACTTTTGTGGTACAACTTACAAATCTCCCTTTTATCTGTATTGGCATCAACTCAAGTGAGATTTAGGTTGGAGGAAGAATCCGAACTTCCAATACTTTATTTGCTTTTAATGGCTAGTCTATGTAATTACAAATGTATTCCAGCTTAAAGTCTGCTTAAATTACTAAAAAAGTGCATGTTTCATTCCTCTGATCTAGAACATCTTCAAATAAGAAACGTGTATCTAGATACAAAAATTCGTGCATTTGAAATAAAAAGCACTATGATGATGATGAGATAAGATATTCTTTCATACTAAGTTAAAACACTCAACAAGCCAATCTTCTTTCTTCAAAATGCTGGAGTAGTTGCTGTAGTTTTTAGTGCATACTTTAAATAACTTGCGGATGACGATAGACTTAAATTTAAAATACGATGACCGGAAAACTCCTTAAGAAAAAGTCAAATCTTGGTAGAAAGTTTTGAGGTGTTGAAGGGTCCAGCTATTTTTATCTCCCTTACGTCATCAGATGACTAAGGCCCGGTTTCACAGTTTGAGGTTAAGCCGAAGCTTTAGTAAGCCACGCACGCCGCTTAAGCAAGGCTTACTCTTTGGCTTAAACACTACGAGTTTCACAGTAGGGGGACCATGTGCAGCTTTACTAAGCTGAACATCTCCGAAGTTGGTAATGCTTGCGCATGCGCAATGATTCAATTCTCATCTTTGTTTACATCCGTAGCCTACGATTGATGGACTTGTAGGTTATACATTGTTTATCAGCCATGATAATTTAGAAAAATGAACGGAAAATGTGATTCCAATAATAGTAACAAAAACAAAGTTTAAAAAAGGTCACTCGCCCGTCCTGCTGACACGTATTACCACTACAGTCTAAAATAGCCATAACTTCTGAACCATTCATGCAAATAATGTCCTGACAAGGTTATTGTAATCCTTATAAAATACTGGAGGAGGTCAAACAATTTATTTCGATGAGGAATTCGAGGATAATATCGAAATATTTATTTAATATTAAGGAGTTATATTTTTTACCGCTGAGTATAGCATAAAATCGCTTCTAGAGGGCAAACGGTTGGAAATAGGTATATACCATCGCGGACTTTTTGTAGAGGTTTCTATGCTCTACAATTCGTACACTTACACTTGGGGTCTATCGTTGATGGTTCACGCAGCGTAAGCCAAGAAAGCAAGTGACCGACCGACATTTTTGTCTCTTTTACTGTATATCGGAACACGGAAACTGTATTATTTCACGAGCCTCGAGATATATTCAGAAATATAAGTTTGTTATTGGTTTTACGTCCCACTAACTATGAATTTGAGCACCTTCACCACAGGACTGAGACAGGATCGAACCTGCCAAGTTGGGCTATAAGAAGGCCAGCGCTCTACCATCTGAACTGAATCCTTAGCTTAAACCTCAGTTTCATACAGCTTAAGCCAGTCACAGATAAGCTCGGCTTACCACTTGCACTCCCCACTGTGAAACTCGTCCAGAGTTTAAGCTCCCGCTTAAGCCCGATCCAAGGCTTAAGCGTATACTGTGAAACCGGGCCTTAGTGTTTAAGCCAAAGAGTAAGCCCTGCTTAAGCGGCGTGCGTGGCTTACTAAAGCTTCGGCTTAAACTCAAACTGTGAAACCGGGCCTTAGTGTGTGGTTCTGTGGTTGCCAAAGCAAACGTCATTTGCCTCATACAGAGGCTGAGCGAATTCTATCATCAGATATCAGATGGTCACCCTGGATTTCCCACAGTCGCACAGCGGTGACTTTCACACTTATTTAACAGTAGCTATATATAGTTTTTTGAAGAAACAATGTGTGTTTTAAAGGAACAAGTGTATAATGATAAACAAATAATCCACAGAATTACATTTGCTGAATTTTTCCATAGTAGCAGACTCTGTGAAGGAATTAAATAGAAAGTTGAATTTGCGACACACTGAATCATTACAAAGTTTACATCAATAATAAAGAAAACCAAAATTTTAGTTATAAGCAAAGATGGCAGAGGAGCTCATACAAACATAAGAATAATAAATTCTAAAGAAGAACAACTGCAAAATGTCTGTTACTTGGAAAGAATTATGACTGAAAACAACAGATGCATCAAGGAAATAAAAGACGAGTAGCACTTGCTGAACAGGTCTTTTAAAGTAAAATAAATGTTTTATTAAATAGCTATAGCCTATACGTTTAGAAACAAGAAAGACTTTTGTACAATCCTTTGTCTGGTCTGTACTACTTCATGATTGTGAGAGCTGGACTATTGAAAAACGGAAAGAGATTCATTGGAAGCAACTGAAATGTGGATTTGGAGGAAAATTACGAGGACATGCAGAACTGAAACAAAAAATACGAATCGATATCTTCTAAAATAAGTCAATGAGCAACGGAGTCTGGTAAAAGGACATGGAAAGAAGGAAGATAAAACTTGTACGTCATATCCTGAGACATAATGACTTCCTAGTAAACGTCCTTGAAGGAAATATACTTGCAAATAAAGGAAGAGGAGGGCCAAGGAAGACACAGTTTGAGGATGTGAGAAACTTGATGGGATAAAGACCACAAGGAAGTGAAGAGTAAAAGCACGATTGAGAGTAAAACGGTTGTAGCGACAGTGTATGGATAATATACAGTACAGTAGCTCAGAAAATGAATGAGAACGTGATATTGTATAAGTTCCAGGCAAAAACACTTTTCTCAGAAACAACTCAACCTACAGATATAATGTTTATTGTGGGTATCCATAAGGTTTGTATCTAGCAAAGCAAAGTCACCTCCGTACAGGCCATGAAGGCCCTTGGAGGAGTGGAAGGTAAAGGCTTCCACCATTATTAACCTCGGCACGTGATGGGATAGAGTGGTTAGCTCTACGCTCGGCCGCCTTTGCCCCCAGGAATTAACCTGGTACTCATTTTTGGTGTAGGCTGAGTGAACCTCAGGGCCATATGCACCTCCGGAAGTGGAAATCTCGTTTCTTAAATTTTACAATTTCCTGACGGGGATTCGAACCCACGTCCTTCCGAGCAAACCGAGCACGCCTTGACCGCCTCGGCCAGGCAGCCCCTAAGGTTTGTATCTACACGGAAGGAAATATTTTGACAAAAATTACATTTACGTCTTGTGTACAAATAAAATCCGAGGAAGATACAATTCCATTCCTTTCTTCGAGCAGACATATATCCCCTCTGGTTGGTCCTATCCAGATTTAATCCTGACCAAACCCTTAGAGCAGGAAGTCGTGCAATTAAGAGATAGTTTATCCTTTTAATGCATGTTAATGTCAAAATTCTCTGCTTCTAATAGTTGAGATGTCATTGTAGGTGATCCCCTGTATGTCGCTATGTACTGTGTATACAAAGAATACTAGTTATTTGCCTTCCTGTAAATCCAAAGCAACGCGTTCTGGCAGCATCTAACCATCGTATATATGGAATATGACAATTTAGCATCAATGTTCAGTACATAAGCCCTCCTCCTCGGTGTTACTACGCCGCGATCAATATATTCGGCCATCGTCCACGTTCCCTCATCTTCTAGGATCAGTTTTATCAGGATGCATTTGTCATTTTGCAAGACGTGACCGAAATACGCTGCTTTCCTCTTTTTTGCTCGGCACGACGGAGCACCTCTCAATGGTCTCGTGCTCCACCCATGGGATATTCAATACTTTGCGATAAAATGACAAATGAAAAACTGACATACCGCTCGTTTGCAAACACTCTAGTGGCCGAAGCTAGACTACGGTAGTTCCGATATACTAAAATATCGTTATTTCATTCTATATCGACAACGAAAGTACCGATGTCGACATTATCGAAACAAAATATCGATATTTCTCGACACCGAATACAAGGATTCAAAATTATATTGAATTACGTTAAATTTGGGGTCATGACAGTTCCAAGAGAAATAATATAATTAAGAGAATTGATTATAACGATCAAAATATTGCGTGTAAAGTGATCAAATGTTTCCTGTATTTCCACTGAACTTTAACAAGTTTAGAACGTTGTTTACACGAGCCATTTTCGCAATTCAAGTAATTTTAACAAGTAAACAGAAACATTTATGCGATGAATAATTCTGATTTACACGCAAAGTAAAAGTATCTACAACATGCAACGCGCCAACAGCAACTAAACATATGCAAGACACACACACACAACACAGATAACTAAATGGATGACGAAGAATATAAGGACAAAAGTCCTTGTTACCCGTCACTACCCTTTATCTTTATAAAAATACTTCGTGCCTTTCTTTCACAGTAATGAACTACTCACGAAGGGCCTCCGTAGCTTTCGCGGCAGCGCACTGGCCTCTCATCGCAGGGTTCCATGGTTCATATCCCGGTCACTCCATGCGAGATTTGTGCTGGAAGAAGTGGAGGTGGGGAATGCTTTTTCCGGGTACTCCGGTTCTTCCTGTCATATCTCATTCAAATATCATTTCATCTTTCATTCATCAATCATTGCCCCAGAGGAGTGCAACCAGCACAATTTCTATCCTCGCCCCTAGATGGGGGCTACGTTTCTCATTATCACTAGCCGGGCTGAGTGGCTCAGCCGGTTAAGGCGCTGGCCTTCTAACCCCATCTTGGTAGGTTCGATCCTGGCTCAGTCCGGTGGCATTTGAAGGTGCTCAAATACGACAGCCTCGTGTCGGTAGATTTACTGGCACGTAAAAGAACTCCTGAGGGACTAAATTCCGGCACCTTGGCGTCTCCGAAGACCATAAAAGTAGTTAGTGGGACGAAAAGCAAGTAATATTATTATTATTATTATCATTTTCACTAATCGTGAAGTTTATTGATAATTATAATTTGTCGATTAATATTAATATTCCTGAGTGTTTTATAAGGGGCGAAAAAAAATTTTCCGTTCGTACAGTCCTGAATCGGGATGCCAATCAAGTAAAATCGCTGCGAGCATTAAGGCACTCATCCTACCGACGCAGCAGGTTGAAGATCCCCGCGTGGTAAAACACCGTGTGCTGCTGCGTGAAGAAGTGCGTAACCGCCTACTGTACATCCACGTCCGACAGGAAGCCTCGATCGAAGCTAATGTCGAGGTCCACTGCTAGCGCACGAATGCTTATGCACCGGTCCACACTAATAGCCTCATACACCGCCCGATTGTTGTTGTCCACAATGGATGAGGCTGGCCTCCCAGATCGACAAGCATCTTGTGACAAAACGCGACCTGCACGGAACTTGGTACACCATTCCACGACGGTGGTTTTTGACAGACATGCTGCTCCACACACAGTCTTCATTCTCCGATGGATGTTCACCGATGTTTGTCCTTCGGCAGCCAACAACAAATAAGAGTCTGTTGGTTCTTTTTGGAGGCATTTAGTAATAACGTCCCCATGTTTCACGTGGCCGCATTTAACCCACGCACCTCGGCACGACACGACTGCTGCAATAATCCCTTTGTCTACATGTCCGTGCTTATATACCCGCATCGGAGTTGTGCTATGTTGCATGGCCGCTGCAGCAACACCCTCAAATGGAAACTTTTCGATCATGCCCTATTTACGATCTTTTCGATATTGGTGATGTCATAAAATTGTATCGACACCACAGAAATATCGAAAAAATATCGATACTGAAATATAGAAAGAAAAACATATATATTTACTCATATGGATAATATCGCAACATGCCTACCTTAGACACAGTAAACAATTTACGACATGCCAATGAGTTTGAAACTATGAGTTGCGGTTGCACACACGATGTTGTAAACAAATAACTGTACTTTACTTCAATTCTTAGGAGAAAGTAACTACGATTTTCTTTATCTGAATCAGTTATTCCACACAAATGATCAACAATTCACTAAATTATAGAAGGATTCTGATCCCTTATATCTCATTCGCGTGCAGACCCTTACCTCCAGTTCACACTGGGAAATCTTTATTTTTTGTTCGTTTTGTTTTGCTGTTTGGTCAGTGTCCGACTAAACAGCCATCTCGATATTAAAACATATTGGCTTTAACTTTACAATTCATTGATATATATATATTAAAATATATGTAAAAATTACAGGGGCCTAACATCGAGGTCATCGGTCCCTCTCTCCTACATAGTTTCTACTAATAGTATACACGTTTTTGTCATCAGTCGCCAGTAAAACAATGAAATGGCGTATGGCTTTTAGATCCGGGAGATCGCAGGACGGGTTCGGCTCGAGAGGTTCAGGTCTTTTGTTTTGACTCCCGTAGGCGACCTGCGCGTCGTGATGAGGATGAAATGATGATGAAGACAACACATTCACCCAGCCCCCGTGCCAGGAAAATTAATCAATGATGGTTAAAATCCCCGACCATGCCGGGAATCGAACTCGGGACCCCTATGACCAACGGCCAGCACGCTAACCATTTATCCATGGAGCTGGACATTGGTCGTCAGTACTGTACTGATACAGGTTGGTAACTTTTGCTAAACGTGAATCAGAGGTCTAATCAACACATTTTGCTGTTTATGGTAATGAGCACATTAAAAAAAGTCTTATTTATGTCCTGAATCGACTGGCCATCACATGTACAGTATTGGACGTCCACTAAAATGAAATGGCGTATGGCTTTTAGTGCCAGGGAGTATCCGAGGACATGTTTGGCGCGCCAGGTGCAGGTCTTTTGATTTGACTCCCGTAGGCAACCTGCGCGTCGTGATGAGGATGTAATGATGATGAAGACGACACATACACCCAGGACCCATGCCAGATAAATTAACCAATTATATTTAAAATTCCAGACCCTGCCGGGAATCGAACCCGGGACCCCTGTGACCAAAGGCCAGCATGCTAACCATTTAGCCATGGAGCCGGGGTGTGTCCACTACATTGATACGATAAAGGTGACTTTTAAAACTTCTGTGACTGAATCGCATTCGGGTGATTGCCGAGATGAGTCGTCGATTAATGTTCCTTTGTGCGAACCAAGGACATCGCGGGAGATTCTGTTAGATCATTGAGTAATATTTACCTTCATGGTCCTTTGTTTTTTCATGGAAATCAGTTCAAACAGGCATCTCTAACGATATATTTTTACTTTCCTGCCCTTGAATAAGGTTGAATGGTGGGGTGAATGGGGTACGATACTATGACAAACTGCGCGATCTAGCGCGTGTCCTCGCCGGCGCCAATGACGAGGTCGTGATTACAGCTGAGCGCGCCTTCACGCTCCAGTTGTCTTAAAAAATCGATCCTTGTGCACTCTGCCGTCCAGACAGCTGTCAGCTCCTCTTCTTGCCAGATTCAAAGATCTCAAGAGATTTACACAGCGTCACTGACATACGTGACGTACAACGAGAAAGAGAATGGTCGAAGACGACTGGTCAAATCCCAGTCCTGCATGTTCGATCGCCTTCAATATAATTAAGGAAAAGCTGGTCCTCAAAATAATGATGATAATAATAATAATAATAATAATTTCGTGTGCCTCTGTGGTGTAGTGGTTAGCGTGATTAGCTGCCACCCCCGGAGTTCCGGGTTCAATTCCCGGCTCTGCCACGAAATTTGAAAAGTGGTACGAGGGCTGGAACGGGGTCCACTCAGCCTCGGGAGGTCAACTGAGTAGAGGCGGGTTCGATTCCCACCTCAGCCATCCTCGAAGTGGTTTTCCGTGGTTTCCCACTTCACCTCCAGACAAATGCCGGGATGGTACCTATCTTAAGGCCACGGCCGCTTCCTTCCCTCATCCTTGCCTATCCCTTCCAATCTTCCCATCCCCCTACTAGGCCCCTGTTCACTATAGCAGGTGAGGCCGCCTGGGCAAGGTACTGGTCATACTCCCCAGTTGTATCCCCCCACCAAGAGTCTGAAGCTCCAGGACACTGCCCTTGAGGCGGTAGAGGTGGGATCCCTCGCTCAGTCCGAGGGAAAAGCCGAACCTGGAGGGTAAACAGATGATGATGATGATGATGATGATAATTTCGTGTGACATTTCCTAGCCTTGTGCAGCTCTGTAAGCAAACCCTCCATCGAGGATGGGTGGCATCTGCCATGTATGAGCACTAACTCAGGTAGGCTTTCGACGACGGTGAGGTAGGAAAGTGTTAGGAACGGGAAGCAAACGACCGTCTCCCGATGCCAGCTTATGAATAGGAAGCTATATCACGCAGTCAACTCGATCACCATATTTGTTTTGATATTACGTAATTGAATTGGCAATCTGGTTGTGATGGTGGTGGAATACAACGTGATGATCAACTCGTCTTAATATTAGTCAGAGGAACAAGTGGAAGGTAGCCTATCATTAAAGTGAAAGGAAGGGTCGCACAATGCGTGAAAATGAAAGATTCACCACACCTCACAAATCCAACCCCGTCGGGGTCAGAGGAGATTCGAAAGAGGTTAGACAAGAAAGGTGAAAGGAGTCAGACAGAAATGGAAGCAGTGTGTAGCTATAGTGAGGGGACCTGCAGTCACACCTCCACGCTTCGCAGTTGGAGATCTCTTGAGAAATCTCTTCATTTGCCATTGGTATTGCTGTCACTTACATGCTTACATCTTTATTATCTAAACGTCCCTTGGTGAACACTTGTTCTTTGCCGTCCTCGACAATGTTCCGTTTGAGAGGCCCAGGCAGTCATTCTTTTTTTTTTTTGTTTTTTCTTGCTATTTGCTTCACGTCGCACCGACACAGATAGATCTTATGGTGACGATGGGTTAGGAAAGGCCTGGAAATGGGAAGGAAGCGGCCTTGGCCTTAATTAAGGTACATCCCCCAGCATTTTCCTAGTGTGAAAATGGGAAAGCACGGAAAACTATCTTCAGGACAGCCGAAGGTGGGATTCGAACTCACTATCTTCCGGACGCGAGCTCACAGCTGCGTGCCCCTAACCGAACAGCCAACTCGCCCGGTGTCATTAATATTGATCTACAATCTGTATAAAAATCAGTCTGCAGTGATGGCAATCGAGCGTTTTGAAAAAGAAGCAGCAGTCTAGAAAGGAGTGAGGTAAGGCTGCAGTTTGCCCCCCTTCTTTTTCAATGTTTATATAGAACGGGCAGTAAAGGAAAGCAAAGAGGAATTTGGAAAGGGAATCATATTCCAAGGAGAAGAAATGAAAAGCCTGAGGTTTTCGGATGATATTGTTATTTTATCTGAGACTGCAAAAGATATGAAGAAATTGTTGAATGGTATGGACGGAGAACTAATGTTTCCATTCTGAACGAACTGAGCATCAATAAACATCTATCTTCCCGTCTGGATGAGTGTTACCTGCAGTTCCTTAGCCACATTTTCAGAAGAGAACTTGGAAAAGATCATTTTGCAAGGCTAAGTTGAAGGCAGTAGATCACGAGGAAGAGCAGCAAGTAGATGGTTATATCAGGCGAAGAAGATCACTGACCTACCTCTTCAGATCATGTTAAGGAAATCTGAAAACCGCTCTGGGTGGAGGCATCTCGTTTAGGCTGCAACGCAGAAATGATAGAGTTATGAGGTCTCTCCGCTCAGCAATGAGCAAAACGACTAATGATGGATGATGATGATGACGACAACGACGACGACGACGACGATGATGGACGGAGTGTTGGGTAAGGAGTACAAGTCCAAAACGAAAGTAATGGCGTGCAGTCGTACGAAGTCAGGTGATGGAGGTAATATTAGATTAGGAAATGAAGTCTTAAAGAAAGTGGATGAATATTGTTACTTGGGTAGTAAAATAACTAACGATGGCGGAAATAAGGTCGACATAAAATGCAGAATAGCACGAGCAAGAAAGGCATTCCTTAAGAAAAGAAATTTGCTCACTTCGAACATTGATATAGGAATTAGAAAGTTGTTTTTGAAGACTTTCGTCTTCAACATGGCATTGTAAGGAAGTGAAACATGGACGATATCTAGCTTAAAAAAGAAACAGAATATAAGCCTTTGAAATGTGATGTTACAGAAGAATACTGAAGGTGCGATGGGTAGATCGAAACACGAATGAAGAGATACTGAGTCGAATTGGTGAGAGATCAATTTGGCTAAATTTGACGAAAATAAGAGATAGAATGATAGGACACTTCTTGAGATACCCAGGACTTGCTCAGTTGGTTTTCGAGGGAAGTGTAGAGGGTAAAAGCAGTAAGGGTAGACCAGTATATGAATATGACAAGCAGATTAGAGCACATATAGGATGTAGTATTTTAGTAGAATCGAAAAGGTTAGCAGGATAGGGTTGTATGGAGAGCTGTATCAAACCACTCTATCGACTGATAACTCTAACAACAACATCAATCTTGTGGTCCTTCCCTTTATGCAGATAACTTCAATCTTCGAATTGCCCTGTATCTTCCTTTCTCATCTGAAAAGGTGAAAACTGAAGATTTTCTGGGAGGATGCTCTCTTGGATCATTGCTCAACACCTAAATATCTAGGGGTAACTCTGGATCGTGCACTCACGTATAAACAACATTGTGTTATCACGAAACACAAAGTATCTACGCGAAAATCCATTCTTCGCAAGTCATGCGGTACCAAGTGGGGAACGCAAGCTGAAACAATGAGAACTACTGGTTTAGCACTGAGCTACTCTGCAGCAGAATCTGCATGCCCTGTTTGGTACAGATCATGCCATGCCAAACAGGTAGATATTGCTTTAAATGAAACTTGCCGGATTATAACTGGTTGCCTAAGATCTACGCCTTGTGATAAGGTATATTGCTTCCTGGCATTGCTTTCCAAGATATCAGACGTGAAGTAGCTTCCAAACATGAAAAATCTAAAGTAGACGTTTCCCAAACACATCCATTACATGATTATCAACCTGCTCAACAACGATTAAAATCCAGGAAAAGTTTTCTACATTCTACTGAATGCCTTTCGGAGTCACATCAATCATACAGACTAACTTCCTGGAGATCCAGAAACCTCCATCTCAATGGATGGTTGGATCCATCTGAAACTCTTCCAGCTGATTATGAAGAGTCGTGGTCTGCATGGAAGAGTCTATACAGGCTGCGGTCTGGGGTCGGTCGATGTAAGATCTATATGAAGAAGTTGGGTCTACCTGAAGAGTGAACCCTCTGTGCCTGCGGAGAAGAACAAACCATGGCGCACCCCCTTCACTGAAATTCCCGCCCTCACGTTTGCACCATGCAAGATTTAGTGAAGGCCACAAAAATGGTCGAGATCACGCGAAATTATGTTCCGATATAAAATGATGTAATTGTTACTTTGAATGTACCTCTAGTGTGTTTTTAACAGTTCTCTAAATATTGTTTCTCATTCTTAACTAATAATTTATATGATGTATTGCTTCTGATAGGAATAAATAAAATCTGAATAGTATCAACCCCCAACTGGTACACCTATAATACGTATCACACAAGGTACACCTGGGCTACTAGACCTATATAATATTTTATTTTATTTACGGTAGTACAAATTAAAGGAAACACTGGGTGAGATTTTAACATTATATATTTTATTATGGTTTATTATTACTTCCCAGTATATATATGCATTACTCCTCGTTATCTTCTACAGATTTATAGGAAGTCTTTTTTTTGTTGCTATTTTGCTTAACGTCGCACCGACACAGATATGTCTTATGGCGACACGGAAGTCTTGACTGAAATATTACGAGTTTTGACAAAACAACCGAATTTTCAATTTTAATCCAAAAACCCTCCCAATTCTTCCGCTTTAAATCCCGTTATCAGTTTTTCCCTAACGCCATTTTTAAAGGCTATAAATGCCGGCTTAGAAGGTAGCGGTTCGGCGTATATAGAGCAAGCACACGCCCCTCACTCTCACGATGTCAGACATTAGCTTCTTTCGGACTACCATTTCAATAACAACGCTGGAATATATTTACCTTGTAGTAGACCTACGATGTGCATGACAGAAGGAAGACATCTGAGGGAGTAATTTACGTTGCAGGGCAGTTTGAAAGCAAGTACGCTTCTTAAAACTATCAATTGCTTTCATCAACCATAAATCCTTTCCTTTTTTTACCAGGCGAGTTGGCCGTGCCGTTAGGGGCGCGCAGCTGTGATGTGGGTTCGAACCCCGCTATCGACAGCTCTGAAGATGGCTTTCCTTGGTTTCCAATTTCCACACCAGACAAATGCTGGGGCTCTACCTTAATTAATGCTATGGCCGCTTCCTTCCCACTCCTAGCCCTTTCCTATCCTATCGTCGCCATAAAACCTATGTCTGTCGGTACGAAGTAAAGCAACTAGCAAAATAAAATACTTTTTTCAGCTCTTTGCCATGCATAAAATGCTCTTTGCGACAGAGTTCCTATCGGATTCACCTGAAATTTACAGAGAACGTCTGAATATGTACAAGAATTAATGTTAGTTCTGCATTTTATTATCATCCACACTTTTACTCCTGAAATAACATGAAACTAGATTTTGCTTTATGAATGAATATAGAAAAATTGAAAAACATATCTCCAATACTTTACACTTGACTAAAAACGGAGTTGTTCTTAAATATATGAGAATTATTCACAAATCTGCCAAAAACGGCAACGCAAGCATTGTTTTCTATGAAACATAAAAATAAATATTATTTCTCAATAACTTTGCAACCAATACTGTAATCAAATCCAAATTTTGTATGAGGCTACATCATATCAATATGTGCTTGTGTTTTAAATTTTGCTTTTATAAGTGGTAAAATGTAGAAATTCAAAATTTCAGTCGTGACTCCCCTTAAACTCAAAATGAGTAAAAACATTAGGCTCTTTATGATTTTTCAGTCGTGAAATTACCAGCGTTTCGCCCCAGTGTAGCAGTGGGCTCATCAGTTGGATTGCTACACCTTTCCAAGTCGCTGGCGGTTATTGCGCGATTGAGACACCACTGCAAGCCTCTTATGTAGGACAATGCAGTGACAGTGCACTAGGGGAAGCATGTGCCTACACTTGTATAACTGCCTGCCTTTGGCCTGCCTTTGATATCAAAATAAGTAGTTCGTTGAAGATATAAATCAAATTTAGGCCCAATGTTAAACTTCAGTATAGATATTTCTGCAATCATTTCTTACGAGACATTAATTTATGTGTGTGACAGGAACATATTCAAGCCATCAAAGACACCCATCGTATGTGGAATGACACCACAAGACAATATTATTGCTCCAATTTCCAAGAATACCGGGCTTGGCCAGACAGGTAACCAGTAACACAGATCAATATCACTTTCACTGATGTCATCGATATCACTACCTTGTGGTTCATTTAAACATATATATTGCTCTTCTTATTCATTTTTCTGCAAAGTAGTGGAACAAAACGGAAGCAACAAACAAAAAGTTCATTAAAGGTATACGTGGGTCCTCGGAATGCAACCACCATTATAGAATCAAAACTAACAGAGATAACGCTCAATAGTGTCTCAGACTGAAAGGCTAGTAAGAGGTTGGAGATTAGAGGAAGATACAGCCCAGTGCTATCAGACACGTTCTAGCACTGGTAAAAATAAAATTCCCTAGGACTCAGGTGTACCAGTTACCGGTTAATATCGGAAGTCGAGCTGGGAACCATCCTCTAAAAATATTCACCAATTACAAAAGCTATCTAATCAGTATCACAGCGTCTAAACGATGGCATTGTACTGAGGGTCCAGATGTAACATATTTAACTGGAGAAGAAAGAAGTAAAACCGTTTTTTAACATGAAAACAGGAATTGTATCCATCGCTTTGAATTAATGGCATATTTATAAATTTATTTATTTATTTATTTATTTATTTATTTATCTATTTTCGAGTATTGGGTAAAAAGTCATGGCAACTACTTTTTCTTGTAGATATGTGAACGGACCACAAAGGCATATATGTCGTGTGGAAGTTCAGCAGGCATAATGTGTATGCAGAACAACAGATGGCTCTGTGATAGGTGGTAGTAGCGCAGCGAGGCCTGTGAAAACAGTCAATTGGTGAGTGTCGTGCGAGATGTAAGTAAGCCGCGTTGAACAGCACGCCTACATGAAAATAGCCGTTCTCCGAGGGAGAAATGCGATGGAATTTCACAGTGAATTAGTGGAAGCCCTTGGGAATAATGTCCTACCATACCGTACAATAGCACGGTGGGTAGGAAAGTTTCAGCAAGGACGTGTGTCAACCAGTGATGAGCAACGTTCGGACGACATGTCAGTGTGCGGACCGACATGGCACGTGCCGTCATCGAGCAGCTCCTGGATGAAGACAGACGATGGGCGCTACTGCAGTTAGAGAGGGCAAGTGGCATCGAGAAACACATCGTCCACAGGATTTTGCGTAATGAGATGCAACGGCGCAAAATCGCATCGCGGAGGGTACCGCATGCACTGAGGAAGTTCAAAGGTGGGTGCGTTATGCAATATGCTCCGAACACCTTGCACGCTGGCAACAGGACGGCGATCAATTTTGGGCCAGGGCATACGAACCAGAACTGAAACGTCAGTCCGCGGAGTGGCGACATGCTGGATCACCAAGGAGGCAGAAGGTCCGTCAGAATCCTTCCCCAGTCAGGGGTGCCACTATTTGCCACTTTGTTCCACATGGCTGAACAGTGACCGCACAGTACTACAGGGACTTCCTGGTGCGACAGGTACGACGTGGCGTTCGGGAGAAACGTCCGGATCTTGTGGACAGTGCAATAATCCTGCACGACAATGCAAAACTACATAAAGCAGAGTGTGTAGGGCAGCTACTGCGACGTTGAGGATGGGCAGAATTAGAGCACCCACTTTACTCTCCCCACATTTCGCCCTGTGACTTTGATCTCATTCGAAAGATTAAGGAACCACTACGTGGTACGCGGTTTTCAACACGAGAGGACATTGCTAATGCTGTGCGCCAACAGGTGACCCGATTCACACATGGTGCGGCAAATGCTGAGGCAGATGGTATTCAGCGCATCCCACATCGTTGGGAGCGTGTGATGTCAGTAGCAGGGGACTACTTTGAGGGTATTTAGGCCCAGGTTTGTCATGTCAACTTTATGTGTACTCTGCTGTCATTATTTTGCACCAGGAAGGCCATATTGCCCTGTATACTACCGTAATAAATTAGTGTGTTACGATATTTCAGTGCTATTCATTGTCCACACATGTAGTTAACACCTTGTTCTTTCGTCTGTATATGTCACATTTTCCAACCGGACTGGCATCTTCAAGAAAAATAGTTTCCATGACTTTTGCCCCAACCCTCGTATTTATTTATTTATTTATTTATTTATTTATTTATTTATTTATTTGGGGACCGGGAGAGTTGGCCGTGCGGTTAGGGGTGCGCAGCTATGAGCTTGCATCCGGGAGATAGTGGGTGTAAACCCCCTGTCGGCAGCCCTGAAGACGGCCACGGCCGCTTTCCTCCCACTCCTAGCCCTTTCCTATCCCATCGTCGCCGTAAGACCTATCTGTGTCGGTGCGACCTAAAACAAAATTGTAAAAAGAAATATTTGGGAAACCAAAACAGGGAGGAGCCGAATAATAGGAGAGAAATAAACTAATGACAAAAGTAGTGGAAGGAAATTGAAAACTAACAAAATAACTGTAGAGACACAACAATTAACAATAAAACGTAAAAGCAAAAGAAAAGGATCAGGAAAATTAAATATTGAAAGTAAAACGAACAGAAGAACTTAGAGCTAGGCACAGTGAGATAAATACAGGTATGATACATCAGTAACGGTATAGTGTAGTAAAAAATAAATAATACATTATGTACCATAGGGGGAACAGCAATTAGAAGAGAAAAAGTAATATGAGGAAAATGAGCTAATTTAAGGAAGAATCGATTAAAGGAGGCATACGAATGTAAAAACCTCCAAGTTCCTGTCAGAAGATAAAGAGTTAAGGAGGATTGGAATGCGGATAAATATAGTTCTTTGAACACGAGGGAGGCGGGAATGCGGAATATGAAAGAGTGTATTAATCCTGGTTTTGCGACTTGGAGTAGGGTTGGGCAGACCGGAACACTCAATTGTTCCGCAACATTAGGAGCTTGAGGCGGAGTGTTTCGGTACAGAGTGCCGAGACACGGGACACAGGACACAGGACTGTAACTGCGTCCTAGAGAGAACTTCGAGAGGCAACAGGACATGCTCCGCTTCAGCTGGAATGTGCCTGAACCGAACGTGCTGTGCCAAGGCCGCACTAGATAGATTAGTTGGCCTTGGCTGGGTTTGCCTGTCGATACCGGCTGTGTGCCGCCCTGTGTTGGAGTGTCAACATTTTTTCATCCAGTTATATCGTTAATTACAAAGCGATGACCCTTATTTTTCTTGGGCTTAAAATTTTCCTTAAATTCCAAATTAATTTTTAACATCAATCCCCGAGAAAGTATTGAGGGAAATTTTCGAGATATTGAAGAAAGTAAATGGAAGTTGAGAGGGAAGGAATTCGAAGGGCAGAGAGCATAAGGCGGGGGCGCACATTGGGACGCAGGCGAAGCAGCTAAAGCAGTGCAGCGCAGAGCAGAGCAGATTTTTGTAATCCACACAAATCATTGCACCATCGCAAGTTGACAGACAGGGCAGGACAGAGCAGAGCAGAGCAGGCCGGTTCTGCACATACTTCCGCCTACCACGCGCAGTCTTCGAAACACAGTTTCCTGCGCACGTGTCACGCAGTTAAGAAATGGAGGAGAAAATTACCACAGCCATTCAGTCTCACCATATTTTGTAGGTACTATGTGAATCATGTGGACTGCAATGCAGTATGTACGTATATATGTATGTATGTATGTATGTATGTATGTATGTATGTATGTATGTATGTATGTATGTATGTATGTATGTATGTATGTATGCATGTATGTATGTATGTATGTATGTTCGTGAGAAAATGGCTGAACATAATTTATTCGGGGAATAAGGCACTACAGTCTAGGCTATAAATTATTTTATTCACGCTGCGTAACAAGATAGTTTAGAGAAAGGCCTAAAATATAATCCACCGAGCAAGTGGCCGGGCGGTTAGGGTCGCGCATCTGTGAGCTTGCATTCGGGAGATAGTGGGTTCGAACCCCACTGTCAGCAGCCCTGAAGATGGCTTTACGTGGTTTCCCATTTTCACACTAGGCAAATGCTGGGGCTGTACCTTAATTAAGGCCACGCCCGCTACCTTCCCAATCTTCCACCCTTCCGTCGCCGGAAACCTTCGATATGTTAGTGCGACGTTAAACAAACAGCAAACAAAAGAATGTAATCCTCATATATCTATGAAACAATCTGTGACCCAAGTTCTCGCAACATATAGAATTTAGGACAAAGGTCTAATGCTGACTATGGAGAGCATCATCGCCGACTCCGTCGCCGTCATCCATCATCACATATATGTGAAGAGATAAATACGGAAAAACATTTATCATGTCTTGTCAAATATAAATGCAAACGCTTTCACAACAGATTGTCAATGTTGATTGATTTTAGTATCTTGTGTCTTGTGACAACTAGATGAAAATCTGGCAGTACATTTGTAAATACTGTACATATTTTTCCCTCTCCCCCACTGTGATCCTATTAATGAATTTACCATGCAAGTTGGTCGTGCGGTTAGGATCGCCTTGCTATGAGCTTGCATTCGGGAGATAGGGGGTTCGAACCCCACTGTCGACAACCGTGAAGATAGTTTTCCGTGGTTTCCCATTTCCACACCAGCCTAATGCTGGGGGGGCTGTACCTTAATTAAGGCCACGGTCGCTTCCTTCCCATTCCTAGCCCTTTCCTACCCCATCGTTGCCATAAGACCTATCTGTGTCGGCACGACGTAAAAAATATAAAAAGATAATCATGACTTAAATTCTTTGCTTAGTCCATATGAACGCCGAACATCGGTAACATAGAAATATTGTTCAGTTTTGTAAACTGGCGAAGGTGGTTGTTTTTATTGCGATTGTCTTAAGCTGAATAACCGCGTTGCCGTCAGCACAAGGGAAATTGTGAAGATGACTAACAAAAAGAGAAAAATCGCGAATGCTTGAAGAAAAAGAAAAAAGAGCCTCTTTATACTGGATGCCCCAGTATCACAGAGTGTAAAGAAAACATGTTATTTCTGAAAACCGACGAGACCCTGCGTGGCAATGTGCGCCCGGCCTAACAGCACGAAAGTACAACAATGTATTCATCCAGTTATATTTTTAATTCCAAAGCGACGACCCATATTTTTCTTGGGCTTGAAAGTTTCCTTAAAGTCCAAATTAATGTTTAACGTCAATCCCCGAGAAAGTGTTGACGGAAATTTTCGAGATATTAATTACTCACTAATTACTCACAATACAGGCCAATACATTCAACTGGTGAAAATATTCTTGAATTGGTTACTTTCAAACACCTGCGCTGCCATTGTAACCGTATTATGTGTATTTTATATTGACCGGAAAAATCTTAACCTAAAAGCAGCCTTTAAACGTGATTAGTGGGCGCGAATTTCAGTGTTCCGACTGTTCGTTCAGTTCCGTACAGGCACATTCCCAGTTCCCACTGGCGCGGAGCATGTAATGTTGCCTCTCGAAGTTCTCTCTACACTGCGCAGTTACAGTCCCGCGTCCCGTGCGCCTGCTGCACAGTTCAGCTAGTAGGCGAAGGGCAGTGCATAGTGGCGCTTCTGATGGGACAGCGAGTCAGTGTCTCCGGCTCGCTTGAGAATGTTTCGGAACAATTGACACTCGGTGTTCTGGAACAGCGGAACATAATTGTGCACCGGCACATTGTGCCGAAACAGGGACATAGTGCCCAACCCTAACTTGGAGTGTTAGAGGTGGATTCCTGAATGTAGATGTCTCAGGAATGGAATTATCTTTCCCACTGCAAGTCTAGTAAGATCGTGAAAGGAATCACACGTTGACTGATGAACCTAGAACGGAAATATTGAATACAACGCGTCTGGCTATTCCAGATGAAATCTGCAAGTTAATGACGTGAGCGTTCATTAGTACGAACTGAAATATTCAACGCACTTTCACTACGTTATACAACATTCCTTCAATAAAACAAGCGTATTCCGTGTACTGGAATCTTGAAGTATTTAAGATGATGATTTATAATGATAGTTCTAAAAGTGGAGGAAACTGTATAACAGGAAAATTATTACCTCTATAAGGGGCAGTCAAATGAAAACCGAACATCCGCCATAACACACATTCCGCGTGAAAAATGTAACACAGTTTTTACGTATCGATACTGCCATCGCTGTGGTAGGAGAACTCCATAGTGACAACTCACAGGTGCACGTAGTTGTTGGAGCGCGGACTGGTCTAGTGTGTTCGTCCAGCTGTAGAAATGGAGGCAAGCAAAGAAGAGCAGAGAAGTGTGGTTCGTTCTGGTGTCTGAGGATGCTGGAGCACTCGAAACTCATCGTCGCATGTCCGCTGTGTATGGCGAACACTGCATGTCCATGACGAGTGTACACGAGTGGCATAGGAGATTCCGAGAAGGGTGCACGTCACTGTAACACGATGCGCACCAAAGACAGGCTCGAGTCATTATCCTTGATGTGATAGGGCGGATTGATGGCCTTATCCGGAAAAACCGTCCAATCACGGAGGAAGAAATTCGTGTTCAGTTCGGCATTAGCCATGTATGTCATTATCAAAGATTTCTTGCAGTTTCGCAAAATTTGCGTGCAGTGGGTTCCGCATCAACTGACGGAGGTACAAAGATTTAACAGAATGGCGTCATGCCTGAGTCATCTGCAGCGGCACCACGAGGAAAAGTGTGAGTTTCTGTCGCGTATTATCACAGGAGACGAGACGTGGTTTCAATCGGACGGGGAAGTGCAAGAGTGGGGTGCGGCTGTGGATTCGTCAACGATCTACCTCTTTGTACAAAACTGTAACTGATCGTCTCAACTTCCAGTTGGATAAATGTATGGACGTTTTTTGGTAATTTCTTTTGAGTAAAACCATTCCACAGTCACGTTGTAGCAGGTGTTCCGTTTTCATTTGACTGCCCCTTATAGATTCTCTCAAAAACGTCTGAAAATTCAGAATAAGCTACGAATTAAGTAGTTGAGTAATTCTTTGCCCCGATTGCATTGATTTTAAAAGAGAGATAACATCATCTGGAGTTTAATAAAAAAAGTCTGGCAAAACAATAAAGCCGAGACAAATATAGAATTCTTCATGCGTCAAGTGCCTGTCGCTCTCCTCGTCTTGAGGGGAAGCGATCTAAGCAGTGCCCCGGTAACACGGAGCTGAGAAGATGAGCTCGATTGTCGAGAGTTCTTGAGGTAGCAGGAACACTCTTTGATGGCCTACAATGGCATACTCTCATACATAACCCACTTGCAAACCTCCACCACTGCGCAAAGCTATCCATAAAAAATTGATTTTTTTTTTTTTTTTTTACTATTCACCAAGAACATAATTTTTATTTCTTCATTTGTTCTATTCTTTCGCTGTTTTAGCCTCATAAGTGAGTTCTTTCCATCTTCCTTTCTATTTCTTGATTTATCATTGAAATGTCCTTGACTCCATGCGTTACCTTCACCAGGTATAGAAGATTATCGTCATAAAAGTTCCAGGGGTATGACCATCATAAACGGAACACAGCACACTATACAGGATGGTTGGAAACTACGTGAACCGCGTGTATGAGCGTTAGAGTCCTGATGATACAGATAAGTAATTTGAAGAAAAGTACGTCCATATCTCGCGCCGTTATCATTTTATCAGCTGCTGAATTTAGCCAATCAGATCGCTTCGCGGGCGAATTCAAATGGGCTTTACAAGGCGGTGTTGCTAAATCTGCACGTGGCTTGTTGAGGTTGGGAGCCATGCCGAGAATAGTGAGCATCAAAACTAAGACACAGTGAGTTTCAGTCAGTACCACCGTAGCGTGTTTCTCATGGGCCGAGCCTATCAGCAGGGAGGTCCTTATTCAAGTTCCTCCCCTGGAGAAGTTTATTTCTTATTTTGGCGCTCTCAAGCCGGTCATAAGGTACGTGCAGATTTGGCAACTTCGCCTCGCAAAGCCCACCTGAAATCGCCCGCGAAGCGATCTGATTGGTTAAATTCAACAGCTCTTAAAAGGACAACGGCGCGATATTTCGACGTACTATTTTTCAAATTGCATATCAATGTTACCAACGCTCTAACGCTCACATTGTTTCCAGCCACCCTGTATAGTCATAGGTAATTCTAAAACATTATAATTTCCACTCGATGCTTCACCACGCGGAAAAAAAACAGATAACATATGTATCACTTCCAAGAACTTGACAGGATAGGATTTGTTAATTTAGCGGTCATTTGGAAGCACACATTTTCGTTATAGCACCTTCCATGTCTCCCATACATTTCGGGGTCTCTTCTAATAGGTCCACACTCAGCGAGTGGCTGCGGGGTTGTCGTAGCTGTCAGCTTGCATTCGCGACATAGTGGGTTTGAATCCCGTTATCGGCAGTCCTGAAGATGGTTTTCCGTGGTTTCCCCACTTTCACACCAGACTGTACCTTAATTAAGGCCATGGTCACTTCCTTTCGGAGCCCATTCCTGTACCATCGTCGCCATAAGACTTGCTTGTGTCGGTGCGACGTAAAGCAAATGTTTAAGAATTAACTTCATGTAAAATAATTCCGGCATCTCCGAAATCCGTAAATTGACACGTAAAACCAATAAGATTATTATTAATGTAATAATAAAAACTTGGCTATTTGCTCTACGTCGCATCGACACAGATAGGTCTTATGGCGACGATGGGAGAGGAAAGGCCTAGGAATTGGAAGGAAGCGGCCATGGCCTTAATTAAGGTACAGCCCCGGCATTTGCCTGGTGTGAAAATGGGAAACCACGGAAAACCATCTTCAGGGCTGCCGACAGTGGGGCTCGAACCCACTATCTCCCGATTACTGGATACTGGCTTAAGCGACTGCAGCTATCGAGCTCGGTGGATGTAATGATAAGATACATGTACTTTTAAATTAAGATGTGAAGCGAATGGAGGGTAATAGGTTACCTAGGAGAATAATTGTCTCTATTATGGAGGGTAAAAGAAGTATAGGTAGACCAAGACACAATGTTTAGACTCAGTTTCTAATGATTTAAAAATAAGAAGTATATAACTAAACGAGGCTACAGAACTACACTCATGTTCAAAAAAGACAGAAAACCTTGAAAGACTAGAGATAGGAAGTTCATATTCGCAGGACATGCCCATTATTATGTTCTGCAAAACCTATTAGCATTTCAGTCACCCAGGTTCAGCATGTATACTGTTGCCTAGTAGGAACTGAGTCCTCCATGGGCACAGATAATTTGTTCCATGCGTGATGGCATCGACGCGTATAAGACGGGAATGGCGTCCTGGGGTATAGCCATCTGTGCTGCATTCACCTGGTTCCACGCATCATCCTTGGTGGTTGACATTGTGTCACAGCGCCGCACCCGTCGTTTCAACATACCCCACACATTTTCCATTGGCGACAAGTCCGGTGATCGGGCGGTCCAGGACAACAGTCTGACATCCTGTGACAACAACAAGGCACGTGTTCATGCAGCAACATGTGGTCACGCATTGTCCTACTGAAATATGGCGTATGGGGTGCCCTGCAGAAAGGGTATGGGTACGGGTCGCAGGATGTCATTAACGCAGGTCAAACTGGTCACATTGTCCTGGACACGCACCAGCTGTGATTTGTGGTTGTACCCAATAGCACCCCACATCATAAGGCCTTGAGTTGGCGCTGTATGTCTTGTGCGAATGCGGTCAATGTGATGCCTCTCCACCTGTCTGCGCCGGACCAAAATGCGGCCGTCATTTTCAAACGAACAGAACCTCGATTCGTTCGAAAACACTATCTGCTGCCATTCCTGTCCCCAGTGACCTCATTCCATACACCATTGCAGTCTAGCATGTTTATGCACGTTAGTGAAAGGTAGGCGGAGAAGTGGACGACGCGCCGGTAATCCAGACCGCAATAAACGGCGACGGACTGTCATTCCTGATAGTGTACGATGTGTTACACTGTTCCATTGATGCGCCAGAGCCGAGGAGGACGCAGATCTGTTCTGCAATGCAATCTGGATGAGGTGTCGATTTTCTCGAGGGGTGGACTGGGTGGTAAGACCAGACCCATCTCGTCATGTTCTACGGCCTTTTGTGAACAATTCTGTACACACGTGTTGCACTGCCGACACACTTAGTCCCACACGAGCAGTAATTTCCCCGATGAATGCATCACGTTCTCTCATGCCAATAATGCGCCCTCTCTCAAATTCACTCATTTGACGGTACGGTTCTTGCATACGTCTGCGATCTGTGCTGCACGTCTGCTCAAGTCACACTCATCCGTTATCTTCGGTTTATAGCGACAACGAGAGCCGCAGCCTCAATTTACCATTCGGTGCTGGTGCGCCGAGATATTGATGTGGACCTGGACCTTTAGAGCCGACATGGTTCAAATGCGAATCATTTCTTCCGAACATACTAGTGCACATGTCCTGTGAATATGAATTTCCCATCTCGAGTGTTTCAAGGTATTCTGGTTTTTATGGACATGAGTGTAGTTGCAAATAGAGGATTGTGGTAGTGTTTAACAAATGCAAATAAATTCACAGAGGCTTGAGCCTGAACGCTGAAAGACATAACGTTCTATATTCAAGATATATTATTATTATTATTATTATTATTATTATTATTATTATTATTATTATTATTATTATTATTATTATTGCTGGATTATTAAGATACATGTACTTTTAAATTCACATGTGTATAACTTGGAACTGGTACGTACAATATTTAACTGTAGCAAAACGTACATTATCATTAGAAGTATGAGAGTAGACAGAATGCAGTGAATATGCATACTCTGGCTGAAATATTCTTGTCTGAGATAGGGTAGGTTTTCCAAGACTTCAGTAAGATACCGTTGAGGCATTTGTCTGGAACTGATATGGAAAAACCCGGAGGAAATCACACTCAACATCTCCACTATCTTCAATAGTCCCATCGATCTCTAGCTTCCACTCTTTATAACGTCGCGTCGGTACTAACATAGTTCTAAGCACGGCCGTCTTCGCACAAAAAAGTAAACTTTGTGTTCACATCTGTTTCAGGGTAATTGAACACGATGACCAGATTCAAGTCCAGAAATGGAAATCTCGTTTGTTAATTATTGGACTTCCTGACTGAAATCGAAACTTCCAGGGAAAGGAAGGACAATATTACCACCTTAGCTACACAGCCTCCTGTTAGTACTTGAGGCAATGGAAAAATAAATCGAGACTAAACCAAACCACACCGAAATATGATGAACTGTTAATGGCCTTTGTCCCTGCTGGCCAGCCAGTTCACCTGCAGATACTGATTTCACGAGGTTCGTCACAATATCCGCATTATTTATTTATTTATTTATTTATTTATTTATTTATTTATTTATTTATTTATTTATTTATTTACTTATGCCTCTATTTATGCCTTTATAAGTGGCGAACTTGAGGTTCTTCGTCTTCTCTTACACTTACCCACATTCTATGTTAAAAGTTAAATTCCAGTATTCGAGGGATAGCGGGTTCGAACCCCACTGTCCGCAGCCCAGAAGATGTTTTTTCGTGGATTTCCATTTTCACAGCAGGCAAATGCTGGGGCTGTACCGTAATTAAGGCTACGGCCGCTTCCTTCACACTCCTAGCTCTTTCCTATCCCATCGTCGCCATAAGACCTATCTGTGTCGGTGCGACATAAAACACCTTGTAAAACAAAATGGGTTAAATGATTGTGTTTCCTTTACAAAGAAATAATGTTGTGATTATGACAACATATATGATGATTTTAATGCGGGGAGACCAGCTTTTACAATCTAATGTGAAAAAGGGGGTATATGATAACATATTGACAACATTTTGTGTGTAACTAGATGAAAGTGTGTAATAATGATGATTCTAAAAATATTTAAAAACAAACAAATAAATAACATAATATGCACAATTGTTTCTAGAGTTAGGAAACTAACGCTCTATGTGACTTAATGCATCTTAATACAAGTAACTTATGAATGTACGTAAATACCTAAGTACTACCTCATTCATTTTCACATTCTCCCATGCATTCATACAGCCTGGCAACACGCTTAGAAAGAAATCGCGGCATGATCTTCTAAAAGTAGCTAATGTCGTGCAGTTCCTAATACTCAGTGAGACAGAATTCCACAACCTGGCACCAGACACTTGGAAATAACATTTACACTGATGTACGATTTATAGTTATGGCTGTGCCTTTCGCGATCGGATCCCTTGCCTTCTGTATGAGACAGCTACTCAATTGGTCTTACGTGCCTGAGTAAACGTTGTTCTAACTTCCAGCCCTGAATGTAAATCGTTGCACCGGCTGAGAAACGAACACTGGGTCTCTGGGTAACATGGAGGGACGTTAGCCATGCACCATGAAAAAAGCGAATAAACAAATTAAATGCATCAATATGTAAATAAATAAATATTTAAAAAATGGAATTAATTTCCTCATCACGATGAATTAAGAGAAGTGCCTCGTGCAGTTTCTGTAGTAAGCTTCCGAGTAACGTACAGGGTGATCCAAAAGTCCGTTAACATTTGACGAGGCAATACTTCACGGAATATCGGAGGTAGAGAGGTAATAATTGCCTCATACGACTGACATGACATGGGGTGTTTTGACACCAAAATGGAGTAAATAAAGCTTCACTAACAGTGCCTTTACTGGTAACGTCAACATGCCGCGATTGCGGGCAGATCTGACGCCCTCTCTCACAGCAGCTCATTTTATACCATACACTGGTCTCATGTGGCATCACTGACGTATTGCTGTCCAGCGCCATCTGTTGCTATGTTTGTGCACTCGTTGTTGGATTCAATAAAACCGCATGTCTTGTCAACCATATGCGCCCATTGGTACCTAACGTGTTGCTGTCCAGCGCCATCTGTTGGTCATTTTGAGTACTTTATATGGGTGTCAATAAAACTCTTCAGTATGTCGTGCCAATAATGTGTGTCAATTTTTACCTCTCTATTTCCAATATTGACCGAGCTCGATAGCTGGAGTCACTTAAGTGCGGCCGATATGCAGTATTCGGGAGAGATTGGGTTCGAACCCCACTGTCGGCAGCCCTGTTTGTTTTCGATTGTTTCCCATTTTCACACCAGGCAAATACTGGGACTGTACCTTAATTAAGGCCACGGCCGCTTCCTTCACACTCCTAGGCCTTTCCTGTCCCATCGTCACCACATGACCTATTTGTGTCGGTGCGACGTAAAGCACCTTGTGAAAAAAACTCCAATATTCAGTGGAGTACTTCCTCGTGAAATGTTACCGGACTTTTGGGACACTCTGTATTTATCCTGCTTTGTAACGAGTGAGCAAACTTGTAAGCTTTATGTGATAGTTGGCGTCGTGATCATAGCAACGGGACATCCTGTTTCACGTGTGGAATTCGAGCTGTTGTGAATTTAATTTCCATAAACTCACATGCATTGGCCGGGATTCGAATAATAATAACTTCAATGCAGCCATATGATCATATACATGTTCTATTAAGCTATTGTAAATAATTACATAAAATCTCTCCTCCACGCAGAATTTCGTTACGGACGTCCTTCTTTAGGGGCACTTTAGAATGTGATATCTCTCACAATATTGACTGCAACTGTCACACGCACGCACAGTCTCTCTAGAAGCGGCGCTTAAACTCTTCAACATCAAGATCATACCAATTATAATTTATGGCCTAAATTTGTTATGGGATTACCTCACCTTGAGAGACATGAAAGATCGAAAAGTTGAAGGCTACATACTTAAAGAAGGTGCTAAGTCTATCAAAATTCACAGTATCCTGTCTAGTGTATGAGATGACAAGGGAGACATTATTGAGGATCTTCGATGCCGCATGGTGCTACCATCTACTATACTCCAGGCTCTAACCCGGGACTCAAGGAACTACAGCAAAAGAGAACAGATGCATGGATGTAATTCTACGTCAAAGAGGTCATGAATTCTCGCAGATGGGCGGGAGCAAACTACGAACTGAGACACCTGGTGACCCGAATGGCAGTGCATGGATTCCACCACCGATTATGTTTATAATTTAAACCGTAATATTCATCCAAACAAATACATACACACAATAATGTCATGCTGGTCACGGGTTGATTTGATTTCCATAATCTGAAGCTTACACAGTTGATTTGCAGCTCTATTGTGTTCAGAGAGCAGAAAATATAAAAAATACTCTCTACAGCCTGCAATACATTTGTTACCGGTAAGCTAGCATAAATATTCGTGAGCTGATTTTAATAGCTGGTTTCACAACTGGAGTTATTCACACACCCCACCCCTCACCCCCGCCAATGGAAATTTTCACTCTCTCACTCCTTTACAATTGTACGAAATTACTAAACAAATTAATATGCAAAACAAAACAAAAAATCCACAGTTTTAGCCCTTCAGGCAAGCAACTCAATTTTGAAAACATCCTAGGGATATGAGCTACGAATTTTAGGTAATTAATAATAATAAAGTATGCGAATATATATTCTTTATTTATTCCTATAAATTAAAATTATTTCCGTAATCATCGTTATCCGGTCGATTATATGAGCAGATTGCATTTTTATACCACTACGACCGCTAATGTGAGTCAATGCATTGTTTCATTTAAGCCCTTATAACTAAATTCAGTGCGGACATTTTTCAAAGAATCAGAAAACGCCTGAGGGTATTGAACCAAGGAACGTATTACAGAAAGAATTATGTAAAGTCATTTTGGCTAGGATTTGAATCAAAAAGAAAACGAGTAGAGAAACAAGCGATTTTAAGCTGTGTTACCGGAACTGCATTTAGGCCGGAAGTGATTTTCCAAATTTGTCTTCTCTTAGTTTGTTAGAGCTATCCAAGACTCACAATTTGAAACCTTTCCAGGCTCTTTAACCCTTTAACTTTCAGCACAATTAAGAAAAATGCTAATTTTACGATTTTCGTAGTATGGGATCCCCTACTTTGTCTGCTAAAGAATATTTTCAACATTAATACGCTAGCCCGTCTCCTTTCCGGAAGGCCTGCTTTCAATTTCCAGTCAGTCTAAGGACTTTCATTCTGCACGAGGGGCTGGAATGAGGTCCATTCAGCCTCGCGATACTGACTCAGATGTCTGACACCAGTGGATCCGGTCAAGAAGACAAAAAATATGGATAAGGATGTCACAATGACCATATGAGACTCCATCTGGCTGAGGATCAGTCGTCATGGTGGACTATAGATCTAATTGCCTGTAGCACCTCGGGTTTGCTTTGTTTTATAGGAATACACTTACATTATAATAATGTGTGTCCGACTCGTTGGCTGAACGGTCAGCGTACTGGCCTTCGGTTCAGAGGGTCCCGGGTTCGATTCCCGGCCGGGTCGGGGATTTTAACCTTAATTGGTTAATTCCAATGGCCCGGGGGCTGGGTGTTTGTGCCGTCCCCAATATCCCTGCAACTCACACACCACACATAACACTATCCTCCACCACAATAACACGCAGTTACCTACAAATGGCAGATGCCGCCCACCCTCATCGGAGGGTCTGCCTTACAAGGGCTGCACTCGGCTAGAAATAGCCACACGAAATTATTATTATAATAATGTGTAATTAAATTCTACGTCCCATCCCGACGTACCTTACAGGTAAAGAAGAGTGGCACTAACAACCTAAATAATAAAACACCTAAAAGAAAAACACAGCCTGTCATTGACCTAGCCAGGGTGAGGGGCGTGACTTGGCGGAAGGTCAACAAACTGGCAACCAGTTGGACTCACGCCAATGACAAAGTAATGTTTTTTTCAAACACCTCGCATTATATGCTGAAGTGGAGAAAAGGCAGGACATGATTAATATAAGTCCCAGATCTCAAGTCCCTAAGCATTTAGAAAGAAATAAAAATAAATGTGTATTTTTTCTAAACATTTGAGTATGATTTGATAGTATCTAATGACGTTATTTTAAGAACGAAACATGTAATTCTATTTTAATTAAGTTGTTCCTCTTGCAAGTATGCATTTATTGAGAAACTCAACTACTTCCCAGATATTCTGGATTGCCACAAGAACAAAGTTTAACTACATCAAAAAGTACCAAATAAAATTTGAATAATTAATAACACAATACACAATCTATAGCATTACACATTGGGGAACACAAAAGAAAATTCAAGAACAATACATTTAGGACATTAAAGGTAACTACTTTAAAATAAATGTGGTTTTTAAAACTGATAAAAGTCCTCGTAAAGTGGCAGTTACCTAAAGATTGTTTCTGTAAGCCGAATCTGTTCTAGCAATTCATAAAGAAACCTACTTATAGTGCCACGTGCCCCTGCCATTAAACCCAATACTTCCACTTCTTCTAAATGGTACTTTCCCCTGTAAAATTCGATTCAAGGAAAACCATCTTCAGGGCTGTCGAAGTGGGATTCGAAATCACTATCTCCCGAATGCAAGCTCACAGCTGCGTGCCCTTAACCCAACGCCCAGCTCGCCCGGTACAATTGCATAAATGTACGGCATGATTATGCGAAACTAACAGGCAATAAAGAGACTGCCAGATTGACGACTGCGCGCGGCAAGCGCGTGAATTATAACTCAGTGGCCATGACCCTCGGCAGAAAAATATGTACCCCTACTATCCTTCCTCCCAGCACATGCAAAGTCTCCACTACTTGCCGTAGCGCTATACAATAAAGGAAATATTTAGCATATAAGACAACAAGGCTTGTACAAATTCCTAGTTCCACTTGGCTAAAGTGGAATAAAATGTAATATTTACTCTACAAAATGAGGGTGGGAGCTACTGTCCCTCCTCACCCCACCCCCTAAACGCCGCTATTGTTTGTAGATACGCCAAAGATGCAGTAAATGAAATCGAATAACTTATTAGCTTATACACGTGTAAACATTCAACTCGATAAAAGAGTTGATTGTATGGAACAAAAACTAATACTGTTCGGCGAAATATGTGTGTAAAAGGCGTACGTCTGTTTGGAGCTTGTTGCACTCCGACCAGATTGTCCAGCTTAAAATAATGTCTGTGTATTCACCGCTGCCGATCACACTAACAATTGCCGATATGCAGACAGCAAATATAGTGCGGCTGTACCATACACCAGCCTAGAACAATGCGATCGAAAACGATGTTTACTAATGCAAGGGGTGCATTTGACCGGTAGCGCTGAGTAACATGCTGCGAGGGACACTCCTTTTCTTATCTCTTCATATTCTGACGTAACCTGCCCGCTGGCGGTAGTTCCCCTGTGAATATCAATTAGTAGACATCCCATTCATCATTTGTGCGTGCGGCGCATTTATAAGTAGAAAGTACGGCATTCGAGAGCCACTTGGTATATGTATTAAGTAAAGTATCGACAGACTGAAGAAACAAAAATTTTACAAATTCTGAAAATAGATGGTTCCCGATATTACAAAATAAGTAGCGAGGTACATTATATGGTCAGTTTCTTGATAAGTAGCCTTTTTGCAATCACCGCTGACTAGAAAATTCCTTCACAAATATATGATTACAATTTTGTAGACCATTTAATGAGCGTTCAACACAGGGCTCGGACTTTAGTATAACAACACACATTGGTTTAATGTCTTTGCAGCGAACTTGTTCAGCTGGAAGGCATCGAATGCGACGAGCTCGAAAATAAGAGTGACGCAGTCGGGTGAAGGAGCCGACAGAAAAGCGAGTAAGCTGACCTCTACGTCCCCCTCACTTTTCCAGCTTGTCTCATCCAGCGCTAGGATATCGTTCGGTTATTCTTCAATAAATAAATTGTACAGGAGACAACCCGACTGGTGGCCGTCATCGTTAAGGCGTGAAGTTTATATTATTATCTCAATTAGGAAATATCCAGGTGGCAATGACCACTTACAGTAGTGTGATAACAAAGTAAAGTTAAAACATAATTATCCAGCAACAACTACTACTACTAGTAGTACTACTGCAACAAGAGTACAACAGGCAATTCCATGGAAATAGAATTTTACAAGAAATACTACTATTTTAACATTCTAAATCCAGCATCTTCATACACAAATTTACACACAGCTTAAGTATTTCTAGTGCTTAACACTACAGCTTACAGGACTATAGATTGAGCTTATTACTAGCTTAACATTACAGTACCGGCATATAAAAATCAACAACAACAACAACACCGTGGTCATCCCTTTCGAGTCCCATTAGTCTGAACATTTTTCACCATCAGAATGTTGGCTGGGAGGGTAGGAAAAGTGGTGGTATACAATTTCTAATCACTAGATTGAGTGCCAAAAGCCGGGATTCAATTTCAAACCTCTTCGCTGTGCTCATATGGACTCAGGGAATATGACGCTGTTGATGGTAATTTACCCGTCGGATGGAGACGAAAAGCCTTGAGCAGAGCCCTTGGTGCTAGTCAACAAGAGTAGACTATGTGCCGGCATCGGCTTTCACCACCAGGCGAGCTGGCCGAGCGGTTAGGGCGCGCAGCCGTGAGCTTGCATCCGGGAGATAGTGGGTTCGAACCCCACTGTCGGCAGGTCTGTAAATGGTTCTCCGTGGTTTCCAATTATCACACCAGGCAAATGCTGTGGCTGTGCCTTAATTAAGGCCACGGCCGCTTCCTTCTCATTCCTAGGTCTTTCCTATCGCATCGTCGCCATAAGACCTATCTCTCCCGTTGCGACGTAAAACAAATAGCAAGAAAAAAGGCTTTCACCCTCTCCTTTTCTGCTATCATATATCGTATCGTCGCTCCTATGCCAAAAACGCGAATGTGTCAATGAAACACTTTACTAATATTATTAGCAACATCTACTCTTAATTTTGTCTCATAACTTATTAACTAATATTATTAGTTAATAATATTGGTTTTTACTAATAATATTAGTGAAATATGTTTTATGAAACAGGGCCCAGGCCTGGTGTAGAAATGCGAAATCCCTAATCGTACGGTAATGTCACTTGTATGAGACCAGAATACTTTAAAATCGGTCAACGCGTGTACTCGCTACGGCGAAGTGAATTGTATTGAATACGCGTAATCAAGCGCTCAAAGCGCGGAGGCTAACATCTATCGCGCTGAATTCATCGTTGTGCCATTTAGGTTAGGCCTTGAATTGCTTAACAATATCTGAACATCTAATATATCATTTATAGTTGCCAGGATCAATCTGTGATAACAGACTGTTTTTCACAACTCCAACTTTCCGTGCATGTTGCTGAGCGAGACTTTGTCACGTCAAAAAGGAATTTAGAAAACTTAACATATCATAACAAGTGTTTTAAATTCTCGTGTGTCGGATTGCAGCCATTGTAGCTATGATGATATAATAACTAGAAATCGCATTTTCCTACAGTAAAATTAGTGTATGTCCCGCATCTCAAGACACAATTTATCAGTAATTCCGGGAATTGGATGGAATAGATCTAATTATGGGCTTTAGATGTAGTTTTTTTTACCATGAATATTCCATTTCAGATACTCAAGTTTCGACTTTATTGAAAGTAATCTTTAGCCTACGCAGAACTCTGCAGATTATTCTTACAAACCATTGTAGATATAAATATAAAACTAAAACAATGTTTTCAATTCAATGATAAAAAGTAAGTCTAAACCCCATCATTATGAGAAAATACTACGTAATCTCTGCTGCAACAGTTAATCATATTGGAACAGAATTCTGACTCCTCATTCAGAATGTCACAACTTCTGATTACAGTTTGTTCCAGTCCATGACATACATTTATTTATCTATTCATTCCTAGAGCACAAGATACAACCACACTGAAAACCTCTCACAGACGAATTAAAAAACTTAATCTTTGAGAGTAAAATACAACAATCATAACATCTCCCGGACGAAGACGCTTTCACAGAATTGAAGACGTTAGAAATGCCCGTGCGCAGGTTTTTGTCTCGAAGCTCTAATCAGAAAGTTATTATCTATCTCTCACCATCCTTGCTAGTTTTATACACTTCTTTACGTGTTACGACTCTCTGTTTGTTTGCAGTCGATTTGAATCGTGATTCCCGCAATACCCTTTGGTTCAACATATTCATGACATGTTGACCGCGTTATGTAACGTAGATGCCAGAATTTCGTTTATGTAACTCTCGAGTCACATGGGCATAGAGGGAAGCGAAACTAGGTGACATGTGACATGGCTACAAGAGAGGCACTTGCACTACCGCCGTTACCCTACAAGACTCCGGCTAATGATATTTGCTCCTAAAATATCGGAATACCACTCACATTGGTTTCACTAATAATATGGATCATGAGTCAAAATACACTAATGGAAATAATCCCAATAATATGAGTAACTTTTATTAGTCATGTTGTCTATGAAACACTTTACTAATAGTGTCAGGAACATCTTGTAATAATTTTGAATCATAACCTAATAACTAATACTAATAGCTATTAACATTATAGAACATTCTGTAACACATCTTTCGCTAAAAATAAATAAATGAATAAATAAATAAATAAGAATTTGCAACGAATCAAGAAGAGGAAGTTTTTAAAAATTTAAAGGCAATTCCCACATCCGAGTGATACTAGATAGAAGAGGGCATTATTGTTGCTCTGTAAATTCTTCACCTGCTCTTTAAGGACGAACAGTTTGATAAGGCCGTTTAAGAGAATACTACTGATGTTGAAGGGATGAGAAGGCTAAAATCTCGAAAATGCCATATTACAGCAGTCTAACAGTTACACTGGGAAGAGGAGTGGCAGGCCACTTCTACTTCCAGCAAAGCTGAGAGCAATAAAGAAGACAACGAAGGTATGGAAGACGTCTGAGGTTCATGCAGAGTAGCATAAAGAAGGGATCGACTCAAACTAACATAATACAGTATGCCACAAAACAAGGATAACTAAGAGGTTGTTAACTAACTCAATAAAATAATTTCCTTGATGACAATCTGGAAAATTTGGTATAATTTGAACTCTGCTCAATTCTTCAAAGCTGGCTGTTACATTGAATTCGGGAGACGATGGATTTGAATCCCACCGTCAATAGTCCTAAAGACGTTTCCCCGTGGTTTCCCATTTTCACACAAGGCAATTTTGGGGCTGTAGTAGCCCTTTCCTATCCTTACGTCACCGAAAATCTTCGATGTGTTAACGCGACGATAGTCACTAGCAAAAAAGTCATCGCAGTTGCACTATGAAAAATAACGATAAGTATGATGACAGTCAATATCCGGAACGGATAAGAATAAGTAGAAAAATCAAGGATTGATTTTGCCATCAAATTCCAATACTTGTACAGATGAGCAGATGTAATGAAAATGACCAGCATTATTGTAACAGCTAATATTTGTTCAGTGCTCATTCTGAAATATTAGAGAAATATCATATAATCTTGGTGAAAACTATATTCGCGTGTTTTGAGATCGATGAGCGAGTCGCATAGCAATTTCCTGTTTCTGTTTTTTCTATCTTAATAGTAAGGTGGGGAGTGTCATTGTGGTGGAATCGATTTTGTGTGTACCAGGCACTGAACATTTTACAATTAAATCTCAACTCACCAACAAACAAACAAAAAAAGGAAATGTGCTAGCAATCTGTTTGCTACGCCAGGCAAAGAAGGATGTGCCTGTTTCGTTCTGAAATGCGGCCAAGGCAATGAAATATACTTCCTTTAAACATTTATTTTTCACTAAACCATAAAATACTCTTTATTATAACTGACCTCCAATTTCTTTCAATATTCCCATGTCAAGCATATTGACATCAAACTGAACAACTTGAGACTGATTACCGGTTCTATTAGATCCAATCCAGTCCACTGGTCTTCTGTCCTCAGCAATATTACCTCCACCTCACCCTCGGCAAAGAAGTACAAGATCATGGTCATTTTTAATTAAATCTAGTGCGTGGTTATGAACAGTTGTTGGACACACGGCACGCCGATTACAAATATATGTCGAAGAAACCAGAAACATGGATGATATACATTTATTTATTTATTTATTTATTTATTTATTTATTTATTTATTTATTTATTTATTTATTTATTTATTTATTTATTTATTTATTTATTTTAACGGAATAAAAAAATGAAATAAATTATACTGTAAGACTAAAATACGAACGTTGGAACTTAAATAGTGGGAACTATTTATTTACAACAGATACAAAAGAGGTACATGTTAGCAACCTTCACTGTCCTTCAATGTAGTCACAAGCGTTGTGTATAACCCGTTGCTAGGGAAGTGGAAGTCGTAGTATACCTTTAGCAGAGCCTGTTCTGTTGATGGTGCGAATGGAGCGGTCTACTGCCTGACGAATCACTGAAACAGTTCTGAAGCGAATGAAGAAAGTCTCTCCTTCGCGCTCATAGCACTCCAAGTGCGTCTTAGCAGCGTCGTAATGCAACCATTTGTGCATTTCCGTCAAATCATGCGAAACCCATCGTGTGCAATTTTTCGCATGCCCAGGCGTCCCTTCAGGATGTGAAGCACAGTCGTATGCGCTAATCCGGTTTCTTTGGCGAGCTCACGAATCGTCTGGTTTCGATCACTGTCCAGTAAAACGGCAAGAGCATGCACTTTTTCTTCTCTGACGCTCGTAGGACGACTTGTCCGATGAATGTCCGCCACAGTTTGCCGACCATCGTTGAAGGCTTTTACCCAACGTGCCACTGTTCTGTAAGGTAATGCAGATTCTCTGCAAGCCTCTTGAAGACCTTGATGACACTGTCGTGCTGTACGACCTCTGACACATTCAATCTTGATCCAAATCCGTTGTTGCTGTTTGGAAACCATAGTGACAACGTTACTTTAGACCGCTAGCTCACAAGTAACTGTGTTTCTCTCGCTTGTGTGCATGCAGGTGATGTGGGAGTCCATTTGCTCTGAGGTAAGGTAGGTATGTAACCAACGTGTGCTATCAGCGACAATATTATATTCCGTTGCATAGCGTCTCCACAGCAGTGTTGCCAGTATTTAAGTTCCAACCCTCGTATGTGAAAGTCCGGTTTTCAAATGAAATCAATTCACAGCACTTCTCTCGCTTTTTATTTATTTCATGCGCCCATTTTCTTTTTAGTTTTGCTTTACTCAAAGCGAACAGAAGTAATTCATAGGAGAAACTGATGGACATTCCATTAAAACCAAAGGGCAAGATTTGTCCCCGCGGACAGTTCGCTTTCTCTTTGACGGAAGCTTAACTCTCGCGCGGTATGTATTCTCCACACACACACAAAAAAATGCTGACGTCATGCCGACATAACCCCGTTTAAATATTTGTATTCCTTTGCTGACCAGCGTAATTGAGGTAAACATTCTGAAAAGCAGGCATTGTCGATTTGTTAGATACTTTCTTTGAATTTCCTTGAACGTCTTGATGGATTACCTCAATCACTATTAGAACGCACGAGAATACGAATATGTAACCATACTCTTCACTGTACTCCTATAACTTGAACTGGTCAAAAATGATTGGCTGAGCAAAGCCCGAACTCGAACGCAGCCCATTTTGAGTAGAAAGCTACCTACAGGAATTTCTAAGACCACGGAGACGGACCTATGGAAATGTGCGCTACTTGTAGGTTTTACCTGACAGATCGCTGTGCTAGTTTCGCGTTCCATTAAACCCAGTAGTTTCTCGTTAACTCTCTAATCGAGCTGCGCCCACACAAATCAGCGAGAACTGCCTGGGGAAAGTTACATTACACCAAAAGCCGGCTTCAGTTACAAACTGCCTACAGCATTAATTTGAAATCACTGGAGCTCGAACGTGTACTCTTAAAGATGAGTTATCATCCTGTGGCACACAACAAAGAACAGCAGAATTTGTAGACGAATTTAAGGTAATTTGTCACTGTACCTATAATAAAATAATGTTAACGATTTTTAATGTTGAGAACATTTCTTCAGAGACAAGGTATGGGTCCTCACACTGCGAAAAATAAATTTAAGCTATTTCCTCTATTGTCCCGAAAGTTTAAGGGTTAATGGTCCCGGAAAGGTTTCAAATTGTGAGTCTTGGATAGCTCTATCAAATTCGGAAAATCACTTCCGGCTTAAACGCAGTTCCGGAAAAATAGCCTAAAATCGCGTGTTTCTTTACTCGTTTTCTCTTTAACTGAAATCCTAGCCAAATTAACTTATTTATATAATTCGCTCTGTAATGTGTTCCTTGGTTCAATACCCTCAGCCGTTTCTTGACTTTTGAAAAATGTCCACACCGAATATAGTTACAAGGGCTTAAGTGAAACAATGCATTGACTCACATTAGCGCTCGTAGTGGTAGAAAAAGGCAAACTGCTACTCTAAGCAACCGGATAACGATGATTAAGAAAAGTGAATTTTACTTAAAATTCGTATCTCATATCCCCAGGATGTTTTCAACATTGAATTGCTTGCCTGAAGGGCTACAACTGTGGATACCTGCTCCTGCTACTTGTCTAACGTCGGAGACGGAAGGATGGGGAAGGGATAGGATTGGGAAGGTAGTGGCCGTGGCCTTAATTAAGATACAGCCCCAAAATTTGCCTGATGTGAAAATCCGAAACCACGGAAAACCATCTTCAGGGCTACCGACGATGGGATTCGAACCCACTGTTTCTGGAATGCAACAGCACAGCTACGCGACCCTAACTGCACGGCCAACTCACCGGTTTTCATAAAATTCAATATCTTTCCGAGTTCTCATAAAGGCTGGCTGAGCTACACGAACTTATTTAACAGGATATCACCTTTAGGCTTGCGTCGGCAAAGTAGTGGTACCTCAAGGCACGGAAATATGTCTTAAAATTAGAAGAATTTAAAGTTAAAGATAAAATATATAACAGTTTCGTAAAGGAATTTTAAAGTGAGCTACTGTTCAAGGAAGATTCATCTCTCTATTCCTTGTATGCAATCTCCAGTTCAACAATTTTCCTTTCATTATTCAATCATGAAGACTGTGGTTCATTAATAGAGCGTCCGGCTCCATGGCTAAATGGTTAGTGTGCTGACCTTTGGTCACAGGAGTCCCAGGTTCGATTCCCGGTAAGGTCGGGAACTTTAACCATAGTTGGTTAATTTCGCTGGCACGGGGATTAGGTGTAGGTGTCGTCTTCATCATCATTTCATCCTCATCACGACATGCAGGTCGCCTACGGGAGTCAAATCAAAAGACCTGCATCTGGCGAGCCGAAATTGTCCTCGGACACTCCCGGCACTAAAAGCTATACGCCATTTCATATCATTAATAGAGAGTTGGCCAAAACTGCACGATGAAATACGAGATGAGGAATTTAAAATTTTGAATAATAGATCAACTAAAATTTTCCATTTCATGTCGCAATGATGTTTGTATGTAAAATGGAACGCCGATAATGACACCCAGGCAAATACCGGGGTGTCCCAGGAAGAATGATCAATATTCACGGACATGACAGAAACGATCATTTGAAGCAAAAAACTTCATATCGACATATGCCCTATTCCGAATGGTTTCCGACATAGAACACATTTAATGTACATTTATTTTTGGTGTTCTTTTGTTGCTATTTGCTATTGTGTCGCACCAACACAAATAAGTCTTATGGCGACGATGGGACGGGAAAGGCCTAGGAATGGGAAGGAAGCGGCCGTGGCCTTAATTAAGATACAGCCCCAGCATTTGCCTGGTGTGAAAGTGGAAAACCTCGGAAAACCGTGTTCACGGTGGGGTTCGAACGCATTATCTCCCGAATGCGAGCTCACAGCTGCGCGCCCCTAACCACACGGCCAACTCGCCCGGTTGTTTCCGGGTTAGTGGAGCGCACGAATGTGTCTTATTCACCCCACCTCTTTGATATTTTGAAGTGGGTACAAGTTTTCCACATGTGATGTTCGCTATACACGTGTTCATGGGACTACGCTGCACCATTTCAAAAGTGTGTTTCTGTTCCTCCACTGGTTGCTGAACTGCACGTTCAGAAGAAAAATGGAAGAACGCCTGTTTCATGCAATGTGCGGAAAACTCTGGTAAACACTCTACCATAAGGAACGTGTCGGAAAGCGCCGACGGTATTCCTCCATAGCAGCAGGAGCACTACCATCGCAGAAGCCGTAAACATGCAACATATCTGCATACCCTTCATTAGTGTAGATGTGTGGGATTTTAGCCAGTGCGTGTACATACACAGTTAACTGATGCTTCTCTCTGATACACTCTCAATCCCTCGCACTACTTCACTCACGGACAACTGCGCGTTCAACGGACTGGTTTACTGACAGAAAGACATCCCGAGCAAAGAGGCTGCATGCAACGAGGTAGGTTTGGCTAGAATGAAACAATGTTGGCCTCTCTATTTATATTCTACAAAGATGATGGTGATGATGATTATGATGATGATTGTTGTTTAAAGGAGACCAACATCTACGTCATCAGCCCCTAATGTTACGAGGTGCAGAGAAATGAAACAATAATTATAACGTCAAAAAGTATCCACTGACTAAAAGCTAGAACGATTGATGATGAAAAAATGACCATGAATCCAAAACAATCAGTGGAACCAACTCACAATGCCTCATATTCTGAGATGATGCTTATTGTCCAAAGAAGAAAATCCAGGTCACCAGCCCCTCATAATTGTACGAATACTAATCACTGGTAAAGCAGAAACATGACGTTCCTCCTATAGCGGTACTAATCACAGGTATGAAATGGCTCATGGCTTTTAGTGCCACGAATGTCCGAGGACAAGTTCGGCTCGCCAGATGCAGGTCTTTTGATTTGACACCCGTAGGTGACCTGCGCGTCGTGATGAGGATGAAATGATAATGAAGACGACACATGCACCCAGCCCCCGTGCCAGCGAAATTAGCCAATGATGGTTAAAATTCCCGACCCTGCCGGGAATCGAACCCGGGACCCCTGTTACCAAAGGCCAGCTCGCTAATAATTTAGCCATGCAGCCAGACCTAATCACAGGTAACGTAGACTGATGGTATTCCTCGCATGGTGTTACTGATCACAGGGAACTTAGACGCACGGTATATCACACATACTCATAGGTAACACAGACCCTTGGTGTTCCTCATATAAAGGCATTACTCACAGGCAACGTAGACCCATCGTGGTCCACACATAGTGGTACTAATCAGGACAATGCACAATCACGTTGTGTTCCTCACATAGTGGAACCAATCACAGGCAACGTAGACACATAGTTCTCCTGATATATTGGTACTACTCATAGGGAATACTGAATACAGGGGAACCATCAGCGCGGTGCACGGCAGCTCCTCCCGCACGGACCCAGTTCCAGTCCCTGATGCCTCGCGCCCGCTCTCCCACCTCGATGGAATGCACGGTGGTACTAATCACACGCAACGCCCCGATCCATGGTGTTCCACACATAATGGTACTAATCGCAAGTAAGGTCGACCAATGGTGTTCCTCACTTAATGATACCAATCACAAGTAATCTCATGGTTCCAATTCTATCATCCCTTGGTCACCCCTTTTAGTCACCACTTACGAGAGGCAGGATACACCGTGGATGTATTCTTCGTCTGCGTCCCCCACTCACACGGGTTTATTCATATTCTACACCTGGCGTCAAGAGTGTATGTGTAGTGATGCCTCTCATTGCTCCATCTCATCATTTATTTAACAATTTTCCTGCTTGCCACTTACGTTGATGGAGGTACCTAATTACAAGTTCACAAGTGAATAATTAAATTTGGTATCCGTTTCTCACTCACATCGCCTGGTGCTCCAGCACGAGATGAACACGCGAAGGCCTCGTTAAGCCATGGATGCCTCACTCGTTAACTTAAGAGGAAAGATCAACATTCACCACTTAATTATCTCGAAAATGTATATCGGTGTTAAAGACTCCATATGATGTCACCTACTGAATGACGAAGAGTGAGCAGTAAGTGACCAATAATTTACATATCATTACAATTTTGATTTACGACGCACCGACACAGATAGGTCTTACGGCGACGATGGGATATGATAAGCTTAGGGATGGGAAGGAAGCGGTCGTGACCTTTAATTAAGGTACAGCCCCAGCACTTGCCTGGTGTGAAAATAGGAAACCACGGAAAACCATCTTCAGGGCTGCCGGCAGTGGGGTTCGAACCCACTATCTACCGAATGCAAGCTCATAGCTGAGCGATCCACACCATACAACTAGCTCGCTCGGTGGTTGATTTCCGCTACTCTACAAGTTACGCTGTACACTTCTAAGTATTGGTAAAGACTTAACTTCATACATCACATAGGATGAAGTCATCAAGCAAGGGTAAGCCGTTGGCAGTATAAGTTAACAATACTTACTATGAAATTTGGTTTACAATAAAAACAATTCGCCTCTGTCGTGTAGTGGTTAGTGTTATTATCTGCCATCCGCGGATGCCCGGGTTATATTTCTAGCTCTGCCACGAAATTTGAAAAGTGGTACGAGGTCTTGACTCAGTTTCGAGAGGTCAACTGAGTAGACGGGGTTCGATTTCCACCTCAGCCATCCTAGCAGTGATTTACCGTGGTTTCCCACTTTTCCTCCAAAGGAATGCCGGGATGGTACCTAACAAGGCCTCTGTTCAGCATATCAGGTGAGGCCGCCTGGGCGAGATTTTAGTCCTCCTCCCCAGTTGTATGCCCTTACCCAAAGTCTCACGCTCCTGGACACTGCTCTTGAGACTGTGGAGGTGGAATCCCTGACTGAGTCCGAGGGAAAAACCAACACTGGAAAGTAAAGGGTTTAAGAAAGGAGGAAGAAAAAATAATAACAATAACAATAATAATTCCCTCGTTTAAGCCTTTAGAGACCACACCATGTAACTAAAAGGCATTTCTGGGGGCCTTTCTTGCAGCCCTAAAGCGTTATATTCTTCCTCTCTCCTCCTGCCTTCTCTCTTCTGTCCAGCCGTTCTTTTGCTTTTTCTCGTCGTGAAAGCCCTTAAAGTTCTTGATCCAAAAACCAAAATCAAACCCCATGGCACTACAGCCCGTGAAGGGTTATTGATGTCCTGATTCAGTCCCATACTCTTGAGGTCGGCCCTTACTGCATTGAATTATTTATCCGAGACGTTGCCTGTTGTCCAACACATTAAAAATCTGCTTCGTCAGCCGGGTTGCAGCCATCCTGAACAGAGGTCCATAGAACATCAGTCTTCGTTTTCTTATAGACTCCATCAGTAGTTCATTATCCCCGTATAGCTCTTCTCTTCCTCGGAGTCTGTACTGTCCATCTGTTATCCTAGGACCCATTATTTTGCGAAGGATCTTGCGCTCATACTTCTCTGCTTCCCTCAGTCCAGCCTTTTCTGTCATTCTGAGGCATTCACTTGAGTACAGACACTCGGTTTTGATCGCCGTGTTATAGTGCCTGAGTTTAGCTTTTCTTGGGATTGCCTTTCCCTTGTAAAGAACATGCGTCCTACGAAAGGCAGTGGCCATCTTCTCTCGCCTGCTGTTTTAGCTCCTTCCTCACTAGTTCTCATCTGTACTATCTCACTAACTGTATATATGCCCCACCAACTACATTGAAGGCTTATAGAAAAGCTGAAGTTCCAGAAATTTTCCCCGCAGGGGTTCTCTTACGTGACCAGCAAATCTACCGACACGATGCTGGCGTATTTCGGTACCTTCAATACCACCTTACTGAGAGAGGATCGAACTGCCAAGTTGGGCTAAGAGAGCCAGCGCCATACGGGCTGAGCTACTCATCCCGGAAAGATTGTTATTTCAAGAACTAGGGTTGATTGCAATTAACAAAAACCTACCACACCAGCGTTCACTTTAAATTTAGAATAAGTCTCATATACATCAGTACATTTGTTTGTGGAACTCCTTTTGTTGAACAAAAGAGGAATGACTTAGGGCCGGTATTATAATGAGGGTTTAAACTGAAGATTGAGTTAAACTGTAATTTGAGTTTAAACTGATGTTGAGTCTTACAATGGCCGGCCTAAGTTAAACTGAGGTGAAGAAGGAAATATACGATCCTGGTAGCAGTGAGAAAAAATGTCTGTCGATAATGTTTTGCAGTGACTTGCAAGAAAAGATGATTATCGATAATGTTTTGTTTACTTCTTGTAAGCAAAATGGCAGATAAAAGCAATAAACGTTGTCCTAATTTTACTTGTAAGGAAATAGAATTGCTTGTACAATTAGTACAGAAATATTTAGTCCGTGAAACAGTGGCCTTATGAATTCCTCCGAAATCTCCCATTATAATAAACATACTACGGGAGGCATAAAACCACAATGCTATTAGTAGCTCACTGAGAGGTTCTATAGCATGATTTCTGAAATAGAAGGAAGTTACTTTGTTTTCTAAAATTTACACTTTTGACATTCAAACAGTTCAAAAAGTCATTTTTACATTCTTACCTTTTCGTTGCATGTTTTATTCTAACACCAATTTGCTGAAATAGGCTTATGATAGTCTGTTTTGAAAGGCTAAACCTATTTAAAAACTATTTTTCATTCCATACATGAAAGTGACGTGACCTAGCTCGATAAACTCGTAGTGCCCGTGGTCGTTCAACAATTTGAACCACTTCATTATCGCTTAGTATTTCTTCAAACACCTCAAAAATATCTTCGAGATCCATTCGTTCTGCCATGTTGTAAGGTTATGTATTCTTAAACTTCAGTTTAAACGGTAGATGAGTGGCAGTAAAATTAATCTCTAATTAAACTTAAGATTAAGTTTTATAATACACGACTAACAGATAAACCGAAGTTTAAACTGAACCAACAGTTTAAAACTCTATTATAATACCGGCCCTTATTCGTACCTAACTCTCTAATGTAAATAATACTGTGTGTCTGCATCAGCCAGTATACATATATAACGTTACATTCATTACAATACCTTGTAAAAGAAGAATCGCACTATTCAATCGTTACCAGTGACGTCATCCGCTCATTGAGGAGATGGAAGACATGCGCACGACTCCATGAAGGGAACAGCTTGATGTTGTTAGCGTAATGGATCAAATCAACTTTTTTTAGAATCCTTACATCCTTAATAAAACCTGTGGGAAAGAAATTTCCGCACGACTTCGTCTACATTCAAGGGCAACAAGTTAAAGCGTTCGCAATTTCTTTAAAGAACTCCAAACTTTCAAGGAACGAACTTCGCAGTTTGAAGCACACGTAACATGAGTGTTACGACCAAATCAAATTTTAACTTCAGATCTCAGTTCTGTTTACTTCCCTAGCACAAGTTAGTGGAGTGCCTTGTTCCTGGCTGACGTCAGGCAGAGAGCACAACAGCAAACATCGTCATGAAGAGCACCTGATGACGTGCATCCTATAAAGGCTCGAGGCTGTAACTATCATCATTAAAGAAAGGATATTTAGGCAATAATAATAATAATAATAATAATAATAATAATAATAATAATAATAATAATAATAATAATAATAATAATAATAATAATAATAATCTTTCTTTTCTTTCTTTCTTTCTTTCTTTCTTTCTTTCTTTCTTTCTTTCTTTCTTCCTTCCTTTCTTTCTTATTCCCTTTACCCTAGGGGGGGTTAGATTTTCCCTCGGTGTCAGCGAGGGATCCCACCTCTACCACCTCAAAGGCAGTGTCCTGGAGCGTGAGACTTTAGGTCGTGGGGATACAACTAGAGAGGAGGGCCAGTACCTCGCCCAGGTGGCCACACCTGCTATGCTGAACAGGAGCCTTGTGAGGTATGGGGATTTTGGAAGGGATAGATGAGGAAGGGGGAAGGAAGCAGCCGTGGCCTTAAGGTACAGCTGCAGCAATTGCCTGTTATGAAAATGGGAAACCACGTAAGACCATCTTTAGGGCTGCAGACAGTGGGTTTCGAACCCACTATCTCCCGAATGTAAGCTCAAACCTGCGCTCCTCTAATCGCACGGCCAAATCACTCGGTATCATCCTTGTTCAACAGTTGTCCGTTCTTTTATCATTGCATTATGAATTAAGTTATTCATGATCATAGCATGCAGAAAACATCTGTCCGACAAAAAGTGTATTTACACTATGTAAGAAACCTTGTTCTGTTTTTGTACAATAACACCCAATGTTGTATTAAATACGTGAAATGTCTTCGAATTTAATATAAACTTTCCCTTGTAGCGACAACTAAAAGAAATTGTTCAAGGCATCGAAAAAATATTCGGGACTGAAAGAGTATTAGCTGAAAATCGTGGGTTCGATTCCAGATCAGTCCAGTGATATTTGAAGGTGCTCAGACAGGCCTATGTCTGCCGTGTGTCAGTAGGTTTACCAACATTTAAAGGAACTCTTACGGCAGGGGGAACTCCAGAATCTCAGCGAATCCAACAACCGTAAAATACATCGGTGGACGTAAAATAATAATAATATTGTCTGCCACTGTGATGTAGTGGTTAGTGTGATAAGCTGCTAACCCCGGAGGATCGCGTTCCATTTCCGGCTCTGCCACGAAATCTGAAAAGTGGTACGAGAGTTGGAACGGGGTCCACTCAGCCTCGGGAGATCAACTGAGTAGAGAGGGGTTTCTGTGGTTTCCCACTTCGTACCTAACTTATGGCCACGGCCGCTACTTTACCTCTTCCTTGTCTATCCCTTCTGATTTTCCCATTCATAATCTCCCCCCTCCCCCGCAAGGCCCCTGTTAAACATAACAGGTGATGCCTCCTAGGTGCGGTACTGCTCCTCCTTCCAAGTTGTATCCCCCGACTCAAAGTCTCACACTCCAGGACACTGCCCTTGAGGCTGTAGAGGTGGAATCCCTCGCTGACTCTGAGGGAAAATCGAACACTGGTGTGTAAAAGGATTATGAAAGGAGTAGTAGTAGTAGTAGGAGGAGGAGGAGGAGGAGGAGTAATGAATGATATTAATGAACATAAGATATTCTGTCAATGTCTGGAACAGCAAAGTGGTCGTACAAAGCAGTGAAGTCTTCCTAGTAACATGATCTCAAATTTTTGGTAGTTTTGAATTTTATTATTCTAGCACCATTCACGCAAACTCCCACACCTTAGTGATTGGGAAACAGCAGAAGGAATTATTGCATAACTCTTCCGGAACGTTCTTTCATTGAAGTAGAGAGTAATTCGTTTACGATTTCATTTTGGTTGTGTGCTTCTAACATTAGGGCGCGTCTATAGCGCAACCTGCTTTGCATTGCATTGTTGGCGTGCGGTCACAAGGAATCTCTGCCACATAGCGTTCTCTGCGGGAATGTGTGACATACATATCCCTGATTACATTTCACAAATATCCTTGTTTTCCTCACTTTAAATAGACTAGTGTTTGGGTAGAACGAGTATTTGACCAAGAGTATTTAACTTATGATTATGTTTAATTTCTGAACTAACAGATAAAAGAGGGGGCTACCTGACCACTGGGTTACCACTTCAGATCATATTAACGAAATGTGAAAACCGCTCGGGATGGAGACATCTTGTCAAGGTTGCAACACGGAAATGATGGAGTTATGAGGTCACGACGCTCAGTAATGAGCACAACGACTAATGATGATAATCTGACACGTATTTTCATGAAATAGCGCTTCAAAGTAAGGCAAAATATGTGCTAAATATGTGACGTCACACGCATACTCTATTATAAGATGGCGCTGTGTTGACTCGCGCGCTCAGCTGGAAGATAGCTGTTACAGCGAAAATAATTTAATAAGTAAGTCTACGAAACCCTCAAAACGATGCGGCCGTTACAGTAATGACAGTCTACCGACATATTTATTTTTATAAATCAGGTTTTGTTGAACCTTGATAATGCTACGTAGCCTAGTCCTCCATTTCCGAGAATTAGATGTCATTCACTGAAGTTAAATCTTAATTTTGGGCCGTAAAGTAGATTATTTTAAACTTAACTGGACAACAGCTGCTGTGTGACAGTGAGGAATTGCTGCCAGGCACTGCTGGAAATCTGTGCCAAGGAAGATCACTTTTCTAGCGAAAAATGGCGCAATGGGGAGCTATGTTTGCCTCGTCCCTACCATTAATTTAGCCTGTCTCATTTCGTCTACATCATCTGATAACATACTTATGTTAAACGTAAAGGTCTGCGAATTTTAGAGTCATTACTCTCCCTTTCTTAAGAATTGAACAAACCGCATGACACAACAGGCCTGATGGGTTGTGGCCTACCAAGCGACCACTGCTCAGCCTGAAATCCTGCAGATTATGAGGTGACGCGTTGTCAGCGTGACAAGACTGTGACTCAGTTTATCTTTCTCCAGAACGTCTCGTTTTAGCTTCAGATGTTTGTCTCTAACCGCATATTTTATATTTGCCAGTTATGCTTTCGTTTACTTTGTTTTGTTTTTTTTATCCTCGTGGAGTTTCAGTGCCTTGTATGGTCGTGGACGTAATGCACTCCCGACGGATTTCTGCTAAAGATGATAGATGTGACAAAAGTGATGGCTTAAACTCCACAACAGGTCATGTTAGGCGAACGAGCTACATTGCGATAAACACCGGGACAGAAATAATTCTCCTGTCCTGGTAATAAAGTATTAGAGTTTGAACTGTGCTAAATATTCATGTTGAAGCCATCATGATAAACATATACATTGTGCAGTGCATGACATAATTAATATTTTTGACATTTCCTCTAATTACCTCTGTGTGTGCTTGTGTGTGTGTGTGTGTGTGTGTGTGTGTGTGTGTGTGTGTGTGTGTGTGTGTGTGTGTGTGTGCAGGCGGTTAAACTAAGTTCAGAGCTCAAAATTCCAATGAAAGTAAAAAAACATTTTTAGGCCTAATCGTTTCTTTGGAGACAATATCGTGAGACAATTATTTTTATTTGTACAACTTGCTTTACGTCGCACTCAGACAGATAGGTCATGTGGGGGATCGGAAAGGCCTAGGAGTGCGAAGGAATCAGCCGTGGCCTTAATTAAGGTACAGTCCCAGCATTTGCCTGGTGGAAATTGGAAACCACGGAAAACCACCTTCAGGGCTGCCGGCAGTGGGGCTCGAACCCACTATGTCCCGGATGCAAGCTCACAGCTACGCGCCCCTAACTGTACGGACAACTCGCCTGGTGGGAAAATAATTAACATAATATCCCCATAAATAATCACCACATTCGAATTCACTAATTAAATCTGTCATTATAGCGCGAGCAAATGGAGACGATATATTTAATGCACAGAACACAAATACCGGCTGGTCAAAATGAAACTGACCCGTAAAATATTTATAAGACTGATGCGGAATCGACCCTTGTTAATGAACAGGAGAACTGCCCATCACAGGAAATGCTGGAAACTGCGATTTCGATGCACCAATCGGTTGCTGTCACATGTCCGCGCGTGCGCATCTCCCACATGTTCAACACGCTAAGTTTCAGATGGGCACTTCAACGAATACACAACAGTAAACTGTTAAGGATACAGATGCACGTCCTTTTTGATAATGTTTCGACAGGACGATCTCTTAAGTCCCATTTGCACATCTGTTGAGATTTCGTTGGACTTCGTTCTAGGCTTTCCTTCATTCGAGCGATGTTTTCTGGTGTTTGAACTGTTTTCGGATTGTTACGGTTTTTATTCAATACAGAGCCCTTTTCACGCCATTTTGTCACTAACGTTTGCATTGCAGACTTTGCTGCAAGTTTTGCCAAAACACTTCCAGTCTCAAACTCTTGCGCAAACAGTTCCGCACAAGTTTTCCACAAATCGCGATTCGCATAACACTCAACAATGAACACGCACTGTTTTATCCTGAGCACCCTTTTGAGTTGCGTTCAACAGGTCACTAAACACATCCGTTCCTCTCACTCATTCACACGTAATAAACAGCAAGACCGACTACAATATATCAGGCCGTAATATCAAAACCTAAATGGTGGGCGTCATAGGGAGATCATCTGCCTAATGGTAAAGGTTAGGGTGTCACCTAAATAACTTAATTTCGGTGCGAAAGCTTAGCACATTAGATTTCTTTCCTCCAGGAACTCCAAGATTAATGTCGAAACCATGTACTTTGTAGATGTAAACAATAATTTGAATGATGCACAATAAACAAGAAGAGGATTACGAACGATTGTTAGGTTAATGCACTACCTTAGCATCGTTTAAAACATGAATAACACAACACTGACACAACGAAACAAGTAAATATGACATGCAATAGATACATTTTATCTAACAAACAGCTGGTGCCACTTAACATAGCAATAAAGGATAATTTCGTTCCTTTTATTAAGGTACACGATGGCGGTACATTTGTCGATATCCATCAATGCGATCCTAACTGAGCAGTTACAGAAATATTAAGACAGAATTGCCACGGTAGGAAATTCAAAGTAAGTTAATGTGAGCATATAGGCTGGGCACACTTCTGTTAATCCACTATTTAGGTATTACATTCAGGAATTGGATAGTGCCCTCAGAAATAACGAAACACTCCTTATGTAAAATCTCATATGTTGTTATGTTATGATAAATGCTAATAGATATATTAGATAGAACCACAATGTTAGTTCTTTGTTTCAATTATAGACTCCTGAATCTGTGTGAGAAATTGTAGGAGTCCGTATCGGAAGCTCTGGTGTGTACTGTGCCCTAAGCAGAAGCTAATAATTCCAATATTATTCCAAAGCAAATGGTATTTCCCTGCATCCTACTATATCCATATCACTGTCAGGAATGAAGGCATCCTCAAAAATATTCACCAGGATATAAATCCTATTGGAAGTGAAAGGATGTTCGTGATTGTGAATTAACTCACGCAATTGTACAGCTCATCCCAGCTGTTATACAGAAGGTCTCGGTTACAACACACCTATTTTCTTATAAAACACCTTCACATTCAAGGCAATAGGCACTTCGAAACAAGCATTCCTTGACAAGATATCGTCAAATCTACCATCATCATGTACATTTAAAAAAAATATCTCTATCATCCACGTTAAGTGGAACCAGGAGTTTGTTTGGAGCTCATCAAAAGTAGATTAAATCTTAGCAAAATTCAACTCGTCTTCCTAAAATACTGCCACTTCCTATTGGAAAGAGACGCTTCCTAACCACAAATCTTCGTTCAATACGTTGAACGGTTTAGCCTTTGACATTATTTTCCCGGTGTATGTTACTTATATATTTCTCGTTTAGAGCTGTATGTTCAGGGAATTTAAGAACTGAAGTATCTGCAGTAGTATAATTTAATCTACAACCTGGTACGCAGCACGAACGATCCATTATGGCAAATGCTACAACCGTTATAGCATAACAATAGACTCTGTTATGCACAATTATTTACACCTCTAACACTTGGCCTACACAATATGAATTACTCGTTAATGACTACGTATATACTTTATACTTAATAACGCGGATGAAATAGTACTTCCTATCCTCTAAACACAATGTAAACAAACACAATCATGTGCGAACCACATATCCCTTACGACAACCACGAATTCCACCATTTTCCCGCCAATCGGTAGTAGCATTAAGGCCTGAGATATTGTAGTAGGTCTTGGACACAGCGACGTGCTCGGGACGGAGCATGCGGAAGATATGCACGCGCAGACTGTGACTGCAACCGATTGGTGCATCGAAATCACGGTCGCCGGCATTTCCTGGGATGGAGAGTTCCTCTGTTCACTCACAAGGGTCAATTCCGCGTCAGTCTTATAAATATTTTCCGGGTCAGTTTTATTTTGCCAACTGTCCGGTATAGTCATGTTAAAGTATTTGGTGGAAATTACTCTCTGTGCAGACTAGAGATGGCTGAAAAATAACGTAAGAGTTACTTTGTCACAGTTACATGCCTGTCACTGTTACAAATGTAACGAAAAAAATAACAGGTTACCGAGTAACGACAACAGAATAACGTACTAGTGAAAACAGTAACTGGAAAGTGAAAACTGTCACTAGTAGCAGCTTACAGACACAGAATGTGACCTTCAGAGTTCAGATAGTACGCATGTCTTCCAGGTGAGAGCGCTTTCGAAGGAGATTGCTTTAGGTCAAATACACTATGGTGTAGGCCTATAATATACTCTATAGTATATTTATTTAAGTTGCTGATGTCATCTGGTAATTTATTATCGGCATTTGCAAATGTCGTTCTCTGTGATGCAAACGCACCAAGGCAGCCAGTCGGACATAGTTCAGTCCGATGCCAGTAGATGATGTTAATATTGCTGTTTACCCCAAAATGACCACCTCACTTCACTGAGAACCATTAGCGATTGTCTTTTGCCAGTTATCGCTTTCAATACGCTAAAACTTCAAAGCATATAGTAGGACTTGATTCAGTCTTACTCCAATAAATGACTTTAATATTACGTGCAACAAAACGACAATCTCACCTTCTTGAATGAGTGGCATTTTATCCAGAAGAACCAATAATACGAAATGCTATGTCACCCGAATCATATTTCTACCAAGAAAACACCTACAACGAAGCATCCACGATCAACATTTGTTTAGATGTCATCCCTTAACTCGGAGGAAGTCGTACAAATCGTGCTTATCAATTTTATGTGCCATAATGGCAAAAAATATTCATTTACTCAATTGAAAAATAGCAGTTTTCACTAAACAGTTGAAGTATGATGCTCAATATTCTTGAAACCTACATCTGACACCAGTTTCTGTCTCTCATACGTTCTCCTTTCCTCAACATATCTGGGGTAGGCAACATAAGTCACATTGTAGTAGTTCAAAGGCATGCCGATAGATATGGCCCTGTACGTCATCATGGCTAATATGAGAAAATCGCTTAATGAAACTCATTTATCTTTAAAACGTCAGAAGTCGTGGTTGTATTAGGTTCACTGTATTTTTCCTATGAAGAAGAGATAACCTATAAATGGTAGACCAGTAATTTCAGCTGTTTAAACATTCTCCTTTCCTCGTTATCGCTGTGAAGGACGGAAAGAATTGGGATTTTATATGTAGACTAAAACTGTTGTAAATGCCTTGTTATTGAAAATCTGTTTCATTAGCCTTCATTTTAAAGTATGTCTGCAAGAAGAGTATGTTCCACCAAACACCGGACAGCTTGCTGTTTTCAGCGAGGAAGTCGATAGTGCTGCCACTTACATGGATTGGTGTGACCCAAGGGGGTGTATTCCGGCTACCCGCACATTTAGTGGCAAACGAGTCAAGTCTAACGTGACGTCACTGCGAAGATACAGTGAGCTTTGAACTCGCCACTCGCTTTGAAGTCTTGTTGTGTTGAGTTTGTGGGTGATAAATAGTGAGGTCTATGTTATAAAATCTAACTTAACGGTGTAAACACTTCGTTTCTCATTTAACAGGCGATTGGTTTCTTTAGTGTTTTAAGTATTTAAGTGAAATGAGTAAAAATAGAACTAACTGTGCCGTTGCTCTGTGTAATAATATTGGTTACAAAACTCAGGACATAGTTTACCATCGATTCCCAAAGAATGAGGCACTCCAAAATACATGGGTAGCTCGGTGTAAGCGAATGGACAAGATAAATATTAGGCCTAATAATGCAAGAATATGTTCAGAACAATTTCTTCTGGATGATTATGAACGAAACTTGAAAAATGAACTACTGGGTCTCCCAGTATGGAACATATTGAAATCGGATGCTGTTCCTTCCCAGAAAATACCGACTTGGCATGGAAATCAAACTGAGGCTAGTGCAGTAAGTCACATTAACTTTCCTTAATCTCGGCTTTTATTTTATGTATTTTAAATTTAAAATTACACTTCAGACTTAAAATTCTTGTTATTAACATTAACATGCTCAGAAACCAACAATACCGGTATCTTTCTTTTCTTGTTTAGGATATGACGGAGCGAGAACACCACAGTGACGCGAGATCAGTTAGGAAAAGGGCCGTAACGGCGTAAGACACCTTATCTCCGAAGAAACTGAAACTAGACCAGTCAACCAACACAGAACCCGCTCCTCATCCAGATAGGCCTATATTAATAAAATACCAGGAAATGTCGGAGCTAAAGGAAAAAAAATAGTGATTCTGCGCAAGAAAAATACTCCCCTGGAGCAAATTTTCATGATGATGAAATCACTTTGCCAGATGGGACTACTGTGACACAGACTCTAATAGAAGATCTCCTAAGGCATAAGAAAAGTTACCTTTCAATCGTACACCATATATCGTTGATGATGATACTTGTTGTTTTAAGGGGCCTAACATCGAAGGTCATCGGCCCACACCATATATCAGAGGTTCACCTGAACGTTACTGAACGTCCTCGTCAAAGTGTCAGAATGGGTGCACAGCTGTTTTCACGTCGCACTGCCCAAGCAATTAAATATATTCTACACAAACATAACAAGGGGAATATTATTGAATTGATAAATGATGTATTCGATGTTTTGAACTCAAGGGTCCCTAACGACGAAAAAGCTCCCCTTAGAAATGGTTATGGCCTCAAACATCAAAGGCAAGAAAACACTTTAAAAATATTTTTTGACATTTTCTCGAGTATGCTGCTGGGGAAAAGAGGCAGTCTTTTTCCGTTCCAGAAATGGTTTTTAAGATCCATAAACTCCCTTATTGGACTCTATAGAGATGGGAAAGGCATTGGGCCAAAGTACATTTTTACTTCCAGCCTGAATCAAGACTGTCTGGGAAATTATTTTTCTAGACTTCGGGGTCTAGGTATATTTTATAACAATCCCACTCTTTTCGAAGTGAAGAACAGAATGCGCCTCTTAATACTACTGTAACTCGGAACGCGAACGAGAGCCTCTGTTGCTGAGGACATAAGTCAACTTTCTACATTTTCTGACCCCCTGCCACCTGACGAAGGAACGGAAGAAGAATTCCAGCATTTCCTTTCCAGCGAAATTTGCATCGAAGTGACTGACAACCGGTCCGATGTTTTGAGTTTTGATGGAAGTGATGAAAACTTGCTACTTGATACTGACCTGAGCAGTTTAACGATTCCCAACGAAGAGGTAACAGACGATGCTTTAAAATACTTGGCAGGTTACGTCGCCTACAAGTGTAAAAGCATTGACAGTTCGTTGGGAACAAAAACGGATATATGTCGTCATGATCCGAAACTATCCCCTGAACAAGACTGGATCACTATTATTTCTAAAGGTGGCTTCACTTCTCCTTCCCCTGAGTGGCTGGTACGACAATGACGTTTGAAGTTATTTTGCTTCCTTCCACGGACACTGTATTTCAAGGTCCTACAAAGTAATGGAAACTTTAACATCGACTATACACTCGAAATTTTTCAAAGTCGATAGGAAAATCATTGTCTTATATGTAAGGACAAGGACTTCAATTCGTATCAGACATTTGAACAAAAAGGCCAAATGGGAAGGAATGAAGAAGAATGCAGTAAAGAAGAACCTACTCTGGGTTGTATCTTCTTAACAGCCATAGATTACATTTCCTGCCTTAACATAAAACATTAATCTTTAGCCGATGACTTCACCTTTTGAAGGATATTTAAAATATACCGTGGCAAAAACAGCCCGCTGAGCGCCGTAGCCTGCTAATACGTGGTAGCCTGCAGATAGTGAAAGGACAGCCTTGCGAAATCCACACCCGTCTTATCTGATAAAGAAGAAAAATGTTAAAACAAAGAACTAATTCATTTTAATATGATTATCATCAAAAAACATGTCTAACTTAGGCTTACGAGGCTGGAACATACATTATGCACTATAATTTGCCCTACGATAAATATTTTCTATTTTTCTCTTATTCATTAAACATTATCATGATTTAAATATATGTTCCAAGTCATAAAAGAAAAACATTCCAATCTGAAAGCGCAAAAGAAACGATAAATATCACTTTGCATTCAACATTTAATGCAAGAGAATATAATAGACCGCAGATGTGTTCTTCCCGATCACGTCACAAGCCGCTGACCAATGGCAGCACACATGCCCGGAATGGCCTACCTCTTGAGTATTCTAAGTTCCTTGGGTGTGACCAAGTCTTCAGGAACATATTGCCACTTGAATGATTCTTGACGCACTAGCGTGTTGTTTATAATGTATCAGAGTTTGTCACTAAATAATCTTACATTGTAGTTATATTTCAAGAAAAGTGTTATGCGCTGAGCAAATTACGAAGCAAGATAATGACATAGGAACTGATATGGACCGCAAGTATTAAAATAGTCATGACCTCGCATCTGTGTTGAGGTTACCTTCTATGCCCCTCATATTAAGAAACCAACCAAATACTGTACTGGAATCTTAGTCGGACGTAAAACCAATAATATTACCGAGCAAGTGACTGTGAGGTTTGAGTCACATAGTTATCACCTTGCATTCGGCTGATAGTGGGTTCGAACTCCCCTATCGGCAACCCTGAATATGGTTTTCCATTATTTCCCATTTTAATACCAGGCAAATGCTGGGCCTGTACCTTAATTAAGGCAATGGCCGCTCCCTTCACACTTCTAGCCCTTCCCTATCCCATCGTCGTCGTAAGACCTATCTGTGTCAGTGAGACGTAAAGCAAATTGTAAAAAAAAAGAACAATAATATTAACAAATATGGAACCCTAATACACTCAAACTTGAGGGTCCTCATTGTTAGGTAGTGTCATAAATTTCACAATTGAAAAGTTGTCGGCCTGTAGCCTAATGGTTACCGTGGTAGTCTTGAAATTGAAGGTCATGAGTTTCGAATGCAGTCGGCTTTATTTTTACTCTAAGATAATAATAATAATAATAATAATAATAATAATAATAATAATAATAATAATAATAATAATGCAGTCCTGCAGGAGTTCTTTTACGTGCCAGTAAATCTACCTACACAAGGCTGGCGTATTCGATCACCTTCTAATACCACCGGACTGAGCCAGGATCGAACCTGCCAAATTAAGGTCAGAAGGTCAACGTCTGCAACACTCATCCCGGCGTACAGGGGTAAGGCGCCGAAGGGGTTGTATGTGGTCCTGTGGGTTCACTTATTACTGGTGAAGTGTACTAATAAAGCACAGGAAATGCCATTTATTCCTACCAAGTCCGATACATGCACGTCCACGCCGTGGCCCCTGGGCAACGGGTACACTGCGCGTACACGGCTAAGTCATGTAAGGGCGAAAAAGGGAGTTCCCGACGCTTCAAAATGGGGACCCACCACCTAAGGGAGACAACCCCGAAAGAAAACATCGGCCCTCCAGGACTGCTGGGGGTTGGCGTTGGGCTGACAACCCAATCTGTAAAAAAAACTCTCGTTACGAAATCTGAAGAAGAAATAGCCGGCCTGACCTTTTTACGACGGCCTCGCAAATGTGTAAAGGACTTGAGAATTGGTTCGTGGAATGTTTTAACACTTTACTAAGCTGAAAACCTCAGAAAGTTGCTCGATCAGCTGGATGAGTATCGATTTGATATTACTGCTATTCAAGAAGTGAGATGGATTGGTGAAGGAGTGATACAGAGGAAAAATCACATGGTATTCTGTAGTTGCCACATGAAGGATCACATGTTTGGTACTGGTTTCATTGTCAATAAGCAGATAAAACACCTTATCATGGATTTTCGGGCAAAATCGCACAGATTGTGCAGACTTAGAATTAGAGGGAAGTTCTTCAATTACAGAGAAGAGCGATGAAGATAGAGATTCATTTTACGATGAATTGGATGAAATTTATGATGAGTGCCCAAGAGCAGACTGTAAAATAATCTTCGGTGATTTGAATGCGAAGATAGGAAAGGAAGACGAATACAGACCTTGTATTGGAAAATATAGCTTGCATGATATTTCTAATGATAATGGGAACAGGCTTATACATTTTGCATCCTCGAAAAATATTGTAGTGGGAAGTACAACTTTTAATCACAAGGACATACATAAAATGACATGGAAGTCTCGAGATGGAGACCACATCCTAATAGATGCAAGACACTTCTCTAACTTGATGGACGTTAGAAGTTATAGGGGGGGGGGGCAATATTGACTCTGACCACTACCTTGTGGTAGCAGCTATTAGACGCCGAATATCTAATGCAAGAACGGTACGTGGATCTAATGCAAGAAAGTTCAACAATGCTCGGCTGAAGGAGCCCGAAACTGCTCTCAGATATGCTAGCTTGCTTAATGAGTCCCTGGCCGATTTGCCTAATAGTGAGAGTATTGATGAAATCTGGAAGAATCTTAAAGACGCACTATCAAAAACTGCAAATGAAGTTTTAGGAAGGGAAGAGAAAGTTTGGCACAACGATTGGTTTGATGAAGAGTGTGCACGAGCAAAAACCTTAAAAAATGAAGCATACAAGAGAATGCAACAGAGGAACCACACCCGAAAAGCAGTGGAATAGTATAGGACTTCCAGAAGAGAAGAAAAGAGATTGAACAAAAAGAAAAAGAGACAGTCTGAGAGGAAAGAATTAGAAGAAATAGAACGGTTGAAAGGGATGAATGATATGAGAATTTCTATCAGAAGTTAAATAGGAGACGTAAGGATTTCCAGCCTAGAACAAGTTTTTGTAAAGATAAAGATAGTATAATACTGGGCAGTGAGGAAGCAATACTAGAAAGATAGACCCAATATTTTGACGAACTGTTGAATGAAAGTCGAGGTGATAACCAAGTAACCTTACCTCCTGTAAATACAAGAAAATCAGACATAGAAGTACCGATACCTACTGTTGAGGAAGTTGAGCTTGGCATTAAGAAGTTAAAGAATAACAAAGCGCCGGGAATCGATTTAATACAAGCAGATCTTGTGAAAAATGCTGGAAAAGAATTAGTTAAACACTTTCACAAACTAGTGGCCAAGATATGGGTAGCTGAAACAATCCCTGATGAATGGAACGTAGGTATCATCTGCCCGATACATAACTAACTAACTAACTAACTAACTATAGATGTATCTGCTTATTATCCATTGCTTATAAAATATTTTCCAATATTCTCTTTAGCAGATTGGTGCCTTACGTGGAAAATGCGGTTGGCGACTATCAATGCAGATTTCGCCAAGGAAGATCTACTATTGATCAGATCTTCACAATTCGCCAGATACTTGAAAAATGTAAAGAATTTGGAATTGATACACACCATCTCTTCATTGACTTCAGATCAGCCTATGACAGCATTGATAGAAGTAACCTCTATGTAGAAATGGAGGAGTTTGAGATCCCTAAGAAATTGATCGCCCTTGTAAAAGCTACCATGGAAAATACTCGGAATCAAATTAAGATCCAGAATATGTTTTCAAGTGCTGTAACGACCAAGAACGGAGTTAGGCAAGGAGATTCATTATCATGCCTTTTGTTCAATATAGCTCTGGAGAAAGTTGTTAGAGATGCAAGTATCAACACAAGGGGAACCATCTTATATAAATCAGTTCAAATTTTGGCATATGCAGATGATATTGATTTAATCGCAAGAACACCAAGAGCATTGAAAGAAGCTTTCACAGGCCTTGAAAAAGCAGCAAGAAAGATGAATTTACAGATTAATGAAGGAAAAACTAAGTACATGCCCGTAACCAAAATAGACTACCTGAGTGGGTCTACATTAATAGAAATTGGCTCGTATAAGTTTGATGTTGTGAGTAGCTTTACCTACCTTGGGTCAGAAGTTAATTCCAAGAACAATGTTAGTTCTGAAATCCAAAAACATACACTGTCTGTTAACAAGTGCTATCATGGCCTCAGAAAACATCTGAAGTCTAAGCTGCTGTTCAGGAAAACTAAAGTCCTGATGTATAAAGTTTTAGTAAAGCCTGTATTAACATATCGTGCTGAGACCTGGACACACTCAAAATCTGATGAAAGACAGCTCGGTATATTTGAAACAAGGATTTTGAGGCAAATTTTTGGACCAGTGGAAGAAAATGGTGTCTGGAGAAGAAGATATAATCATGAATTGTATCATTTAGATAACGAACCAAACATTGTTAACTGTATAAAGATCAGAAGGTTGGAGTGGGCAGGACATGTGCTGCGTGCTAATGACAGAATGATAAAGAAGATATTTAATGCAGTGCCAGAAGGAACCAGGAAAGTTGGCAGACCAAAGTTAAGGTGGGAAGAAGGAGTGGGAGAGGATGTAAAGATAATTGGAATCAAGAATTGGAGGAGCTCTGCACTTAACAGAAAAGAATGGGGAAAACTTATTCAGAAGGCCAAGGCCCACAAAGGGCTGTCGTGCCAGTGATGATGATGTGATGATGACAGGGGTACGGCAAGGGGACGGTTTGTCACCTCTTCTATTCAACAGTGTTCTAGAGAAAATTGTAAGAATTTAGAATGTAAAGCTTAAAGAACATAATATTTTGCCGGTAACTTTGGGGAGAAAAACAAAGACATTGAGATAAATTGCCTAGCATCTGCAGACAATATTGCTATATAGTCAGAAAATCGAACAAGTGCAGCAACACAAATTCATTTCTTGGAAGCAGTAGCCAACAAGTCAGGTTTGAGAATCTCCATAGAAAAACGAAATGTACTACAAATATCAAGAACGCTCCAAAATTTTGGCAACAGATATTGGTCCAGTAACGAAATTCAAATATCTGGGGGAAATACACTGACTGACAGAGCAAATGCAACACCAAGAAGGAGTGGTCAGAACTTTATGCCAATTGCAGGGTAGACAGACGTCACTGAGGTATGCTCATGATGTGAAATGCGCCGCTGTGCTGCGCACGTAGCGAACGATAAATGGGACACGGCGTTGGCGAATGGCCCACTTCGTACCGTGATTTCTCAGCCGACAGTCATTGTAGAACGTGTTGTCGTGTGCCACAGGACACGTGTATAGCTAAGAATGCCAGGCCGCCGTCAACGGAGGCATTTCCAGCAGACAGACGACTTTACGAGGGGTATGGTGATCGGGCTGAGAAGGGCAGGTTGGTCGCTTCGTCAAATCGCAGCCGATACCCATAGGGATGTGTCCACGGTGCAGCGCCTGTGGCAAAGATGGTTGGCGCAGGGACATGTGGCACGTGCGAGGGGTCCAGGCGCAGCCCGAGTGACGTCAGCACGCGAGGATCGGCGCATCCGCCGCCAAGCGGCGGCAGCCCCGCACGCCACGTCAACCGCCATTCTTCAGCATGTGCAAGACACCCTGGCTGTTCCAATATCGACCAGAACAATTTCCCGTCGATTGGTTGAAGGAGGCCTGCACTCCCGGCGTCCGCTCAGAAGACTACCATTGACTCCACAGCATAGACGTGCACGCCTGGCATGGTGCCGGGCTAGAGCGCCTTGGATGAGGGAATGGCGGAACGTCGTGTTCTGCGATGAGTCACGCTTCTGTTCTGTCAGTGATAGTCACCGCCGACGAGTGTGGCGTCGGCGTGGAGAAAGGTCAAATCCGGCAGTAACTGTGGAGCGCCCTACCGCTAGACAACGCGGCATCATGGTTTGGGGCGCTATTGCGTATGATTCCACGTCACCTCTAGTGCGTATTCAAGGCACGTTAAATGCCCACCGCTACGTGCAGCATGTGCTGCGGCCGGTGGCACTCCCGTACCTTCAGGGGCTGCCCAATATTCAGCAGGATAATGCCCGCCCACACACTGCTCGCATCTCCCAACATGCTCTACGAGGTGTACAGATGCTTCCGTGGCCAGCGTACTCTCCGGATCTCTCACCAATAGAACACGTGTGGGATCTCATTGGACGCCGTTTGCAAACTCTGCCCCAGCCTCGTACGGACGACCAACTGTGGCAAATGGTTGACAGAGAATGGAGAACCATCCCTCAGGACACCATCCGCACTCTTATTGACTCTGTACCTCGACGTGTTTCTGCGTGCATCGCCGCTCGCGGTGGTCCTACATCCTACTGAGTCGATGCCGTGCGCATTGTGTAACCTGCATATCGGTTTGAAATAAACATCAATTATTCGTCCGTGCCGTCTCTGTTTTTTCCCCAACTTTCATCCCTTTCGAACCACTCCTCCTTGGTGTTGCATTGTCACTGTCAGTCAGTGTAATTCAGAAAATGGTTTAGACAAATATGCAGTAGAAGAAAGGGTACACAAGATGGAAAGAGCATTTGGTATCAGAAGATTTTTATAACGAAAAGTATCTATCTCAAAATCTTAAAATAAGGCTTTACACTAGAGTGGTGACGGCGGAATGCCTATATGTAAGTCAATGCCTGGTACTAAACTATAGATTAGATAAACTTGAGGTACTAGATAGGAGAATCATGAGAAAAATCTTAGGCCCTGTAGAAACAACAGTAGTACGGAAATTAAGAACTAATGATGAAATATACAGGAACATAAAAACATAACAGAAACCATAAGAAAAAGGAGATTGCCATTTTTTGGACATATTTACAGAATGGATGATTCCAGATTAACAAAACGGATTTTCGAGAACCTTTGCGACACAAAGGCAACAACTAGCTGGATTAAAGAAGTAAAGAAAGAATTAGAAAAAATAATGTAAAAGAAGAAGAAACTATAGACAGATAGATTTTCAGAAAGATGGTAGTAAGTGTGGAAGTATTGCAAGGAAGATTGAACAATAAACCTCGTGCGAAGTGGTCCGAGGACATAAAGAAACAGCACAGTGAAAGGATGAAAGAACATTGGAAGGAACGGAAGAGAAAACACCAAAGTATGAAGCATTTAATTGAAAATGACACGTGGTCCTCAGCAGGCCTCATCGGAAATAATAATAATAATAATAATAATAATAATCATCATAATAATAATAATACTTTTACGGCTTTCGGAGACGCCGAGGTGCTGGAATTTAGTCCCGTAGGAGTTCTTTTACGTGCCAGTAAATCTACCACCGGGCGAGTTGGCCGTGCGCGTAGAGGCGCGCGGCTGTGAGCTTGCATCCGGAAGATAGTAGGTTCGAATCGCACTATCGGCAGCCCTGAAGTTGGTTTTCCGTGGTTCCCATTTTCACACCAGGCAAATGCTGGGGCTGTACCTTAATTAAGGCCACGGCCGCTTCCTTCTAACTCCTAGGCCTTTCCTATCCCATCGTCGCCATAAGACTTATCTGTGTCGGTGCGACGTAAAGCCCCTAGCAAAAAAAAGTAAATCTACCTACACGAGGCTGGAGTATTTGAGCGCCTTCAAATACCACCGGACTGAGCCAGGATCGAACCTGCCAAATTAGGGTCAGAAGGGCAGCATCTGAGACACTTAGCCCGGCGTAAGAAAATTATTTCAGTGTATTATTGACGTAAGCTTGAGCACCAGTTCAACTAATTTAATACTCATGTATGATAATTTTCATGCATACATTTGTGAAAGAGACTTTAGGAAATACTGAATACTTCTTCCCTGTCAGGGAAACATCGTAGTTCAATCACGTAACCCCAATATGTATATACTGATTGTGTATTTCTGCCTTCGTAGGTAAAGCAAAAAATGTTATATACAGCAAAAGCGGGATAGCAGCGTGAGGTGAATTGCTCTGTAGAGTTCAAGAAGATCGGCCCTACCGAGGAAGAAAAAGAAGAAGTTGTCAAAATAATGGACCAAAAATCTTGTTCCTTAATTACAGCTTCTCTTTCCCGAAATTTTAACAAATCATGCATGTAGTTATCTTCCTCCTCCGGCTGTTTGGCTGAATGGTAAGCGCTTCGTGGCCCTTCTCTTTCTCTTCGACACATCGCCGCAGGAAGTGGGTGGTAGCAGCTGTATCGGAAAGGCTGCTCGACGGGACGGGCGGTCCTACACGCATATTTCTTCGAATTGTAGGATCTCTTCCATTTTCCTTCTCATTAGTCTTAATAGAGGGTGGTTAGCCAGTTTTACTTTCTCTTAAAACAATAATCACCAACACGGAATGGTCAGCGCATTGACCTTCGATTCAGAGGGCTCTGGTACGATTCCCGGCTGAGGCGGAGATTTTAATCGCGTGTGTGTTCTTGTTTAGTCGTCGAGATTATTGGTGTCAGCTATGGTTTAAGGAGGACAGTTGTTCCTCCTCTAGGTCGTCTTCTTTCCCCTGTTTCGCTTGTAAATGAATGCAGTAATATTCTGCATGTTGCCGTTAGTCTTTAAGAAACGTTGCTGTCAATATTGTTATCTCATATCCTTTTAGACACTCTATTGGTGCGGTTTTTTTTTACTTTGAATATTCCATCGCCTTATCTTTATATTTTCTTTTCCCACTTTTCTGTGTGCTTTGCTTTCTTCGGAGGGCTTATTTATGTTTTATTCCAGAAAAATCTCGGTATGTCTCCGAAAGAACAGGAAACGTCTATATGGGCTACAAATGAGACTAGTCAGTAGTTTGACAAGTTTAATTAACTTTTATGAACTCTCCATGAGCCTGGTTGATTGTTTATAGTGTTTTTTAATTATTTGTTTATTATTCCTTCCATATTTGTAATGAAATGCCGTGTGGCCTCCGGTGAGGCCTGGTGCAGGTCTTTTGATTTGACGCCTACAGGCGTTACGACCTGCGCGTCGTGATGAGGATGACATGATGATGAAGATGGCACATACACCCAGTCCCCGTACCAGGGAAATTAACCAATTATGGCTAAAATTCCTGACCCTGCCGGGAATCGAACCCGAGACCCCTGTGACCACTCTAACCACTTAGCCATGGAGCCGGATTCCATATTTGTATGTAACTTATAACACTGTGTACTAGCCATAAACTAACTAACTAACTAAATAAATAAATAAATAATGACTATCTTTTCACCTAGGTGGTCGCTGTTTGAATCCTCACTTGTTTCCGATAAATCACGTCCTTCTAGCTTGGATTCCACGTACAACTGAAGGTCCCATGGCTGTGATCACGACAAGGCCGTACCCAAGGATACTTTTCGGTCGGCGGGGGGAAGGGTGTTTCAGGTGCTCCATAAACAAAAGCTATAGGAGCAATAAAATATCCTGTGGATGGGGATGGTAGAATACACCCACAGTTTCCTTCGCCTGTCGTAAGAGGTGACTTAAAGGGGAAACTAGGGGCTCAACTTGGGAGTGTGTGTTGGTAACCGAGGCTCCTGTAGCTGAGTCTGGCATTGCTTCCACTTACTTGTGCCAGGCTCCTCACTTTCATCTTTCCCATCTGACCACCCTTGTTCACTTCCGACCCCGACGTTATTAAGCTTGCAAGGCCTAGGAAGTCTCTCATCCTCACCCCCTTTCGTCGACCTTCCCTTTCTCTTACCGATGCCTTCATTCTTCGAAAGGGGCCGAGGCGATAAAAGCGTGATCGGTTCGCCCGGAAGGACGTGGGTTCGAATCCCCGTCGGGAAGTGGAAATATTTAAGAAACGAGATTTCCACTCCGAAGGTACACATGGCTCTGAGATTTACTCAGACTACATTGAAAATGAGTATAAAAGGTTAATTCCTAGGGGCAAAGACGGCCGGGCGTAGGGCTAACCACTCTACCCCATCAAGTGCCGAGGTCGAAGAGGAGGAGGAAGAAGAAGAAGAAGAAGAAGAAGAAGAAGAAGAAGAAGAAGAAGACGACTCCCGGTAGGCGACCTGCGTATCTGTTAGGATGAGTCCCTACTAAGATGAATCCTGATGCTGAAGACTTCACAAACACCCAACCCGCCATCGCGAACCAGAAGAATTAACCAATGAAGGTTAAAATTCCCGGCCCAGATAGGAATCGAAGCCGAGACTCCTTGGATCAAAGGCCAGCATGCTAACCATTTAGCCATGTAGCTAGACAAAACTCCCGTCCTCGTATCGAGGTTGTAGAGCTCTTTTCATACACAGCCCCAATGGAGATGAGCTACATGTGTCATTTTAACCTAATACCAGACCAGGAAAGAAGAAGAATCTCTTAACTACCTATATATGAAACATAATTCACATGAACTGATAACATTGTCAAACGATGAAGACTATCGTAAATGCCTAGGATATAACCATTCATATATGTTGGTATTTTGACAATAAACTTCGTTTTCCGTTTTCTGTATTTATACGACGCCAATTAAAAGCCCAAGCAAAATATTTTAGACAGGAATGACTGCTTCTGATGTGTAGCTAATTGAATAATAGTGCGAAATTTATTTAAAACATTAAAAACAAGCAAATCTCGCCAAAATTAAAATTTTAATTTATTTTTTAGTAAATTTGTTAGCTGCGATTAAATGCGATTATTTAATTTTCCAAAGTCTTGATTTCATAATAGTCTTAATTTAATGGGTTGTATTTTTGAAATTCCGCATGTGCTGATTAAATTTGTCAAGTCAAGTTTTATTTCTTTGGTGGGGGGTGGGGAAGGTGTTGAAACTCCTAACCCCCTCCGGGTACGGTCTTGGATCACAATATCAACAGTCATGTACAACTACAAACTTGCTTTCATGCTTTCTTGGGAACTATGAATAATCTGCTTCTTGACTTTTAGTCTTCGATTGTCAAGTTCATTCTCTCCTCCTCTACGTGACTAAAATTTATCGCTGTATTATTTCCAGAAAGTAGCCTCTTCAAACTCTTATTCCCTTAAGACTAATCCCAGCTCGTTCCTTAGTACAGCTCTCCAATCTATCCCCCTGTGGGTGAGGGCTGTAGAATAACACCAACCTGCCTGTCGTAAGAGGTGACTAAAAGGGTCCCCAGGGGCTGTTACTTGGGAGGGTGGATTGGCGTCCACGGGTCTGTTATCTGAGTCCTGGCATTGCTCCTACTTGCTTGTGCCAGGCTCCTCACTTCTTGGTCAACTCATCCTCTTTCCCGACGCCGACGGTATTAAAGCATTCGAGGTCTAAGGAGTTTTTCATTTTCACGCTCTTCGTGGCCCTTGTCTTCCTTTGGCCGATTCCCTCTGATTAGTGTTAATAGGAAATGGTAGTCCAGTTGTACTTCCTCTTAAAACAATAATCGCCAACGCCTCACCAAATCCAATAACTATGATTAAATAATTCCTGAAACAATTCACATTAATATGCATCATATCATTGAAAAGGTTCACGGATATATTGATAACCAGGCAATTGCACGCATCGTGAAACCGATGGGAATGAAGTGATAACTTTATGGCTCAACATTCCAGCTGTGCGTAGTTGGAAAGGGATTACATAGCAGCTCTATTATTTCATTTGAAATTGATGCGCCCATAAATTTCATTTTACTAACCACTGGATATTCGCTCGTATTTAGCAATAAAACGAACAGTTCTTTCAAGCTTAATGTTTAAAACGTGTTATTATTAAATTTTAGTTTTAATAATAAAAATAATTATAATGTTACTGTGTTTACGTCCCATTAACTGATTTTGACGGTTTTCCGAGACGCCGAAGTGCCAGAATTATCCCATAGGGGTCCTTTTAAGTGCCAGTAAATCTATCAACACGAGGCTGATGGATTTGAACACCTTCGAATACCACTGGACTGAGCCAGGTTCGAACCTGTCAAGAAAGAGAAGCTTATTTATTTATTGATATACTAGCTCATGTACCCGTGCTTCGCTACGGGGTTTTCAGAAAGATTGACTTGGTGGTTTTACTAACTGAAGTCAACATAGGTCATTACAAAAACATCAGTAGGAAAGTAGCGATTAAAAACAATGTTAGCATATAAAATACTAGATCAAATGAAAAACCGCACATTTTCTCACTTTTAACGAACAGTACTACGGTGGCGATCTAACAGTCCAAAGTTCCAGAGATGGAATGACCAGGCCGCAGACAGCCGTAAACACTCCTCTGCCTTTATTCAGTTAAATATGCACTCTGCTCATTCCAATCAGTGCTTCAGAGTAGGGATTGAATAGCTTGAATGCTTTGATGAACCAGTGTGTTACGTAACACCGGTATCAGAAAATTTATGAACCAGACGAATGGCATGCTAAAGAAGAAAGTTATCTAACTTCCAGCTACTTCCTGCCAATATTCAGCCAGGCCGTTACACTCGGTACGACCGGGCGAGTTGGCCATGTGGTTAGGGGCGCGAAGCTGAGAGCTTACATCCGGAAAATAGTGGATTCGAACCCCACTGTCGGCAGCCCTGAAGGTGGTATTCCGTGGTTTCCCATTTTCACACCAGACAAACGCTTTCGCTGTACCTTAATTAAGGCCAAGACCGCTTCCTTCACACTCCTAGCCCTTTCCTATCCCATCGTCGCCATAAGACCTATCTGTGTCGGTGCAACGTAAGGTAAATTTTAAAAAATACTCGGAACGCAGCAGTAATCCTATATATCGGAGATGTGTGGCAACAGAAGACACAAAGCACAACACAACAAACAATGGTCAATGTAATGTTATTCTTGATCAATTTTATGATCTTTCTATATTGTAGGCCTTCACATTCAGTTTTCTTTCGACTTTGTGATATTAGGGCGTCTCATAAAATTGTTTATAGCGTAGACTGTAGTTACTTATTCTCCGACTTTACAGACCGATTTTCATTAAATTCTGTTTACTAATTTTCTTGTGACTCAGCGTTGATATGGACTTGGTAAGAAAATTCCAAATTCATGAATATCTCTGTGATAATAGCCGGTACGGTAACAATGTATAAGACATAAATGATCGCAAATTTAATACTATATAATTTTAGTTATGTAGCATTTATGTCGATACGAAGACTAATAGCACGAATATTTGAGAATTAAATTTTAGGCCTTCCCCTAAACTACCATTTTCCTCAGCCTGAATACAATTATTTACAGCCTAAATCGTACCGAGTTATTCTCCGACTTCGCCTACCGACTTTCGTTAAGATACGACCACTAATAACAAATACTTGTGAATTAAATTTCAGGCCTACCCCTAAACTACCATTCCACTCAGCGTGAATACAATTATTCATGGCCTAGATTATAGTGACGCATTTCTCGACTTTGAATACCGATTTACATTAAGATACGACCACCAATAACATAAATATTTGAGGATTACATTTTAGGCCTTCCCCCAAACTACCATTTTACTCAGCGTGAATACAATTATTTATAGCATGGATTGTAGCGACTTATTCACCGACTTTGCATACCGATTTTCATTAAGATACGACAACTAATAACATAAATATCTGAGAATTAAATTTTAGGCCTTCCCCTAAACTACCATTTCAATCAGCGTGATTAAAATTATTTATAGCCTAGATTGTAGCGACTTATTCCCCGACTTTGCATACCGATTTTCATTAAATCCTCTTTAGCCGTTTTCTCGTGATGTGAGTACATACAGACAGACAGACAGAAATTACGGAAAATTAAAAAGTGTATTTCCCTGTTACTGTGGACACGACTGATACAGAAATACCATCCTTTTTAAATTCTGAGCAATGTACAGACAAAACTCTTATTTTGTATACATAGAATTTATATTTATTTATTTATTTATTTATTTATTTACTTATGATCTGTTAAACTTCACAGCAACACTAACAGGGTTTCGGCGACGCTGTCACATGAAAGGCAGGTAGCAGTCATAGCGTTAGTTATGATGTATCCTCGGAAGTTCCCTAGTGTTAGAGTAGCAAGCTATGGATAACAACACTCAATACCCCTGACAGTAAAGTTCGAAACCATAGTTTCTGAAAATTCTGCATTCCCCTACTACGTAGTCAATACGCTCGATTTCGCAAAATAAAACAAGAATTAAATCGCATACGTACGGCTATCATTTAGCATTTATTATCAGGTATCTCTGTCAATTGTACGTCTTCAAGGATCACTGAGTGAGGAATAGGAAAGCTCACTGCTTTTAAGTAAAAATCGCCACAACGAGCGACGAATCTGGTAAATATGTAAGTTACGTACACATAGCTTCGAAATTCAATTGAAGGTCGACGATGTAGTAGCAACCTTTGGACTTAGTTCAGGATACGTTGTGTGTCGCGAATGACCTAGAAATCTGCCTGTATTCTTGGTACAAGATCATCTTCTCTTTCTATGGGGTTCTCATAGTAGTCAGTTTATGCAGAACAAACTGTACACCGTCTACTGGGGCTGGGAAGCGACTATGCGAAACGAACGAGAAGCTTGTGCATTCGCACCAAGCATTACCTCTGCCTCCCTCTACCCAGTTCCCATCCCCTCCCTTCCCTTCCCTTCCCTTCCCTTCCCTTCCCTTCCCTGACGCACGGCAACAGGCAGCGGCTTGTGCTCTGGCATAGCAAATACGGCGAGTTCGTCAATTTGGATCGCGCGCCCGGAAGTAAAAAAACAGCCTCATTTTATCTAAAAGAAAAATGTTCTTCGACAATCCGATTGCACCATCGTTCTTACCATAACACGAAGTGCATCCCCGATATTTTTTGTCGGTATAGCTCTGATACACGTTGTATGTAGCATGTTGCAGGTTTGGAACTCCGAGAAATTTATGCGTCGTACACTCCCACTAGTGTGACGTGTAATGTTGTTTATCCTGCAGCCCTAGATTAATACTTTCATAGTTAGAGAAAATGTGTAGCCTCCTTGGCTCAGGCGGCAGCGCGCCGGCCTCTCACCGCTGGATACCGTAGTTTAAATCCCGGTCACTCCATGTGAGATTTGTGCCGGACAAAGCGGAGGCAGGGCAAATTTTTCTCCGGGCACTCCGGTTTCCCCTGTCATATTTCATTCCAGCAACACTCTCCATTAACATTTCATCTATCAGTCATTTATCATTGCCCCAGAGGAGTGTGACAGGCTTCGGCAGCCGGCACATCCTATCCTCGCCGTTAAATGGGGGCTTCATTCATTCCATTCCTGACCCAGTCTAATGACTGGAAACAGGCTGTGGATATTCATAGTTAGAGAAAATGTATAAAATTACAAATCGATATCAATAATTCGCAATAACTTCAAAAATTTACCAAAGTGAAGAAAATAAAAGTAATTCCATTTCCATTTGCGATATATTTTCAAGTGTTTGTTGAACACCACTTGGCCGATTAGTGCATCATTTTTTACTTCCGTTTGCCATATCCTGTCATGCAATTGGATTGGATGCCACAGTTAGCATTCATTTCAGCAATACCTGAAATAAAACTATATAGATATTTGAACGTAAAATTTTGTATCGTTCGTGGAACCTTATGATGTATAGGAATTCGATTACATGCGGCATGAGTGATCTAGAGAGCATTATTCATATATTCGTAAATCCACCAGCCTACGCCGTATCTAATAATATTGTAATGTTATAGGCTATTGTTTTTACTTCCCACTAGGTACTTTTTGCAGTTTTAGGAGACACCATGATGCCGAAATTATGTCCCGCATGAGTTATTTGACGTGACAGTTAATCTGCCGATACGGAGTTGAGGTATTTGAGTAGGCCTATCTTCAAATACCAACCAGACTCAGTCAGAATGAAACCCAATTACATCTTAGACAGGATCAACCCTGCAGACTTGTGCAAAAAATTCTACTCACGCGAATGTCAGCTCTGATGCGATGTTGATGGGCAAACACGTTCCGAATCCTGCGTGTAAAATTAATTTGCAACTCATTTAAATTTAATTTTTGGAGAATGCGGTAATTTGTTCACCAACCTATAGAAGTTGTACCAGATGAGGAGGAACATTGAGCTCCTCTTTGAGGGAATACGAGACTCTTTTTGCCCTGAGCTACATCCAGACAGTGTTCATTATAAAACTGCTGCACGAGCGCCATGACCAACTCTATACGTCTGCATCCCTTTGATGGTTCATCCTCTTTTTTCGTGCTCGAATATAACATGGGAGATGAAATTGGTGGGTTAAGGACAACTTTCGCTTGTAATTCAGATTATAAACGCTGGTTCACAGTTGAATACTGAGGAATATCTGGCAGTCAAGAAATCGACTCCTGTAATTGCTGTATTCCCACTAGGACTTGCATGGCCAATTACGTATGATTCTTGGCCTTCATACTAACTACAAGAGATGATACTGCAGGAAGTCTGTGTTCATTTTTCCGTCACTCTTCTGTATCATAAACCTGAATAACAATAATCATTGGCCGCATGGTCTTTCAAGGCCGAACACCATTAGTAGTAATAAAAAAACAGTCAGTCGCTGACAACGCCGCAGTTTTATGGCACAGTAAAAAAATAACGAAATCAATGTCTGAACGCAAATTTCATGATAAATGTGAGGGACCGTTTTTCTGCGTTCCCAAAGGAGACAATGTTCTTCGCATTTTACGATCAAAAGTGCATGTGCGTTTCCACAAAGGCTATTTACAAAGGCATTATTTGTCTAACCATGAAGGACACAGTAAAATTTAAGGCACGGATTTAATTTTTTTCGGTTCGTTTGGGCCCACTAGGGACTACGGGGCTAGTCTTAATTCTTAGGTCTCGTCGCCATAAGACCTATCTGTGTCGGTGCGACGTAAAGCAGCTAGCAAAAAAAAATATCTTAGGTATGGTCTTGTGCTTCTTCTTGGCCTAGTATGCTTTCATTTTTTGGCTGTGTGTTTGCTTCCTTCAACCCGTCCACTTAGGTCTGGTGGTCCCTGTACTCTTTTTGCTTCTAAGGGACAGCGGGAAGACTCCCTGTATGGTGGGCTGTCGGTACTGAGATCGGTTCGCAGTGGTCTCTAGTGGGATTTGAAGTTCTTTTATGCCTCATTTTACCGAGGTGATCCACTTGGTCTCGGAAGCCTTTCCCCCAGTTATCACTGTTTGGATTCTGTTAGTGAGCCTGCAGTGTTTCAGGCTGTACATGTGCACGTAGAAGGTCAGTCGTCTTTTCTTCATGCACGATGGTCCGTAGAGCTCGTTGATGTGCCTGATCCTGCAGGTGACATCTTCCTCTCTTATGAGTCCTAGTATCTCCTCAAGATCTTCCTCTCTTTAATTTCTAGTTTCCTGAGTGGGCCCTTTCGATTCATCAAGAGGCACTCAGAGGCATAAAGTACAGAGGATCTTACTACTGAGTTGTAGTGCCTCAGTTTTAGGTTCTTGGAGAGGTACTTTGAGGTGGTTTTATATTAGTGATAAATTCCGTCTTCTGTAGGTTGACCCTCAAGCCGGTTTTTGATGCAGTACTGTGAGGCTCTGTAGTTGGTGAGTAGCATCCTCCTTGCTGTTGGCCAGTAGGGTTGAATCATCAGCAAAGGCTAGACAGGGTACACTGAGGTTGTCTTTCTTGTACCAAGCTTCAATCTTGCTTCTGGTGATAGTGTAGCCGTCCATTCCCTGATGATCTTCTCTAGTACACAGTTGAAGAGGATGCAAGAGAGGCCGACCCCCTGTCTGACTCCTGTCTGGATGGGAAAGCTCTCAGAGAGCCCATCCCTGAACTTGTCTTTGGAGGTGGTTTTCGTCAAGGTAGCTTGGATTAGTCTAGTGGTCTTCTCATCTACGCCTAGTTCCCGCAGGGCTAGTTAGGAGTCTATCTGCTCGCTGACTCTAGTTAGCAGGGCTCTAGAGAAGATATTGTAGGTTACAAGCAACAGGGAGATGCCTCTGTTGTTGTTGAGGTCGGTCTTACTTCCATTCTTGTGCACAGTAGTGGATGGATCACGGCTGAGCTCCATCCCTCTGGCAAGACCTCTGTTCTCCATAGGTCTTGGATGATCTGGGTAATACTCTGCAGCAACTGCTCATCTACGAGCTTCCACATCTCTGCAACTATACAATTTCACCTGGGGCCTCGTTGTTCCTTGATGATCTCCTCTATTTCTTCCATACTGGGTCGTACAGAGTGGGCTCGGTGAAGGTCAGTCTCTCTTTATGTACTTCTGCGTTAAGGAGTTTCTAGAAGTACTCTGCAAAAGTGTTGGTGCAGTCTCTGTTGTTCATTTGGAGCTTCCCGTATGGCCCTCGGAGAAGTAGGGTGGGGGCCATGTATGAGGTAATCTGTTTCTTTAGTCCCTTGTAGAGATCTCTTGATGTTTTTCTCTGCCGGGCTGAGTGGCTCAGGCGGTTGAGGCGCTGCCTTCTGACCCCAACTTGGCAGGTTCGGTCCTGGCTCAGGCCGGTGGTATTTGAAGGTACTCAAATACGTCAGCCTCGTGCCGTTAAATTTACTGGCACGTAAAAGAACTCCTGCGGGACAAAATTCTGGCACCTCGGCGTCTTCGAAAACCTTCAATAAGGAGTTAGTGGGACGTTAAATAGTAATATTATTATGAATTTCTCCTCTTGAACTCTACTTCTGCCATTATTATTATTATTATTATTATTATTATTATTATTATTATTATTATTATTATTATTATTATTATTATTATTACGGCTATGGACCCCGGAGAGGGCTAGTATTTTAGCTGACGCCCATAGGCAACCTGTGCGTCTGTGAGAATGGAGCCGTAACAAATATCCAGTCCCCAAGCAATCAATTAGGTAGGCGGCCGTCAGCTGAATATGCAGCACTTAGGCCATAGGTTTGGGAAATTTTATTTATAGAATAATAATCGAAATCTGAATAATATATGTGTTGTACACAGGTAATTAAATGTTATGTAATAACCTGGCACAAGGATCACAGCAACCGCAGTGGAACCTGCAAAAGAGACTCTCGACTTATCCCCTCTCAACCTTATAGTTTATCATCGCTATCACCCGTTTGTTTTCCTAAAAACATGTTACATTTAATACAATATTATGATACGACAGAAGGTGGGAAGCAAAATTTAAATGATATATACAGTTGTTATAGACAATACTGATTCATACCGTTCATTGCTGTTGCATTCTTGTTATTGGTTATACAACCCATTGGAGGAGTACTTCGTTGTTCTTGTTTGCGTTGGAGATTTAAATATTTAAAATTACATCAATGATATTGGTATTTCTAACTGTATTAATAATATTAATAATATTATTATTAATAATATAATATAATATAATATAATATAATATAATATAATATAATATTATTATTATTATTATTATTATTATTATTATTATTATTATTATTATTATTATTATTATTATTATTATTATTATTATTATTATTATTATTATTATCATTATACGGTAAAGCAGTATCGAGAATACCACTGTCGTTTTCATCACGATTGATATTTTATTTATCAATAGGTTCACCTGAACTCTCACTTTCACTGAGTAAATCATTATCACAAAATAATTTTCAATATCATTTAGCAAAGAACGCGACAACCGTGCGACGAGGAAGCCATAGTGTAAATAAACAGCGGGTAGCGTCATTCCTTTGTCTCTAGTGCAGCCACGCAAGGAGGATAAATATTACATCGGCGCTATTGCAAAGAGAATATCTTCGTGATTCCAACGATGTGCAACAGATGGTGTTTCATTCATTTTCGGCTAAAGTCAAAGCAATTAAGCATGGCCGGACTACACTATATGGCCGTGGTAGTGGAGATCCGACAACGTCGCTTGGAGTCAAGCCTGTGACTTCTGTGTACGTAATTTGTAAACAAGTCTAACGTGGTGTATCATTATATTTTGTGTTGTGCGTGAATGAACTTGATGGTATTGTTTTCAATTCAAAATATACTGATGATATTTTATGTGTCATAATTTACACACTATTTGGTAGCCTGGAACGACATTAATTTACGACAACGGTTAGCTTTCTCATGTTGCAGTATGTATATTAGTGACAATCCACGTCATTTTTAAAGCCATTCTGTATTTGTATTTTTCAAATTGCAGTAGTTTAAAAGTGCAGCGTGATTGTGTTATTTTATTTTACGTTACAAAAGTATGACAACCACAACTAAAGCTAGGCTTAATTTCAGATGCAAAGGCATTACTGTGTTCCTTCGTGCTTCAGCAACTATGCTTCTAATCACGAAGGATACATTTCAGTGTTCAGATTTCCTAAGGATGATGCCTTTCAGTAGACAATTTCAGGGCTCTCATACAAGCAACAGGTACCACGATTGAGTTGATAAGTTTTTGTTTAGATCTACCTCGAGTCGAGTAGGCCTATGTGTTGCAGTAAAGTTTCGTGCTGATTAACTTGAGAAGAGATTTAGTTCTTATAGACAGCTGTGTGGTGCCAATTATAATGTATCTGTTTTACGGGATTTTGAAGCAGAGAAGAAGATAAGAGTGCAGTGCTTGCAGAATATAACGGAAAACAGCAAGGACATGTTTCAATTAGATTCCGATTCATTAAACATAACTGACGAAACAGATATATGCAGTGAAGTTTTCAGTATGCTAGTTAAAGTAAATGAAATAGAAGTAGACTTCGATAACATGTTTCCTGTTATTTACATGTCAGGTTATGTAGCTTTTAAGCTAGCCAGAAAACGTAATTGCAGATACTGTTTCTCGAACGTATCAAATGAAACAGTATCAGAACTTCAGTGGTGTTCACGCAACATTAACACCATGGTTACCGCTTGTATCACTAATATCTACGCGCGGTATGACTGCCCTATGTTTATTTCTCGCGGACGATTCGCAGACGAATTGATCGATAGAAGCACAACGCTACCAGCCACTCTACTTAGGAACTAGACCATCAGTGAGCAAAGGGGGTCTAGAGCGTAAGCCCCCATTTACCTGAGGAAACACCATTGGTCTGCACTGGTTAGGATAGGGCCTGGACAAGACCGTTGGTCTGGACTGGTTAGGGTAGGAGGTGGACAAGACCATTGGTCTGGATAAGTTAGGGTAGGGTCTGGAGAAAACCAGTGATAACAGGACAAGGAATGGTTAGAGCCGCGAAGCAGTCTTAGGCCTCTAGTTACCTGAGGAAACACCATTGGTCTGCACTGGTTAGGGCAGAGCCTGGACAAGGCCGTGCTTTTTTACTTCCTGGGTTGGCAACGCTATGTGATTCTAACAGCGCATTTTATGACAACCAATAGCAATGCGCGTAGCCATTCCAGCAATGCAAAATGGCGTGCGCAACTCTTCGTTAGGTTACAAAAGTCAATGTACTTGTTAGGGTGGGTTGGTGGGTTCCTGGCCATGGCAATGGACATATCTCTTCTGTAAAAGGAATTCCACGTGTGAGGTTTGCATGTTTTATTCTACACCAACTCCTTATAAAACTTGCGTGAATACGGCTGAAGTTTTACCGAAACAGTGGACATTTTAATTGCTTAAACAGAGGTGGGTTATCGGTCCCATCAGAATTGCTCTTAAACGTATGTACAAGTGTATATAAGATCATGCAGATTCTAATCTCTGAGAAACATGAAGTAGCATTCCTTCGGAGTAAGAATCAGAAGTGTGTATTGATTCAGCTTGCAAGGCAAAGGGAGTACTAATATAAACCTGTATATGAATTTTCTGCCTATCTTTGCCCTAATTTGCAAATATTTTAATCAACGACTACACAAAATATGTTAATGATGCTGATGCTATGGTTAAGAGTTCTGTCAAGAAAAGAAAACAGATGACCCTAGAATGATTATGTTAAAATTGCATTTTGATTGACATAGGAGTGTATTGTTTTTCTAGTTGTAGCCTTATGTTTGTTTATTCTCACATTTACACTGACTGACAGAGCAAATGCAACACCAAGAAGGAGTGGTCAGAACTTTATGCCAATTGCAGGGTAGACTGACGTCACAGAGGTATGCTCATGATGTGAAATGCGCCGCTGTGCTGCGCACGTAGCGAACGATAAATGGGACACGGCGTTGGCGAATGGCCCACTTCATACCGTGATTTCTCAGCCGACAGTCATTGTAGAACGTGTTGTCGTGTGCCACAGGACACGTGTATAGCTAAGAATGCCAGGCCGCCGTCAACGGAGGCATTTCCAGCAGACAGACGACTTTACGAGGGGTATGGTGATCGGGCTGAGAAGGGCAGGTTGGTCGCTTCATCAAATCGCAGCCGATACCCATAGGGATGTGTCCATGGTGCAGCTCCTGTGGCGAAGATGGTTGGCGCAGGGACATGTGGCACGTGCGAGGGGTCCAGGCGCAGCCCGAGTGACGTCAGCACGCGAGGATCGGCGCATCCGCCGCCAAGCGGTGGCAGCCCCGCACGCCACGTCAACCGCCATTCTTCAGCATGTGCAAGACACCCTGGCTGTTCCAATATCGACCAGAACAATTTCCCGTCGATTGGTTGAAGGAGGCCTGCACTCCCGGCGTCCGCTCAGAAGACTACCATTGACTCCACAGCATAGACGTGCACGCCTGGCATGGTGCCGGGCTAGAGCGACTTGGATGAGGGAATGGCGGAACGTCGTGTTCTCCGATGAGTCACGCTTCTGTTCTGTCAGTGATAGTCACCGCAGACGAGTGTGGCGTCGGCGTGGAGAAAGGTCAAATCCGGCAGTAACTGTGGAGCGCCCTACCGCTAGACAACGCGGCATCATGGTTTGGGGCGCTATTGCGTATGATTCCACGTCACCTCTAGTGCGTATTCAAGGCACGTTAAATGCCCACCGCTACGTGCAGCATGTGCTGCGGCCGGTGGCACTCCCGTACCTTCAGGGGCTGCCCAATGCTCTGTTTCAGCAGGATAATGCCCGCCCACACACTGATCGCTTCTCCCAGCAGGCTCTACGAGGTGTACAGATGCTTCCGTGGCCAGCGTACTCTCCGGATCTCTCACCAATCGAACACGTGCGGGATCTCATTGGACGCCGTTTGCAAACTCTGCCCCAGCCTCGTACGGACGACCAACTGTGGCAAATGGAAATCGATCGTTGAAATAACAACAGTAATTTAATGAAGAGCAGTAATTTAATGTATGCCATTAAGATACACTTACGTCACACTTAATTAGTATGTTGTAATATGGTCAATAAAGTGTGCATTATTACATGATTGACTCAACATTCTGAGCTACTCATCTCGACAATAAATAAATAAATAAATAAATAAATAAATAAATAAATAAAATAAATAAATAAATAAAGTTTTACATCGATGGTGAATATTTATCTTTCTGAATGATGCAAACATCGTAAGGTATTCCAGTCCAATGAAGTTAAGCAGCAACTACGTTCAACGCAAAGATATAACTGAATTTGTAATGTGGTACAGTGCACACAATGTCGTGAATCTCAATCTGTTGAAATTGTCTGAGAACTTAAATTTCGTGGTAAATCCTTGTCAGTTGTCACCTACGGATGAGAAATATATCGATGGTTTTGTATGCAGTGGACGTAGCTCTCGTAAGCGTTGTGTTCTGAGCCGGAAAATGGTTGAGATTTGAAACAACGTGACCGGATTCCCGGTCGTCGTAAATACGTAACAAGGAGGTATAGTATAGGTTAAGTTCTTGTTCGTTACAAGACAGGGATCAGTAAACCTTTGAACCTGATGTCACGATACATTCGAATCAGGAGACCTAATATGACAGATGACGAATTCTACATTACCATCACGATGATGATGCTTGTTGTTTAAAGAGGCCTAACATCTAGGTCACCGGCCCCTAATGGTACGAGTTGGAACGAAAATGTCATGATACCGGTAATTAAAATGTTAAAATGTATCGACTGGCTAGAATTTAAAACAAATGAAAATGAAAAATGATTATGAATTTTAAATTATCACAAACATGCTATAGGATTTTTGGTCTTATGCCGTGTCAAGAAAATAAGGTGAAATTATTTACGTTTCGCAGAGAACTTTGCTCTACGTCTTCAGAAGAAAATCTCGACTATTCATAGGGAGGACATATCCACATACTGAGTATGAGTTGATTTAGTGTGTAAGTTACGGAAGAAGAATTTTGTAAATAATATAAATGTATTCTGGACAGTAGCGAATATAGAATATAATTTTTGGGGGGGCCAAGATCGATGTAAGGTCAGGTTAAGTATTTTTAAGAGGTCAGACGATTTCAAACACTTTAGAAAGGAAAAAGGAAACATTGATTTGGGCTGATTCATACATACATACATACATACATACATACATACATAGCCTACATACATACATACATACATACATACATACATACATACATACATACATACATACATACAGTACACCAATGGTTACAAAACGAAGTCCATGTTTTGGTACACTTGCAAACTTATCAAGAACTTCTTCGTCACTAACTATAATGTCTCTGTGGATAGCGAGTAAAGCAAGCCCGTTAAGCCTACTTTCAGATGTGCTCTTCCTTAAGTAAGTCTTCAGTCTCCTTAGGCTAGAGAAAGTTCTTTCTACGGTTGCGATAGAAACAGGACGAACTACGAGTAATTTGAGAAGGGTATAAATGTTGGGGAAGAAAGTCTTGTCACATTTTTCTAGAGAACTTACAGCCATTTTGGGAAGATTTGAAGGATTTTCCTGACTCCACTTTTCTTTCCACAACATAAACTCACTTTGCACAATCTCTTTATGTAACAGACTTTCTTCGTAGAAACTAAAAGCAGCCTCCAGTGAACCGAAATCTGTTACGTTACACAATTGTGGAAGGATGTTTTGTAAGGATGCAACTATTTTCTTGTGAGATTCAAAGCGTTCTTTTAGTGAGTTACAAAAATCGTCCAGGTATGGCACATAAACAGCTATTCGATAGTATTCTTCTTCTGTGGTGTAAGGGACGTTGCTACGTGCTGTTTGAAGGCAGCAAATTCTTGGAATCTATTCTTTAATGTCAAGTTTGTCAGCGAATGATTTTGCTTGATTATACAAGGCTTTAAATGAGTCATCAGCATTTGCCCTCTCCTTCGATAGAAGGTGGAAGACACTCATGACGTTAGTCAAGGCCTGTTGAAGATCTATATTGTTGTTTTGAAACTGCTCAGATAAGTTATGCATGGTTGATAGCATCCAGCTCAAAACAAAAAGATTAATAAGAAATGCAAATTGACTAATAGCACTACTTAGAGTGTGAGCCTTAGATGCTGAATCACTTAATTCCTCTTCTATATTGCAAAGGGAGAGAAAGGCTCCGAAAAGTCTTTAAATAAAATTACTGAGTCGTGCCTTTCTACCCATCGGGTTTCGCACATTGAAATAAGTTTCTGTTTCTTTTGTTCTGAACAACATTCAAAAATAATTGATTTCAATATTTCGGTTCTTTTGGCTGATATATGAAAGAATCCACAGACTTCTTTTATGACACCCATACAGATTCTTATATAGGGTACTTTTTTCGCATCTGACAAACATAAATTTAGAGTGTGTGAAGAACAATGTGTACACAGGGCCAACGGTAGTTTTTCTCTGATGGAAGCTTGTACTCCTCCGAATTGCCCGCTCATCGTAGCAGCACCATCGTACCCTTGGTCTCTCATTTTGTTTAGATCAAGCCCTAATGTTGACAAGGTCTCCAGTATTGTGTTGGTCAAACCTGCTCCAGTGACGTCATAAACGGGGACGAATGTCAAAAAATCTCTGATTTTGAAAGTTTGTTCCTCTACATAACATACAAGGAGAGAAAACTGTTTGATTCGACTGATGTCAGTGGTTTCATTTCCTAAAATCGAATAAAAACAGACTTTCTGACATTTTCTACAATTTTTGATTGCATTAAGTGACCGAATGTGTTAATAAGTTCGTTTTGAATGAAAGAACTTGTGTACATCGTCTTCCCACCACTGGTCGTTAATTGGTCTTTAAGAATATTATCTCCACTGTTGGCTCGGTATCTCAACAACGATCAAAAATTCCCATCATTTTTGTCCGGTTCTTCAAGGCTTATACATTTTTTCGGGGGGGCCCAGGCCCCCTGGGCCCCCCCCCCCTTATATACGCCCCTGATTCTGGATGAGCTGTGTGCTTAATAGAACAGTTGTTAATGTACGTAAATTGTATAATGCTGTACTTTAGGGAAAATGTCTTCTTTTCTTTTCAATTTAAAATTTAGTTCTTGAGAACAATGTATTTTGTGTATCATTTGGCACCTTATTTGCAAATAAAGTATTTTGATTGGATTGGATTGGATTAGATTTGATTCGATTTGGCTCAACCAGCCAGAAAATCAGCAATAGCTAACCATGCCCTATCGTCGGGTCATGAGGTCATGTTCCAAGATGTTCGAGCTCTTACCCACACTAAGAACTACAGGTCTAGGATTATAAGCTGCGGAAATACGTAGAAATCCTAAAAATTTCAACAGGGACACTGGTTATCAATTAAGTGATACTTCGTTGCCAGCGACTAAGGATTTGCGTACTCTAGGTAGTTCTCATCCCTGTCCTTTCAATAGTGTTATTTCGTTGTGGGTATTTTCCAAATTCGTGCGTTCCTTATCTTCAAATGTTTCATTCCAGGGTCGTTTTAGTGTCATATTTTCATATTATATGTACACCTGTTATCCTCCCCACCTCCCAGACCGACTCAGGATGGTGCCGACAGCTGCCGCTTGAAATGCTAGTGCTGTGTCAGGGTACGGTGAGCCATCTGGTAACGAATGAACGTACCACTTCCTATTAATAATGGCTAAATTCAAACAGTCATTATCGTAGACTACTTCCTCGTGAACAGTCGGGATTTTCTTCTGAAGACGCGGAACAAAGTTCCCTGCTAAACGTAAATAATTTCACCTTGTTTCCTTCCCATATCATGTCTATTATTACGGACCGTGAAAGCATCAATGGTAACATTAAAATAATCAGTTGATCTAATTCGCAATACCTCAAAAATAGTTTAAGGTACAATAAGGCATTGCCTTGAAGTGCAATCATACATATTATTTAATAACACATAAAATACACAAAATCAAACTAAAACAGAATAAAACGTAGCTGTCCACATAATCAAGCTCATAGTTTCTTAAGCTTTAGGGATTACTTTTTCATTCAAAATTTGACATTCTATTGAAATCCGGAAATGGAACCTGACAAAAGGAAGTTCCAATAACTTAGATGACAGACTGGTTCGGAACCGACCGTATGCCTCCACCAATGAATATTGATTGCGAAATTGGAGTAAAACTTGTAATTCGAGGTAGATTTTATCCTGTTTGTCAGAAACCTTCCACTTAGCATAGTATGAAGAAACCCTAAGTGAGCCTGCTTATTCAAAATTTATATTCATGAGTTCTTGGAAGGGGTGTGTTCTAAGAACAACAGGTATGTACTCCATTTCGTAAGAATAATAATAGACCGAGCGAGTTGGCTACGTGGCATGGTTGCCGTACTTATGTGCTTACAATCGAAATATAGTGGATTGAAACTGCACTGTTGGCAGCCCCGAAGATGGTTTTCCGTGGTTTCCCATTTTCACAGCAGGCAAATACTTGGACAGTACTTTAAGAACGTGGATGCTCCCTTCCTAATCCTATCCTATTAGAAAAGTGAACTGCAGAGTTTTTTTTGTTTTTTTTTTTGCTAGTTGTTTTACGTCGCACCGACACAGATAGGTCTTACGGCTACGATGGGACAGGAAAGGGCTACGAGTGAACACTGCGGAGTGGTTTGGATCCAATCCAGGCTTTTGGCACGCAATCCAGTGATTAGAAATTGTATACCACCACCTCTCTTACCCTGCCGGCCAAAATTCTAATGCTGAAATTTTTTTCGACCAACGGGACTCAAACAGGCTAACCTTGGTGTCAGACCATTAATGATCATGGCCACCAGGCGGGCTGCATTAGCGCTCTTAGCGGTGTTTAGGTGAAACAATGTATTGACTCACATTAGCGTTCGTAGTGGTAGAAAAAGGCAAACTGCTAATCTAATGGACCGGATAACGATGATTAAGAAAAGAATTGGTCCGCCTCTGTGGGTAGTGGTTAGTGTGATTAGCTGCCACCCCCGGAGGCAAGGGTTCGATTTATGGCTCTGCCACGAAATTTGAAAAGTGGTACGAGGGCTGGAATGGGGTCCACTCAGCCTCGGGAGGTCAACTGAGTAGAGGTGGGTTCGATTCCCACCTCAGCTATCCTGGAAGTTGTTTTCCGTGGTTTCCCACTTCTCCTCCAGGCAAATGCCGGGATGGTACCTAACTCACGGCCACGGTCGCTTCCTTCCCTCTTCCTTGTCTATCCCTTCCAAACTTCACATCCCCCACAAGGCGCCTCTTCAGCATAGCAGGTGAGGCCGCCTGGGCGAGGTAGTGGCTATCCTCCCCAGTTGTATCCCCCGACCCAGAGTCTGAAGCTCCAGGACACTGCCCTTGAGCATGTAGAGGTGGGATCCCCCGCTGAGTCCGAAGGAAAAACCGATCCTGGAGGATAACCAGATAAATAAGAAGAAGAAGAAGAAGAAGAAAAGAATTGTATTTTTTATGAATAAATAAAAAAATTATACTTTATTATATTTTATTTACCTCAAGTTCGTGCCTCATACCTCTAGGATGTTTTCAACACAGAGTTGCTTCTCTGTGGATGTTTGTACTATGCTCTCCTGTTGCGAATGTTGAGAAATCACACAATTCTGAATGTTTCCACGCTTATCATCTCCGTAAATTTGACTGGAGCAGTGAGTTGAAACCGAGTTGGTTGTGGCTCGGCCGCCTCAGGTTTTGAATTTTGTCAGTGGGTTCTCCTACCCAGTTTCGGACATCTTGGCTTTGTTCGATTCTCTTTGACTCACTCGTTCTACTAGTTTTTATTCGTAGTAAATTTTGACCTTCTTCAAATGTTATTGGAACATACCGGAAATATTCACAAAGTTGTCAAAAACTTCACAATTGTTTCACTCACTTAGCCCTAATTTTTCACCAGGACTTGGATTTCTATGTAAATATACTTTTTCATTAGCTACAGTAAGCGATTTGTCATATATTTACGAATTAGGGCATTTGGAGTGATATAAAACACACGTTATTTTCCATATTTTCCATAATTCCATTTTTAGGGTATATTTCAGGAAACCTCGTATATATTTATATAATTTTACGTCCTATTTTAAATATCTTCCATATTTCATGGTTTCAAAATTTATTTTTTCCAGAAAGTAATTCAACATTCATTTTACTCGCATCAAGAATTGAAATCTGGATTCTGGTATTTCACTGAAATATGGAAAGAAACTTATGCTCTTTGCGCACATTTCTTCTTTCTCGCTGGCTTTGGCCTGGTCAGTCAACCCGCTGTGATCCAAATCATAAAGGTTAAATTCACGTTCTGTGACTTTATATTCCTATTTTGGTGGCTTTTGTGTTTAACCCTGCAGTGCTCGCACGTGGTCTCATAGTCTGCACGCTGCTATTTTTCTGTTCCCTCTTAGAAGACATGTGATTTCAATACCTTCCTGTCAACAGTTGCCAAGCATCAGCCTCTCATTTCGCTTCATTCTGTGCTGTAGTGTTGAAATACACCGGGCGAGTTGGCCGTGAGGTTAGGGACGCGCAGCTATGAGCTTGCATCCGTGAGATACTAGGTTCGAACCCCACTGTCGGCAGCACTGAAGATGGTTTTCCGTGTGTTCCCATTTTCACACCAGGCGAATGCTGGGGCTGTACCTTAAGTAAAGTCACGGCCGCTTCCTTCCCACTGCTGAGCCTTTCCCATCCATCGTCGCTATAAGACCTATCTGTGTCGGTGCGACGTAAAAAATTGTAAAAAATAAATAAATGGTGTTGAAACGAATAGCCGATGCGGACTGATAGTCCAGCGCGACTATTGCCGTATACTATTGCTATGTGTTGCTGCTTAAGTAAGTCTTATACAACTTCAGCTGAAGGTTTTTATGTCACTATTTGTGGTTCTTTGCCATATGGATAGTGGTTTGTTGCATGTTAAAGCAAATAATCCTTGCAACCCCATGCGACGCACGGAGTTCCTTCGCCGCTTCTCCTACGAACTTGATGCAGAATATGTGCGAAACTGACCTGCCTTAAATAATGTGCCTAGTAACATTCCGTGAAGGATCTGTGAAGTTTCAAAATTTAACCTAGAGGAAGCCCCCTGGAGAATTCCAGCCACCGCAGGGGTCGCTGTGCATACTGTGACAGGAAAAAGAACAGACTTACTAGGTAAAGTTGCAAGAAGTGTGATGAACACTTATGTTAATTCTTTATTATGTGTTTATCTGTGACCAGGGCCTCCCAAACGCCCAAAATAGCAAGCGTGCAAATCGAGGCACAGAGGTTCTGTGCACCGAGCGTCGGTCCGTCTCGTCCCGGTTCGGACCAGCGCTCTGTCTCGGAACTACTCGGAGGAGCGAGACAGGCATACGGAAAGAGAGGGACAGCGCTATTGCTCAAAAGCGAGGAGTGGGGATCTACACTCTGGTCAACCCAGTGATATCATACTTTGCGCCGTGCAGTGCACCGGTGCATGCACCCTAAGAGGCCCTGATCTGAGACTGATTATTATTTTTGTGGCTATCCCCTGGGTCGTTAGAGTGATAATTCCTTTAAGGTTGTTCTATAACATTTAGACATTTTTGATTGTTTTACATACGTTTCTAATGATTAAACATATTTCAAACAGCAACTCCTTAATCTACTTATATGTACATACCCAGAGTCCGGCGCGATTACTCACGGCACGAAAGGCAGCGCGATTACCTGAGGGTTAAGATGAGCCCCGTGGTCTCTGGTAGGACAAAAATAACCATAATATTGATGATAATAATAATAATAATGATAATAATAATAATAATAATAATAATAATAATAATAATAATAATAATAATACTGGACTGTGAAGGTATTAAACAAAATTACTCTAATATTTTTACATAAGAACAGAATTATTATATACTACAGTTGATTCTGAGATAGTAACCTTCGTGCTATGACCTCTTTAATATTGCACGGAGGGCTAGGGAGATATCTCATGGCTTGAAGCAGGGGAACATCGCATAAATTGCTCACGCCTCGCGAATATCCTCGGCATATATCTGGTTCTTGACGAGGCGTGGGTGAAGGCTCTGCTATTTTAGAGGTAAACGTTGCTGCTCGTTATTTCTTTACAGCAATAGACCTTCATGTATAAGATGATCTTGACCATACGACTTAGAATTTCAGATGGTGCATGCTTTCAGTAGAGGAGTCGGCCGATCTCCGGTGCGTTATTTATCCTAACATAAGTTTGTATACTTTAACCTGTAGAGGATGGGAGAGATGCTGCATTCTTAGGAATTCCTTGACATTCTATACTTTCTTAAAGTTTTTTAGAGATGTGGGATATGACTCAGAAGGATAGCTTCTGCTCACGAACAATGTTTCAAATAGAACTGGTATACGAATCTTAGGCTTCATCGAGATTAGAGCCGGATGGGATAACCATTTCAACACCCAAGACGTTCTCTTTTTTGACGACAATAAAGCACGACTGGCTCTGTTTCTTCCTTTTCTTCTTCTTCTTCTTCTTCTTCTTCTTCTTCAAGTACAGAAAGTCATTAAGAGATGGGATGATTGGATCCTAGTTAAGCAATGGAAATACTTAAGCTGTGTATGGATTTGTATATGATGATGCTGGATTTAGAATGTTAAACTAGTAGTATTTAATTGTTTTCTTTTGCAGTCACATCAGAAGATAATCTTTCTACAAACTGCTCATGTAAGAAGGTTCATTCCTATTTATAAACTTTTGAACCTTTCTTATTATTTCAGCTTTGATGATATATGGGAGTTTTGAGTTGGGTATCTTCTTGGCCCACTACGCTTTCATTTTCTGGCTGTGTGCCTGCTTCCTTCCATCCGTCCAGTTAGGTCTGGTGGTCCCTGAACTCTTTCTGCGTGTGAGGATCATTGGGAAGATTTCCTGTAGGATGGCCTGTCGGTACAGAGATCTGTTCCCTGTGGTCTCTGGGATCTGTAGTTCATCTAGGTTTGATTTTACTGAGGTGATCCACTTGGTCTTGGAAGCCTTTCCCCTACTTGTTATTGTGAGTATTCTGTTGGTGAGCCTGCAGCGTTTCAGGCGGCTCATGTGCCCGTAGAAGGTCAGTCGCCTTTTCCTCATACATGTGACTATGTCTTCCTGATGTTCGTAGAGCTAATTGTTGTGCTTCATCCTGCACAAGATCTATTATACACAGATCAGGGCCCTGTTTCATAAAACATCTTTCACTAATATTATTAGTAAGAAACCAATAATATTAACTAATAATATTAGTATTATGTTTCATAAAATTATTAGTTAATAATATTAGTTATTAGTTTATAAGTTAAAATTATTAGTAGATGTTCCTAATAATATTAGTAAATTGTTTCATAGACAACATGACTAATAAAAGTTACTCATATTATTAGGATTATTTCCATGAGTGTATTTTGACTCATAATTCATATTATTAGTGAAAACAAAGTGAGCGGTATTTTAATATGTTGGCATAAAATCATGAAGGTCACTGAAATGGTCAACTCTGATTCAAATAGTGATAACGAACGAGTGTAGGTATTCACCGTTCAATAAATGTTACTTCAAAAACAGCCTGTACTGACATGTAACAAACATATGAATACCGGTGCAATGGGAGATTTCGGTTAGATTACATAACTTTTGAGTATTTGCTTGATAGGATTGGTAGGTAATAGAACGTTCCACTGCAAGGAATGAAGCATAACCTTAAAATAGCAGCTTCGCATTGCATTCCACCGGTTGGCAGTGATACACAGTATCATTGTGTTTCTCTAGTGCAGTTCTGCTCGGACACTCCAAGTATCTGTTAAAATCTTGGCTTATATCACCAGTAAACCAAGATGATGCTGGTGATGATTATTGTTTTAAGAGGAAGTAGGCTACAACTAGGCAACCATCAATTATAATAACACTAATCAGAGAGAAAAATGGAAAGGATCCGACATTGTGAAAAATGAAGGTATCGGCTAATGAAAGAGAAGGGCATGAAAATGAAAGACTCTCTCGGCCTCGCAACCTAATACTGTCAGAGTCGGAAAAGAACAAGAGTTGAACAAGGGAGGTCAGAAGGGTAGATGAAAATGAGCCTGGCAGAAGTAAGTTGAAGCAATGGCAGGACTCATCTCAGTGCCCCATGTTCGCCAACACACGCTCCCAAGTTGAGAGCCCTGGGACCCCTTGTAGTCGCCTCTTACGACAGGCAGGGGATACCGTGGCTGTTATTCTACTGCCCCCACCAACAGGGGTAGTAAACAAAGATTTTGCTAGTACATCTCAAGAGAGATTTTTAAGAGCACATGAAATAAAAAATAAAAGGAGCAAGGAGAGTTATAGTGTGCAGAAGGCTGCGAATAGTTGACGCTTTAACTCAATCACTTTTCGCAAAGAAATTTTCTTCTGTCACATTATTTTCACTTCTTTTATCCATTTTCATATGTATTGAAGTCACAATAACGAAAATATCCAGTGAGTCTTTTGAACATGTGGATTAATAGTCGGTTGTAGTCAAGCATTAGCCTACTGCTAGGAACAAACCCAACGATTCTAACCTCCATTTGTATCAGTTGACTAATGAACTAATATTATTAGTGAAGGTATTTTATTAGTCATGCGTAAATCTTTATGAAACAGAATTTGGTTAAGTAATAACTATTTTATGAGTTCTAATATTATTAGCTAATATTATTAGTTAGTTTTATGAAACAGGGCCCAGGACACGAATGTTACTTATGGATCCGCCATTTTGGGACTAAGTCTGGGCGTTCTCCTCATCATTTACGTGTTGCATATAGGCGAGTTTCGCATTTTGAAAATGTATTAAAGAACACAAAAGCTATTAAAATTAGTGTGTTTGCCTTTGATTACCTGTGATTAATAGTTTTATTTTAACCTGCGAATTGTGAAATAATGTTAAGATATATCTACATATATAAAATAACTTGTCCTGACTGACTGACTGACTGACTGACTGACTGACTGACTGACTGACTGACTGACTGACTGACTGACTGACTGACTGACTGACTGACTGACTGACTGACTGACTGACTGACTGACTGACTGACTGACTGACTGACTGATTCATCATCGCCGAGCCAAAACTACTGGACATAAAGAAATTAAATTTTGGGGATATATTCATATTAAGATGTAGGTGCTCGCTAAGAAAGTATTTTTGGATATTCCGTCGCTAAGGGGGTGAAAAGGGGAGTGAAATTTTAAAATGAGTGTATCTATATCTCAAAACTTTAAAAGTTTACAGATGTAAAAATTGGTATTTAGAATCTTCTTTAAAAATAAGGAAACACCTATTTCTTTGTTTTCAGAAAATCCCAATAGGAGGGGTGAAAAGGGGTGAAAAATCGGTTGAATGCCTTTAATCAAGATACCGGTACTTATATCTCAGAAACTGAAGATATTACAGACCTGAAAATTGGTACTTTTGATCTCTTATAAAATTAAAGAAACACGTATTTTTTGTTTTTGGAAAAACCAATTAAATGGAGGGTAAAAATGGGAGTGAATTTTTAAAATGTGTGCATCGATATCTCAAAACTTTTAAAGTATACAGATGTAAAAATTGGTATTTAGAATCTTCATTTAAAATAAAGAAACACGTATTTTTTGTTTTCGGAAAATCCCAATAGGTGGGGTGAAAAGGGGTGAACAAGGGGTTGAATGCCTTTAATGAGGATACTTCTATCTCAAAAACTAAAGATATTACAGACCTGAAAATTGGTGTTTGGGATCTGCTTTAAAAATAAAGAAACGTGTATTTTATTGTTTTTGGAAAATCCAATTAATGGGGGTGAAAAGGTGGTGAATTTTTAAAATGAGTGTATCTATATCTCAAAACTTTTAAAGTTTATAGATGTAAAAATTGGTATTTAGAATCTCCCTTAAAAATAAAGAAACACGTAATTTTTGTTTTCGGAAAGTCGTAATAGGAAGGGTGGAAAAGGGTGAAAAAAGGGTTGAATGCCTTTAATGAGGCTACTTATATTTCAGAACCTGAAGATATTACAGAAGTGAAAAATTTGTATATGGGATCTTTTAACAATAAAGAAACAGGTATTTTTTGTTTTTGGAAAATCCCATTAATGGCGGTTAAACAGGAGTGACAGATTATGGTGAATTTTTTGAAAGACTATATCTACAGAATATCTGAGAAACGTAAAATGTTGCAGACGTAAAAAGTGGGTATTTGGAATCTCCTGTAAATGTAAATAAACATAGGTGATTTGTTTGTTGGAAACTCCACTTAAGGGGAACAAAAACGGGGTGAAATTTTAAAATGATAATTTCTACAGTATATCTCAAAAAACTTAACATGTCACATAAATGAAAAATGGTATTTTTTATCTCTATCAAAAATAAAGAAACGTGTATTTTTAGTTTTCGGAAATACCACTTGGATGGAGGGTGGGTGGGGGGTAAAGGTGACTGAAAATGGTGTTGAATTATTTTATTTAGGCTACTGATATCTCAAAAATGAAGATGTTTCAGACGTGAAATTTGATATTTGGAATCTGCTTTAAAAGTAAAGAAACACGTATTCTCGAAAAATCCAATGAAGTGGGGGGGATGAAAGAATTGAAAAATTAATTGACTTAATTGTATGAGAATACATACATCTAATAAAAACTAAAGTTGTTACAGACGTGAAAATTGGTATTTGGATCTCCTTTAAAAACAAAGAAAAACGCGTTTTGGGGGGCGAACCATCTTGGGGGGCGGGAGTGAAAAGGAACTGAATTCCTTTCATGAGGACACATAAATCAAAAACTGAAGAAGTTAGAGTCGTGATAATTGGTATTTAGAAGATCCTTTACTATTAAAGAAACAAGTAATTTTTGCCGGAAAATTCACTTAGGGGAGGTGAGGAGTGTTAAAGGAAGTGAAAAAAGTGAATTATTTTTATGGGGATACTTATATCTCAAAACATTGGTGTTTGGAATATCCTTTTAACATAAAGAAACACGCCTTCTTTTATTTTTTTTTGTTGGGGGTTAAATAAACTTAACGGCTGTGGGCTTAATCCATCATTGCCCCGGAGGAGTGCTTCGGCAGCCGGCACAATTCCTATTGTCGCCGCTAGATGGGTTTATTCATTTCATTCCTGACCCTGTCGATTGACTGGAAACAGGCTGTAGATTTTCGATGTACTTATTCTGATCATAAACCGATCATTTTTAATCTTTCCTGGGTTCGTTTTCAACAGCCATCTTTTCCTTCGGAGAACATTCTTAGATTACAGTAGACTCTCCTGACATATAAATAACAATTTAAACACATTTGAAATAAACGGTAGGAATGAGATTGACCGTCAAATTGTTCACCTCTATAATAAGGTCAATAATGCACGGAAGTATGTCATTCATATCGCCAGAAATCCCGCACACACGCCTACGCGCGACAATGGTGCTGGTCACATTGTCAACAATGACAATGGCAGCAGATATAATTTACCGCCAAGTAGCGGTCTTGCATCTTTTTGCTGTGGGGTCCAGAACATCTAATAATAATAATAATAATAATAATAATAATAATAATAATAATAATAATAATAATAATAATAATAATAATAATGTTCTGGACCGTCGTCAAATTGTGCGGACCGCGCTGGAAACGGATCCTGGCCTGGTAATGACTACGAATACAGTCCGGCCGCGGGTTCAGTACCGCCAAGGCACCCAAGACGACACCACTCCGGATCTCCTTCAGGATTTGATCTATACTAAAACTGCTTATAGGAAAGGATGGCAAAGATTTAGGGACCCAACTGACCGCGTGGAATACCTGGACCTAGGCCTGGAAGTACGAAATCGATAGCTGGAAAGGAAGATTGAAAAATGTGAGGAACTTTGCCGTAATCTCTCAGAAAACGAGTTAGAACGCGAAATTTGGCGGATTCTCTCAGGAAACGAGTCAGATCGCGAATTTCGGAGGATTATATATAAAACGTTAAGCATTCAATTATAAATTTCAGTATAATACCGTAGCGAAGCACGGGTATCTTGCTCGTATATATATTGTCATTTATAAGAACTCGGTTTTCGTATACTGTGAACAGTTGCAATGGCATTAATAACATACTATGTGAAAAAAATTAACATAAATTTTTCAGCCAGTAGGCCTAATATAGGTACCTAAACAAATAATATAATGATCAAGGTGTGTGGGTGGTTAAAATTAAATATTAACATATAGGTTAAGGTCTACCGAAACATAAACCAAACCCCATGGCACTACAGCCCCTAAAGGGCCTTGGCCTACCACGCGACTGCTGCTCAGCCCGGAGGCCTGCAGATTACGAGGTGTCGTGTGGTCAGCACGACGAATCGTCTCGGCCGTTATTCTTGGCTTTCTAGACCGTACCGAAACATGATTACAATAAATATTACAGCCCGCAACTAAGGCTACATTCCTAGTAACAAGAATACATGAACAGCCTTTTTAGGAAACTACCTTCGTAGGTTAACGGTTAGTGTTAGTAGTTGCTGACCTAGGGCCCCGGGTTCTATTACCGGTACTGCCAAAAATTTAAGAATTGCAGGAGGGCTGGTATGTGTTCTAAATAGTACATGCAGCTCACATCCATTGCGGGTGTACTGAAAAAGGAGCTGCAGCGCATGGGGACTGAGGAAACGAATTTACTATAATAATAATAAAACTTAATCACTTTATTTAAATTCGCTTTGCGACAAAGATACGTCTTAAGGTAACGATGGGCTAGGAGTGGGAAGGAAGCGATCGTAGCCACAGCTTGTGCCTGGTGTGAAAATGGGATACCACGGAAAACCATCCTCTGGGCTACCGACAGTTTGGTTCGAACCCAGTATCTCCCGAATGCAAACTAATAGCTACGTCACCCAAGCTCTGCAACCACTTGTTTGGTGATATTCATTTTATATTATAATAATTATTGAATAAATTATGCAAATTTTATTGTATTATTATTACTATTATTATTGTTGTTACGGAGATATCGTGGCGGTCAGAGGCGAAAGAAGATGCAGGTATGAATGGATGGATAGAGAAAGATTAAATAGCAATTTGAAACTTTAAAATTTGGAATATATTTATTTCTTGTTTTGTTTTTTAATTTTTTTTTCAAACTTCACACTTTGCTATGCAAATAACAAATAATCTGTTACAAGGTCTAGCTCGTGAGCTCAAGAAACAGTACAAGAACATCTATAATAATCAGATAACAACAATTTAATAACGTGAGCTTGAAGCTTCCCCGTTACAAATTTAACAAGAGCATCATTGCTCCCTTCCATACATACTCAAGGAGTCGGAGCTCCAAATTTATATCAGTAGGAAGAGCGTCTTTGCTGTACACAATTACTCATTAGGAGACTATTCTCCAAAATGTTCAAGTTCCAGGCCTATCAAAGGCACAACCTACACTTAACCAAAACAGATAGTAGACACTGTCTTATTTGCTCAACAGTCGAAATTACATAGGAAAATAGAATGAAAATAATGAACTTTAACACAGGCAATAGGTGCTCATTCTACCTGGCCATAGTTAAAAATAAAAGGTTAAGGTTACTGGCCTAAAATCAAAATGTTAGGAGGAATTCTTCAGAACATCATTAAAACCCTACGTGGGCTTAGTGCCCGAGTGTTACGGAGGCTAAGCCTGTAATACGGAGGTGACTAGATGGAGAGAAAGTTTTAATTTACAAAATTAAGGGATAGACTTGAATGATTACAAAATCATGGTCACCTCAATATCAAGTTGAGAGGGAATACAAGAGGGTTCTCACTCTTTATTCCCTAAGTTCCGTTAAGTTCTTTAGACTAGTTTGAGAATTTACACTAAGAAATTACGTTACATGACGAAAAAATTTGATATCTTCCCCTAAAATTACCTTTCAGAGACAATTACATGATTACGCGGAGTCTGCCATTACCTTGAGCTGGTGGACCTCCCAGCGATGGACAAGGAAGCCCTTTCTCTGCCTCCCCTATGAACACACTATAAACATCTTGACTGGAGCGATCGAAAAGACAATATGACCTGAATGGTCTCAGCTTTTATAGCGGAGAGGAAGGTTCCAGATTTATCTGGGTCGAAGCCCTGATACACCCACCATTTCTATTGGATAATCAAATAAATTTCTAAATTTCCTCATTGGTGAATTAAATAAATGTACAAAATTCCCTATTGGTTACAATATTGAGTTGGCGGGAAGAGACAGAAGTGGAGATAACTTCAGAACACCAAAAACAAACTAAAAGCAATTCGGTTTAGGGAACCTTAACACACAAAATTACTTTGAAAATTAATTGTTCATCCTCGCTCCAGGGGACGCACATAAGTTGATAGTAGTGACATCGGTCGACAAACTTTCGAACTTCTTCTACCACATAGTTTGAAGTACAAGTCACAGGTGGCCTTCTAAAAGGCACTTAATTTAAATACAGACCTCCACCCCCAAAAGGTCCTTCCACAGTTGATACATTTTTAAGTTTTACATTTTAGAAAATTTTGAATTGGAAGATTGGAGTCAGAAAATTTCTTAATGGAGAGTTCATTTATAAGCCATTTTGCAGAACATAAGTCTTGAAGTGTTTATGAAGTCGTAGAAGTCCGGTAAGTACTGTCCAAGTTTGACGGCAAGAGCGGCCGCCACTGCCGATGCCATGGTGGCGTTCCCCGGAGCCTCCAAGGGCCTTCCGATACCTCTCTCCCACTACCTTGAGAGGGGTAGCCATGGTGATGGTCGCCATGGACCAACTATTGAAGTTCTGCCCAATGATGAAGTGGGCGGTTGTAGAACCGCACCTCAACACTTGCCGTTAATGAGAGAATGAACCAGAACGGGGTGGGCCCTTGCCCCGCGCCAGCATCACTCGCCAGTTGATGTGACGCGGCCACAGATGACTATTAGGGCAGTTAAACAATAATTATCTGGGTGACAGTGACTGTTTTTATGGAAAGACAGTTTGCTTATATTTGTGTTGGAGGTGCAAATAAGGCTGGCGGCATCGAGGATGAGTGTGTGGAATGCACGCTCGGTTTTTGAGGCAGGGGAAAGGTAATGGCAGACGGGCAACGGAAGAAAAACAAAATCTTTCTAAAGGGGAAGGTTTGTACAAAGGTGGTAATAAAAAAGTAATATCCCAGATGTGTTTGATAGGGCATTTAACATTCAACTTATATGTGAAAGTTTAAGCTTCTGAGCTGTTAAGGAAATAAATATAATTACATTTGCAATTCCATGACTCGGTAGCCTATACTGTAAAACAGAAGTTTTATACAGGTTTTACCTGTGACAAATGAATCCTGAAGATTTCTTCGGTGGCTGGATTGCTCACCAAAAGGGTGACTGGTGTTAAGAACTCCACAATAGTACACGGTCCATGAAATCTGGAGGCAAGCTTGCATACAGGAACGAAATTTTTCCCCATGACTTGATCTCCAACTTTTAAATTGGTCCACGATCATATCTCCCTTCCACTTTTTCACGAAAAGCCATAAGGTTGCTTTTAGCCTTCTTCCACAGGTCCCTGATATTTTCGGTATGTATTGTCTCTGGCAAAATCTTATTGATGGACCATAGATTAGGCCTCCTCCATGCTGTTGGCCGATAGGGTGTGATCATCAGCAACGGCTAGACAGAGTACACTGAGGTTGTCTTTCTTGTATTCAAGGTGCTTCTGATGACAATATTCCTTGGTATTTTGCCAAAAGTTGCATCTTGGAAAGAGGGATATAATTCCAAGCAAAATTATTATTACTATTTACATTATTATCCAGCCCAATTATTCCCACTAGGTGGGGTGAAGTAAATTATTTCCTTCACAAGGGCTTGTTAGGCACCATCTCTTCCACAAAGGCTCACAGGTTCATACCATCCTGAATGCTGTCCATCTACCGTGATGTGGGTTGCCCTAAACTTCTTGTTTTTCCTTTCGCAACTTTTCCAGTCTGCTACTCGTATAAACTACTGGTACGTAATAGTTTAGGTATAAGTTTTATTAATAGATTTAAAATAAGAAGCCAAGATTTTTGCGAAGAATTACACCCCTCTTCTCAAGATGCAAATATTGGTAACAATACCAAGGAATATTGGATTTCACTTCGGAAGATAACATCTCAAGAATATTCTAAATAGACTGTAAATCAACATTTCGTATACCCTCGTGACTTATACAAACTCGATTTAGAAAATGTTTAATTCTAATAATAATGTTATTGGTTTTAAGTTCCACTAACTACTTTTACGTTTTTCGGAGACGCCAGAAATTGACCCCTCAGGAGTTTCTTTACATATCAGTAAGTATACCGATACGGGATACTTGCAAATACCACCAGACCATTTTATGTTTTTCTGCTAATTTTATCCAACCCATTGGAAACATCACCTTCACATATATATAGTCTCGCACTGTGTATATCCCATATTATGAAAATCGAAGGAATGGAAAGAATGTTCTACAAATTCGTGAGAATTCCCACATAACATCAAGTTCAAATAATAAGAAAATTTCAAAATTAATAAAGAGGCATGAACCTTCTTACATGAACAGTTTGTGACTTCTATACCTTCCAATTGAGAAAGATTGTCTTCTGAAGTGACTGCAAAGGAAAACAGTTCGGTATAATGATTGAGTAGTGATTGTTTTAATAAGAGCTATCCTTTGAACTAAGTTCCAAGATTACCGAATTTATTTCAAGTTTTCCTAAAGCTTGAATTACCGGGGGAGTTGGCCGTGTGGTTAGAGGCACGCAGCTGTGAGCTTGAATCCGGGAGATAGTGGGTTGGAACCCCACTGTCGGCAGCCCTGAGGATGGTTTTCCGCGGTTTCCCATTTTCACACCAGCCATAATTCAGGCCACGGCCGATTCCTTCCCACTCCTAGGCCTTTCCTATCCCATCGTCGCCATACGACCTACCTGTGTCGGTGCGACGTAAAGCAAATTGTAAAAAAATGTTTGAAATATCTTTGTTTCATTAATTACTTCTTGAGCATAGTCTCGGGGGCCACACATCTCAGTATTCATGAAAGTACACTTCAGTGCTTACGCCTATCACTTACAGTAAATAATTTAATACATCTGATGTTTACGAATTTTTAAACGAAACAAAGCGTTCTGTGATTCTAAATTTACGATGTCAACAATCGCGTAAAAGCTGCAAGCTCTTTCTTTCTTTTCTTTTTTTTTTTTTACGGTAGTCCATCATGTCACATCATTACAATACATGTTATCAACACATTATTTGCATTTCCTTAAGATTCTTTTCCAATTTCACATCATCTAACGCAAGGCACATTAACCTACTTGCGATGTGCTGTTATTAAGATTGGTTGCGCTATTCTAGGGCAGTCTCAACTACAGCTAGACGTGCCAATCAATCCTCTGACGTAATAAAACTCAACAAGGTCAGCTGAAAGATTCCAGCAGAATTATGTGGTCGTAAATAAAGCCGACCTTCTCAGAGACGAGTTAGGAATTTTGTTTCGCCTACACGCACACACCAGCTTTCAGCCCTGTATTGCCTGTTTGTGAAACGATCTCAGGATTAAAAAAAAAATTACTAGCGTCTCTACAGTAACATAATGGCGTGCTGCAATAACCGGTGGGTGCAGAAACACATTGAAAACTAATGCAAAGTTGTCTTAGAAGAAATGCAGTAGACCCATCACCAACAAGCCTCAACCTTCACTCCCCGCGGCTCCGTGTTCAATTCTCTGCCCTGTGGAAGGATCTTTATATTAAATGCTTGATTTCCTTGGCTTGGTGACTGGGTATTCGCATTTTGTCCATTATTCCTGTAACTCACATACCAATTACAATTGCCGTTCGGCTCCACGGCTAAATGGTTAGCGTGCAGGTCTTTGGTCACAGGAGTCCCGGGTTCGATTCGCGGCAGGGTCGAGAATTTTAACCATAATTGGTTAATTTCTCTGGCACGGGGGCTGGGTGTATGTGACGTGTTCATCATAATTTCATCCTTATGAAGACGCGCAGTTCCTCTACGGGAGTCAAATTAAAAGACCTGAATCTGGCGAGACGAACTTTTCCTCCGTCACTCCCGGCACTAAAAGCCATACACCATTTCATTTCACTTACTATCCCCACTCTGAGACTGTATGTGGGGGCGGGAGAATATCACCCACGGTATCCCCTGTCTGTCATCAGAGGCGACAAAAAGGGGCCCCAGAGGCTCTTAACTTGGGAGCGTGGTTGGCGACCACGGGACCCTCAGCTGAGTCCTGGTATTGCTTCCAATTACTTGTGTCAGGCTCCTCACGTTCATCTGTCCTATCCGACCTCACTTGGTCAACTCGTATTCTTTTCTACCCCGGCGGTGTTAGGTTTGCGAATTCTAGGGAATCTTTCATTTTCACTCCCTTCGTGGCCCTTGTCTTCCTTTGGCCGACATCTCCATTTTTCAAAGTATCGGAGTCGTTCCATTTTTCTTTTTGATTAGTGTTAATATAGGATGGTTGCCTAGTTGTACTTCCTCTTAAAACAATAATCATCACCACCACCACCACCACTTAGAGACTGTATCGAACCTGTCAACTCAGGCTCACTTTCATACTAAACAAACGCACAATAGTGAAAACATCCCTCCACAAACGGTTGGTGACATGAAGGGCATCCGAATGTAAAAATGGACCAAATTACAATCACGTGTCGACCCCTAAAAGGATGAAGGTCAGGAAGAACTACACGTTTATAAGTATTACACAACCACAAAAAAACTAAAAGTGTTTACATTTATGAATTGGCTTTGTATAAGACTGGGCTTCTACATCTTCTTATAGTTGAACATTTTGGTTTCAGACATAAAGAGGGTTAATATTACAATTTAATATTTGTTCAGGGTCTAGGGAATACAAATGCACTGATGTCCAAAATTAAAGGAAGAAACGTGCATATCTCCATCCTGTGTCCAGTTCAGTATGCAATTGTCACTAGTGGAGTTGTAATCCCAGAAACGTACAATAGTATTCTAAACGGAATATGGCTTTTTTGTCACATTAAAATCAAGAAAATCACGGTTTTCCGTGACTTTACCAGATGGTTGACTGATTGTATAAATCCGACATCAATTGGCACCGTGCTAACATTCCGCTAAGGTACAGAGAAGGCAGCCGGAAAAATCCATGCGGTGGACACCGATAGGAATAATAGAAGCTGGATAGTTTCAGACTGACTCAACAAACTGCGGCCACATCCGAGATACAACACAATTGATGTGGAGCACAGGTCATAACACAATATAGCTTTCGCTGAACTAATAATAATTTTGTGTGGCTATTTCTAGCCGGATGCAGCCCTTATAAGGCAGACCCTCGGATGAGGGTGGGTGGCATCTGCCATGTGTAGGTAACTGCGTGTTATTGTGGTGGAGAATAGTGGTATGTGTGAGTTGCAGGGATGTTGAAGACAGCACAAACACCCAGCCCCCGAGCCGCTGGAATTAACCAATGAAGATGAAAATCCCCGAAACAGGCGGTATTCGAACCAGAGATCCTCTGTTTCAAAGGCCAGCACGCTAACCATTCAGCCATGGAACCGGACTTTGCTGAACTAACGCTCTCATTTCTCACCGTGACCGTATGGAGGCTACTGTGCCATGGGTAGTAAATTATATTCAGAAATATTTGGATTCTGTAAAAGATGCTAGTCCCATAGGGTGAATCGTGATTAAAGCAATGGCAAACAATTCCACTAAAGGTCTGCATGCCCCGTTTACGGTCGGTCGAACGAAGGTAATCGAGTAGTTAAGTCCTGCTCCGCTAGTGGGCGTGACCTGTCCGACCGCTTGGCGCTTCACAGTCTGAGCGAACGCACCACATTCGCACTCACTACGACATTCGTTGCGACCATGAAACGAGAGTCCAAAGACAGGGTGAAAGCAAAAACTTGGGAGGAAGCAATATGAATTACTAACTGAGAAAGGATGAAGAGCGAAGTGTGGGAATACTTCTTAATAGTAATAACTGCGAATAGTAAACATACAGGATATGTGTCATAATTGTTGTGTTCCACACTGAGGTTTGCATCTACTACTGTTGTGGTGCCACTTCACCTGTTTGAAGTCAGCGCGCTACACAGCGAGCCTTCGGAAACACGACGTATTTACCAGCCAGCTCGCTGACGAGACTGCGACGTCAGCTCGCCTACGGTATGCATTCATATATACACGGTTATTCACCTAACATGTTACACAGAAATAACTTCCAAACCATTAAGGATATCGGCATTCTGTTTCCATATCCGTAAATGGTACCCAGGGTCTTGTAAATTAACGTGCTACTTAGTCTCATGGGATGATTAATAACAGAAATATTGATACTAACTCCATATTTTTAAATAGAATGGTACAAATTCATACAGCTGGCCTAAAAGTTCAATTGCGTACAAGTTCAAGTACGTAGGTATCTTCATAATCGGAAAAGTACTTTTTGAGAAATACACTGACTGACAGAGCAAATGCAACACCAAGGAGGAGTGGTTCGAAAGGGATGAAAGTTGGGGAAAAAACAGAGTCGGCACGGAAGAATAATTGATGTTTATTTCAAACCGATATGCAGGTTACACAATGCGCACGGCATCGACTCAGTAGGATGTAGGACCACCGCGAGCGGCGATGCACGCAGAAACGCGTCGAGGTACAGAGTCAATAAGAGTGCGGATGGTGTCCTGAGGGATGGTTCTCCATTCTCTGTCAACCATTTGCCACAGTTGGTCGTCCGTACGAGGCTGGGGCAGAGTTTGCAAACGGCGTCCAATGAGATCCCACACGTGTTCGATTGGTGAGAGATCCGGAGAGTACGCTGGCCACAGAAGCATCTGTACACCTCGTAGAGCCTGTTGGGAGATGCGAGCAGTGTGTGGGCGGGCATTATCCTGCTGAAACAGAGCATTGGGCAGCCCCTGAAGGTACGGGAGTGCCACCGGCCGCAGCACATGCTGCACGTAGCGGTGGGCATTTAACGTGCCTTGAATACGCACTAGAGGTGACGTGGAATCATACGCAATAGCGCCCCAAACCATGATGCCGCGTTGTCTAGCGGTAGGGTGCTCCACAGTTACTGCCGGATTTGACCTTTCTCCACGCCGACGCCACACTCGTCTGCGGTGACTATCACTGACAGAACAGAAGCGTGACTCATCGGAGAACACGACGTTCCGCCATTCCCTCATCCAAGTCGCTCTAGCCCGGCACCATGCCAGGCGTGCACGTCTATGCTTTGGAGTCAATGGTAGTCTTCTGAGCGGTCGCCGGGAGTGCAGGCCTCCTTCAACCAACCGACGGGAAATTGTTCTGGTCGATATTGGAACAGCCAGGGTGTCTTGCACATGCTGAAGAATGGCGGTTGACGTGGCGTGCGGGGCTGCCACCGCTTGGCGGCGGATGCGCCGATCCTCGCGTGCTGACGTCACTCGGGCTGCGCCTGGACCCCTCGCACGTGCCACATGTCCCTGCGCCAACCATCTTCGCCACAGGCGCTGCACCGTGGACACATCCCTATGGGTATCGGCTGCGATTTGACGAAGCGACCAACCTGCCCTTCTCAGCCCGATCACCATACCCCTCGTAAAGTCGTCTGTCTGCTGGAAATGCCTCCGTTGACGGCGGCCTGGCATTCTTAGCTATACACGTATCCTGTGGCACACGACAACACGTTCTACAATGACTGTCGGCTGAGAAATCACGGTACAAAGTGGGCCATTCGCCAACGCCGTGTCCCATTTATCGTTCGCTACGTGCGCAGCACAGCGGCGCATTTCACATCATGAGCATACCTCAGTGACGTCAGTCTACCCTGCAATTGGCATAAAGTTCTGACCACTCCTTCTTGGTGTTGCATTTGCTCTGTCAGTCAGTGTAAATAAGAACAGCAAGTGGCTGAACTAACTCCCAGGAAACTACTTGCGCAACAATATGTCCTTGTCCGACGTCACGCCGTCTGATGCGGCATGCAAAACCGCGCATGCTGTTCTTATTTGTATCTCAAAAAGTACTTGTCCGATTTTGAAAATACTTGCATATTTTAACTTGTACGCAGTTGAACTTTTAGGCCAGCTGTATTAATTTGTGCCATTTTGTTTAAAAATATGGAGTTAGTATCAATATCTCGGTGATTAATCACCCCATGAGACTAAGTAGCACGTTATTTTACAAGACCCTGGGTACCATTTACGAATATGAAAACAGAATGCCGATATCTTTAATGGTTTAGAAGTTATTTCCGTGTAACATGTTAGATGAATAACCCTGTATATATACACTAGTGTCCAAAAGTTAATCATAAGTTACTAGTAAGCTGAGCAACAGGAAATAGACCGCAAATCGCACGACACATGCACCTACCAACCTTACGTGTTCGCTCTGTATAGGAACGGAGTGTTCCCTGCTTTGACTAGCGGCGTAACTGCAAGGTAAACACAGCCAGTAACTGCGCCACATATTCCCTCAGTCGTGTTTGCCATGTTATAGTGTGCGGAGTGTAGCCTCGTGGTGAACGTGACAACATAATGGCACAACGATGCCATTTGGACCCCGTTTTGCAGGGTAGAATACTCGGCCGCCTGGAAGCAGGCCAGACACAGACCGAAGTCGCCGTATCCTTGAATGTGCCACATAGTGTCATTTCCAGGCTTTGGAGACGATTTCGAGACACACGAGACGTTAGTCGTTTGCCAGTACCTGGTCGATCAAGGGTTACCACCCAACAACAGGACCGATATCTGGCTTTAACCGCCCGACGAATTCGGAGTGCACCTGCAAGACAATTGTCGGCGTAGCTTGCAGCCGTCTCAGGGGTTGCCGTTTCCCGGCAAACTGTGTACCGGAGGCTCAGAACAGCAAGGCTGTTTGCCCGACGTCCAGTAGTGTGTGCCCGCTCACTCCACCACAGACATGGGCCCGTTCACTGCGGAGCCGTCAACATTGAAACTGGGCCATGAATGAACGGAGGCATGTGCTCTTCACAGATGAATCCCGCTTCAGTTTGCAGAACGATTTCCGTCGCACATTAATCTGGAGAGAACCGGGTAGCCGATACAACCACAGGAACATCGTGGAACGGGACCAGTATGGTGATGGTAGCGTCATGGTGTGGGGTGGGATCATGTTGAATGGGCGTACGGACCTGCACATCTTCATGGGTGGTCCGAGGAACACTGTTAACGCTCTGAGATACGGGGATGAGGTACTGAGACCACATGGTCGAGTCTTCAGAGGTGCGGTTGGTCCAGACTTCCTCGTAATGGACGATAAAGCCCGACCGCACCGCGCTGCTCTGATGGATGAATTTCTCGCTGGGGAAGACATCCATCGCATGGACTTTCTCATCAATATAATATGTATGTGAACAAATATTTTCAAATATGATTTAAATATCAACCCTAAGATCCGTCTGGAGTGATGATTATCTACAAGACGCATTGTTTCATAGCACCTGTGAGTAAAATCTGGACATCAAAAACTTAAGTTCAAAACACGAGTATCGCTACCCCAATTCTCACTTGGTCAGCAATGTTGCATGCAATTTTTTACTTAGCGCCAGCCTTTGCAGAACTAGAAAGTAGCAGATACATTCATATAAAAGTATTAGTTGTAAGCCTTTGTGTATTTTAATGCTCTACAAAAAATTTCATTTGATATAATTTTGTTCAAATGTACAAGTTTCCCGCGACTAGTCGCTCAAGTTAGTTACTAGCCCTGCGTGTAAGAAAGTTTGAGTGGCCCTATCTTAGAGACCATCCTTTCTCCTTTCCTATATTTTGCAACCATCTCCTGATTTATCTGACATTATCCCTCGTCAAATATTTGGATCTCGACTCCCATCTTCAGCTTATGAAGGTTAATAACACTTAGACTCAATCATTAATTGTAGTTATTAGATACTAACCGGAAGGCATAGTTGATGATGACTACAGTCTTTTTATCCACCACATAAACCTAAAGCAACAACAACCAGTCACAGGTTAGAAGATGAATACTTTATATTGGGTTCCGTACCTCGTTGCACTAAATAATAACCACTCGTTCACATTTCTGGTTTTCATTGGAGTCTAACCCAGTTACTATCAGCGTTGTCAGTTAATTGGTACGATAGTGATTTAATCTGATTCATTTTACAACGTTGTATCTGCTGATTTACACCGCAATGTCCAGTGATTAACAAACAATGTGAAATAAACAGTGATCAAACGTGATGTGGAATGAGAATTATCTCACGCATAAATGAACACAGCCGCGAGCTTCAGTGGATGACGGTTCACTATTGTACATTCGAAGCCAGGCACAGGCAAATGCCTTGTAAGCAACAGATCAAAATGTTAGCGTGAGAAAGACCCTATCAGTGAATTCATTATCACCTTAAAGAATTCACTTTCAAGGAATTTATGGCACTGTTATATCGTAAGCCGGCCCCGTGGTGTAGGGGTAGCGTGCCTGCCTCTCACCCGGAGGCTCCGGGTTCGATTCCCGGCCAGGTCAGGGATTTTTACCTGGACCTGAGGGCATGTTCGAGGTCCACTCAGCCTACGTGATTAGAATTGAGGAGCTATCTGACGGTGAGATAGCGGCCCCGGTCTAGAAAGCCAAGAATAACGACCGAGAGGATTCGTCGTGCTGACCACACGACACCTCGTAATCTGCAGGCCTTCGGGCTGAGCAGCGGCCGCTTGGTAGGCCAAGGCCCTGCAAGGGCTGTAGTGCCATGGGGTTTGGTTTGGTTATATCGTAATTTTATAAGCTATTGAAGGTATAGACATACTTATTTACACAATTCGGCAAATTTTTCTACAATTAATTATCCCCATCAAAAGCCAGTATTCAGAAATTGCTTTGCTGGCACGTAAAATAACTCCCGCGGGACTAAATTCCGGCACCTCGACGTCTCTGAAAACCGTGAAATGTAGTTAGTGGGACGTAAAAATTTTATCATCATCATTATTATTTTAGTTAATGTCCTTCCAATTGCTATAGGTTTTCCATGGATGAATTTTGTGCAGCAAGAATTATTCAACATACGGGAGGTCATCGATGCAGAGCAAATAATAATAATAATAATAATAATAATAATAATAATAATAATAATAATAATAATAATAATAATAATAATAATAATAATAATAATAAAATGAAATGGCGTATGAATTTTAGTGCCGGGAGTGTGCGAGGACATGTTCGGCTCGCCAGGTGCAGGTCTTTCGATTTGACACCCGTAGGTGACCTGCGCGTCGTGATGAGGATGAAATGTTGATGAAGACGACACATACACCCAGCCCCAGTGCCAGTGAAATTAACCAATGATGGTTAAAATTCCCGACCCTACCGGGAATCGAACCTGGGCCCTCTGTGACCAAACGCCAGCACGCTAACCATTTAGCCATGGAGCCCGACATAATAATAATAATAATAATAATAATAATAATAATAATAATAATAATAATAATAATAATAATAATAATAATTACCGGGCGAGTTGGCCGTGCGCGTAGAGGCGCGCGGCTGTGAGCTTGCATCCGGGAGATAGTAGGTTCGAATCCCACTATCGGCAGCCCTGAAAATGGTTTTCCGTGGTTGCCCATTTTCACACCAGGCAAATGCTGGGGCTGTACCTTAATTAAGGCCACGGCCGCTTCCTTCCAACTCCTAGGCCTTTCCTACCCCATCGTCGCCATAATGCCTATCTGTGTCGGTGCGACGTAAACCCCCTAGCAAAAAAATAATAATAATAATAATAATAATTGTACCGGCTGGTACACCTCTACGCCTCACATTTGAATTTTCGGCCTTAAGGTACTCCTCTACAGGAGAAACTGTGAACTTATAACTGGATCTACTTAAACTTTTGCTCTGAAGATGTCACTGTGTGAATTTCGACGTATTTTTGTTTACTATTTATCAAGAAGTTTGGACATTGTCTCATAGATGTTTCTACTAAAAAACTATGATCATGCAACCTGGCGCGAAGTGAGGGAACTTTCTTGAAGATATTTTGTACTCATAAGTTTTCTTATTACTAAATTTCGTTCTTTCATTTGTGGGTTGGCAATATTAATCTTTTCTTTCCGCCAGTTTTGAAGTTAGCCAATCAATTATTTCTGTAATTAATTTTTGACCAATCGTGTCTTTCTTCTTCGATTTTGTGTGTAACTGTGTACTGTAGCCAATAAACGCCTGTGGGTGTGTCTTAATTATTCATGAAAGGTCTCGAATCTTCCCCGAGGGTATAAAAACTGCTGATTTTCTTGTCTCTCGGCACTTCATCAACATCTAACTTAGTGTATGAACGTGTAGCAGGAGGCGGGAAGCGCCTCTTTCTTCAGACAGCAGTTCTTCGGTAAGGTAATGGCCGCTTAACATCTTTATTTCTTGCTAGCTCAGCAGTTTAACCCGCGGGGAAGGTCAGAAACCTTTACCATGTAACCTATCTCTTAAACATGTAAATTTCTACCAGTTTATGTAAAACTTTATATATCTTTAACTGTAAATCGGGGATAGAGAGTGGTTTACACTCTCGAGCTCCCCTTCATTTTGATTTGAGGTGACTACGTTTTCGCAACCGATTTTCTACTCTTCCTTAATGTGTTAAATTTATTCAGTATACGAGTCACCTCCATAGTTTGGGAATAGCCCCTGTTTCATCGGCCTAGTGCGTCTTAGGTTTTAAAAAGTTTCATGTAGGAGCGCAAATTCACGCCTGCATTCATTTTGCATTTTGGGCCATTAACTTAACCTGTTATTTTTCTACTAAGGCCCAGTACAAGATACCCCCGTTTCATTTTGTGTAAGTTGTGCCTCGATGGCAATTTAGTGTAAAGCCTGGTATTGCCTTTAATAGGCTTGGAAAACTGAGAGCGGGTCAGCTCTTTTAAGTATTGGAAATGTGCCTCTAGGAGGTTTGACATTGCTAGGTGGGAGCAAGTGCTCCATGTTATTAGGGGATTTCTGCCCTTTGGTAAATATGTGTTTGTGAGCTGAGAGCTCAGAAATTGTAAAACTTGGGGCTTGAAGCCCAGATTGTAAAATTGTCTCTAAATCTTGGCTTTTCCTGGCCTTGAACCTGATTGTCGGTTATTTTTTGACTTGTTATTTGTTAAATTTTGAAATTATATGTGAGAATTGTTAAGTTTTGCTATTTCTTTTTCATCTTTGGAATGAGTATCTCGGAGAGTAAGCGCTAGTTTCCTGAGTTCAAGTTGATTAGTTCATTGTCTGTTCAGTTCGATGGTACTCAAAGTTGCTCCAATATGCACCTTCCTGTCAGTAAATTCAACGACACGTAAAAGAAGTGCTGCTGAGTAAAATTCTGGCCCTCGTGGTCTCCGAAAATTGTAAGAAAAAGGTTAATAGAAAGTAAAACTTTCTGTTTTTGAAAGTGTTTTGTTTTCATCACAGACAACCACATGTTCAGTACATGTCTGTTTTTTGGAATTGAGCTTATTGGATCTGTTGTAATTTTGAGAGTTCTTAGTGCTACAAATCCTTCATTCACAGAACTATTTACCCACGAAACCCATTTCGACCGAAGCAATATTCATCATCATCATCTCTTTACCCTCCAGGTTCGGTTTTTCCCTCGGACTTAGCGAGGGGTCCCACCTCTACCGCCTCAAGGGCAGTGTCCTGGAGCTTCAGACTCTTGGTCGGGAGATACAACTGGGGAGTATGACTAGTACCTCGCCCAGGCGGCCTCACCTGCTATGCTGAACAGGGGCCTTGTGGAGGGATGGGATGATTGGAAGGGATAGGCAAGGAAGAGGGAAGGAAGCGGCCGTGGCCTTAAGTTAGGAACCATCCCGGCATTCGCCTGGAGGAGAAGTGGGAAACCACGGAAAACCACTTCCCGGATGGCTGAGGTGGGAATCGAACCCACCTCTACTCAGTTGACCTCCCGAGGCTGAGTGGACCCCGTTCCAGCCCTCGTACCACTTTTCAAATTTCGTGGCAGAGCCGGGAATCGAACCCGGGCCTCCGGGGGTGGCAGCTAATCACGCTAACCACTACACCACAGAGGCGGACCCGAAGCAATATTCATTTCATAAAATATCATGGTTTCATGGATCTGATTATAAAAGTATTCAGTGAGTTTTGATTCAAAATGAGCTAACGTGTGGGTGTGTTTTTACATTGAAGGTAGGAATATATAAGGTATCAATACTAATTGACTTGCTAAAGTCGTAGGGATAAGAGGGGAATCCATTTTATCTCATTAAAGAACCTTTTACCGAGCGAGTTGGCTGCGTGGTACGAGCCACGTAATTGTGAGCTTGAACTCAGAGGTGGTGTGTTCGAGCCTGAACCTGGGCAGACTTGAATATTGCTTTCCGCTTTCCCATTTTCACGAAGGGGACGGCTGATCCCTCCCCAGTCTCTTAGCCCTTTTCTTTCCCATCGATGCCGGAAACGTACCATATCAGCGTTAGCGAAACCTTAAAACACCAGCAAAATATACAGAACCTATTTTCAAAAATGTTATTACTTTTCTTAAAACAGATTTTTCTGCAAGAGTAAATATGGCACAGGTGCTGTAGGTGTATTTGGGAAACTACGTGCTGGAAAAGAGACGCACCGGTACTACCTAATATTTAATCATAGAGAAGCAATTTTGGAATAAAAGAAAATGGGTCACTTCAGCCAAAGTGACAAAATTTATCAAACAATGTTCCAATATTTTCGTAAATATATTGATAAAGTTTCCCTGTACACTGTCCCAACGTTTTTCTGGTGTAAATAACAAAACAAACTAATGCCACAAGAACAGCTCTTGAAGGATGTTCTGACTGGGAATAGAAACTGTATTCCATTACTATTAATTCCTGTCGTATACCATATGATCAGCTTTGGAAGCTTGAGATGTTATAGCTTCTTTTTATTATGGAGCATAAATCTATCTAACAGCTTACAAGCTCGTTTGGTTACGGGTTCCCTCCGATGATCAAGGTTGTGGAAATGATTCCCATCACAGACGGTTCAAATTGAACAGTATGATGAGTTATTGGTGTATTTATTTTCACACTGAAACATCGACATATAGAGCAAATTTCAAGCAATCCACACTCTTAAATCCCAAATTAATTGCAGGGAAGTAAATTACGTAACAGCATCACAGTCTTCTTCTTCTTCTTTTTCTCCTTCTTCAGGCCATTCTCTCCTCATACTTGGTGATGCATAATTCTTCCAAATGAAAAAGTAGTTTTATTAAAAACTATTCAAAAGGCAATGTCAGAAGAAAATAAGATATTATCCTTCTCCATCCACCTTAAAAGAAACAACAGTGAGCCAGGAAGAGCTCTGGCTTTGTGAGCCCACTGGCGTGTTCGATCTCTACTGAATCTACTGTACTCGTAATTGTATTTGAAGTTGCTCTAATGCGCCAAACTCGTGTCGGCAGGTATATCAGTACGCAAAAGTACTCTCCAAGACAAATTTTTCGGCACCATTGTGTCTCTGAAAACCAAAAAAGGAGTTAGTGGAACGTAAAAGAAATGTTCAAAAGTTCTATTCGATTGACTATTTAGCTCCTAGCTTCAATGATCAATTCGGTATAAGAATATCAGGGAGTTCAACCAATCAATAGATGTCTATCACCCAGTATTATCATTGTCGTATTTCGTGTTGTGGCACCTAAGTGCACTTGTTTTTATAATAATGCATACTTCCGAATAGCACACTCAAACATCGTTTCAACTTCTTCGCTCTAATATCATGCTTCAGTTGCCTTCAGTAATTTATTTTTAACTCTTCACCGATGACAGAGAGTCTTCCTTCTCAGTTGCCAGATGCGCGATAGCACCGGTTCTATCATTCTAGCCTGCGATAGTGAGTGTTCATTTGATGGTTGAAGTTCTGGATTGTTCATTTTAAAGATGCTTTCATCTTCGTGTGTAAAAAAATAGTTTCAGTACAAATCAGCTCGTCGGGTAAACGTTGAGTATTTTCATAACTTTTCTAGTGAAGTGCACTACAAAGACAAAGACAATTCTTCATACACTGGAGTAACTAAAATAAAACATTAGGAATGAGATCAGAAACATTACAGTGGAAGAACTCACTCGCGTCAGCCAGAATGTGTTTTCCAGGTACAGTGCCTGTATAACCCGCGAAGGAAGACACTTCCAGCATGATTTCTACTGGTTGATGATCTTTATACAACGAATAATTGAAAGTATAGGTTATAGAATCAACATAGCGGCTCCGGTTCGTTTGCAATGCACTACACGGGCTTACCATTGTCGGTGTATTATCCACAGATAGTGAATAACACGAAAGGTGAGCTGTAAAGACAAGTTAGAGCTACTAAATATTGGTCTGGGCTGATTGGGTCCTGCTAGTAACAAGACCATAGGAATAAAGAAAATGGTGGTAATATTAATTTCAGGCTGTTTCTGTTTTAATTCCTCTATATAAGAATACATTTTGGGGCCGGTAGATTGGTCCCTGCTAAGTATCGAAGAAGGATCTCTCCTCTCTGCTACTTCAGGTATCGTGCAACATTATTTTTCTATGATTCCAACAACCGAACCGAATACCAAAACGCCACCGGAAAAAAACTCACACATTGTCAAGCAGTTGTAAATACTGCCGACGGTCATCAACAATGCATTGTAAAGATTTCCGGCGGTGAACGAAATTTTTACATATCGTCGCTTCACCGGTAAAACGTTTATTCCACGAAGCTCTTCCTATCCATTATTCTCCTTAAGACTGATCACGCCTCCCAGCGACGTATGGATATGCAGCCCATCAGAACAATGTCCATTGTGTTCGTTTCCCTATGCCGACGAGTAACCGAAAATGAACCTTGCATGCATTACACACTAGGAGTGCGTAAATACGTAATGCAAACATACATTCCTATAGTACGGTGCACTAAGGTTAACTTTCCTTTACACATGGGCATAGGAAAATGAACACAACAAAATTTGCTCTGATGGACTGCATATCCAGGCGTGACCAGTCTTAAGGAGAATAATCCATAGGAAGAGCTTCGTGGAATACAACGTCTTACCGGTGAAGCGACGATATTCATTTCTTTGCATTGTTGTGCCGACTAGAATATCAATATCAGTTTGTGATTCCATTCCTGCACGTTATCACCTCATTCTAGATAATGATGGCTGTCAGTTTGAACATTTGCGAAGAAGAACGGTGCAGTAAATTTGTTTAGTTCTATTGAAATCATTTCATATATTCTAAATGACATTTTATTTGTTGTCAATAGGAGATGAGCACATGAGTTAGACAATATTTATATGCTGAAAGTTGTGTTCTCTGTATAGCTTATGAATACCTATGTATTTGATTTGTTTCAATTTATACACTTTTATTATAATTAATTACACTATATAATTTTGTATTTATTAAGCACAACTCGAGCTCCACATACTCCCTAAATAAATTCTGGGACTCGCGTTATATTACCAAATATTTTGAGTTTAATTTGTTTTGTTATCTGCTGTCACTTTCATAGCCAAATAATTCTGAGTCTTGGTTCAGTATTTGTGATATTTAGCATTTATTTGATCGCACGTGAGAGAAAGGTTAGCAGTCCTGTGCAACTACAAACAAATAGTTTCGAGTTCTAGTTCCTCCATGCCAGTTCTCTGTCAAAGAGTATAGAAATTCTTCATTGCGTATTCTGTTTATAAACTCATTCCCACGGTCATGGTTCGCAGCAAATGGCAATTAAGTACAATTAAATTACCCTGGTATTCATATGTCACCCACTCGAAAACCGACTGCAATAAAACAGAAGATTGAAAATTTCGTGCGTAATTGCAACGAGAAAGATGATCCCTGGCAAGATAACTCACATCGTGTGCTAGTTGATACGAGTAAGGATATTTATCCGAGAATACTATGAACAGACTTTCTCCCGCGTACCGTAATGCACTGAACATTGTCAAACAAAAGTTCATTTATTTAATAAAAATAGCTGCTGGCTGCCGTTGACGGGATACCTTTTACGCAATTACAGTGTTAATGCAATCCAGCAAACATCAGTGGCAGCCAGAGCGAGAACACATCTAAATTAACAACAGTCAACGTAATGTTATTGTTAATTAGTTTTATGGGCTCTGGGCATTGTAGGACATTGCACTTAGTTTTCTTCTGGCTCAGCGATAATAGGGCACCAGAGGTCAAGGTAGTTTCTCATTTCCATCTCCCTTCATGACTCTTTTCTCATATTACTTATTCTTCACATTTTTCTTTTAATTTTCTATTTATTTATTTATTTATTTATTTATTTATTTATTTATTTATTTATTTATTGATCCAGGGCACTGGTCAAATTACAACAGACTTCTAAATTCCAATATATTTCGTACACACATTAATACGAAGGATAATCAAAGAAACACAAAAACAGAAAAATAAATCCACATAAACTTCTATAAAAAAACATAAAACAGCCAGGCATTTCAAAAATCACTTTTAAAACGGTAATTAAAACTTCAAAATATATCCACTGACTAGAATCTAAAACGAACGACGATGAGAAATTATCATGAATCCAAAACAATCAGTGGATTCAAATCCCAATGCCTTATTTTCTGATATGATTCTTGCTGTGCAAAGAGGTCCAAAAATCCAGGTCACCAGCCCCTCATAATGGTACTAGTGTTTAATGAAGTAGAACCATGGTGTTGCTCATGTAGCGGTAATGATCACAGGTAACCCAGATCCATGATGTTCCTCACATGTACTAATCACAGGGTTCTCCCAGACCTGTGGTGTTACTCACATAGTGGTACTAATCACAAGTAATCTCATGGTTCAAAACCCATCATCTCTTAGTTGCCCATTTTAGTCGCCTCTTACGACAGGCAGGGGATACCGTGAGTGTATTCTTTACCTTCATCCCCCACCCGCAGGGCGTATTGAAATGTGGAATGTCATAAAGGTAATAAAGAAAATCTATAATAATATAATATTGTTGTTTGTGTCATCGGTGATGGGCTTGTTTGATACGACCTCCATGTCACCCTGTCCCGTGCTTAACTTTTCACTTCTTCGTAACTAGTACCTCTACTTTAATCGGTTTATCATATTGATGTCACGGTCTTCTCATACCGTTCTTACCGCCTAAACCTCCCTTAAAAATTAAATCAAAAATTGCTATAGCCTATTTCTTAAGATATATCCTAGCATTCTGCTCTCCTTCTGGTCAAATTCCACCAAATCCTTCTCCTCTAATCAATTTGGTTCAGTATCACCTCATTCTTCAGCATTCGTCCGTAACACCACATTTCAAATGCTTCTATTCTATTTCTTTCTGAGCTAGTTATCATCCATTTTTCACTTCCATGCAATATCACGCTCCATATGAAAGTATGCAGAAACATCTAATTCGTATATCAATGTTTGAAGTGAACAAATTTACTTTCTTAAGAAGGCGCTTTCTTGCTTGTGCTGGTTTGCATTTTATGTCGTTATTTCTGCCAGCGTTAATTAATTTTCTACCCAAGTAAAAATAGTCATCTACTTTCCTAAGACTACGTTTCATAATCTAGTATTTCCTGCAACGCCTGACTTCATTCGACTGCACACCATTACTTTTGTTTTGGATATTTATTTTCATCCCGTCTTCCTTCTCCAAGACTGTGCCGATACTATTCAGCATTTTCTCGAGATCATCTCTAGACTCAGTTAAAATAACTATATCATCGGTAAATGTCAGAGTACCGAGCTCGATGTGTGGCCAGTATCCAGTAATCGGGAGATAATGGGTTCGAGCCCCACTGTCGGCAGCCCCGAAGATGGTTTTCCGTGGTTTCCAATTTTCACGCCAGGCAAATGCCGGGGCTGTATCTTAATTAAGGCCATGGCCACTTCCTTCCAATTCCTAGGCCTTTCCCATCCCATCGTCGCCATAAGACCTATCTGTGTCGGTGCGACGTAAAGCAAATAGCAAAAAAAAAAAAAAAAAAAAATCTCGGAGTTTTGGTATCCTCTCCTCGGATTGTGATATAATGATTTAGTACATTAATAAAATATAACTAAATAATACTTAGATGAAATTCTAAACGAATTTAATTGTGCAAGGTCCACCTGTTCAATACACGTTTGCCATTTGATAAATGGTCTGTCTGAAAAGCTACATAGGACACGTTTCGACCTAGCTAAAATAACATGAAGAAAGACATATACAAAAAGCAGTGGAGGTCAACATCGACCCAACCTGATCTATACAAGCACAGGTCTGGAGGAAGAGGAAATCCTGGTTATACTCGTGTACTCCATGAAGAAATATAATGGAGTTTTCAAAACTTCACTCCGTTTCCAGAAGCATGACAAATAGAATAACTGTCTTCACAATTTTCAAGTATTTCCTCCAGCCAACCAATAGTTGACGGTTGAATCCACACAATTGAATTTGTCCAAGTTTGAAGCTATGTACATTTTAAACACAGATTTCGATTGCATTTGTTGACTCTGCTTTAAGACTAAAGCTATGTACATCTTAAACATAGATTTCTGTTGCGTTTGTTGATTGTATTTTATCTCAAGTTTTTATGTATACTACTTTTTGTATTTATCTTTCTTCTTTATGTTATTTCAGCTGATGATGACCTCAACGTTAGGTCGAAACGTGTCATATGTAGCTTTTTAGACAGACCATTTATCAAAAGGCAAACATGTATTGAACAGGTAGACTTTACACAATTAAATTATTTTAGTATTTTTCCTTAGATATTTAAAGTCAATACGGAACCGGAATGAAGTTCATTACTTGTAATATATAATACCTATGCAATCCAGTAGGTTCTTCAACGGTAAAACAAAGTTCACAGATCATGCTAACCAATAACTCTCGCACATTCTTATTAAAGGCGACTTATTGTGCGCGTGAGCGTGTACTAATGTTGATGATTATCTTAATTCACTTCCTGAATTCCTGATTATATTGGCTGATGATCACGCGATGTGTATAACAACACCGACCGTCAATGCTATTTAACTCATTTAATGACGACTGAACAACATTCTGATGTCAGCGAATAATAATAATAATAATAATAATAATAATAATAATAATAATAATAATAATAATAATAATAATAATAATAATAATGTTTTTTACGTACGACTATTTTTGACGGCTTTTGGAGACGCCGAGGTGCCGGAATTTTGTCCCGCAGGAGTTCTTTTACGTGCCAATAAATCTACTGGCACGAGGCTGACGTATTTGAACGGCTTCAAATACCACACGCCTGAGCCAAGATCAAACCTGCCAAGGTTGGGAGAGAAACCCAGCGCCTTAACGCCTGTGCCGCTCACCCTAGCCATGTGAGCGATGGTCGACGTTGATCGACTCAACACTAACAAATTAATTTCATGTATATCTCTGTTATCAAAGCCTCGAGTGATATATGATAGTAATTTGTTTCTGTAACTTCTAAAAATTGTCGGTTTTAGATGAAACAAATATTTATGAAGATATTTGAAAATTTGTTAAAAAATGTAATAATTCCGAATATCTCCTTTATTACTATTTGTAAGGTAAAAGTGAATAAAACATGAAAGATAGGAAAATAACTTAAACACAACTTTTGTGATGTACACTTTTACAATACAGCTTACTGTATCTTAATGGCGAAATTTGACATTTCCTGTTTTAGACCCCTTAGCAGTGCTGTGCCACTGTAATCTAACGAAATAATAGATAGCCTAAAGGACTCTCCGGATAGCCCCCTGAACATAAATACCAAACATAGTCCTATACACAGCGTGTTACAGGAAGGTACTGCCAAACTTTCAGGGTACATTCCTCACACGTAGAAGAAGAAAATATGTTATATCGATATGGGTTGGAAACGCTGTATTTCCATGTTAGAACTCATTTTCTAAAACGCTAGGTAGTACTCTACATTAACCATGGGAAACACACAGGAACAGAACGTAATAGCATACCACATAATACTCTTTTCTTTTCTGTTGTTGTTGTTGTTGTTGGTATATCTCGCATCGACGATGGGATAGGAAAGGCTTAGGAATGGGAAGGAAGTGGCCGTAGCCTTCATTAAGGTACAGCCTTAGCATTTGCCTGGTGTGAAAATGGGAAACCACAGAAAACCATCTTCAGGGCTGCCGACAGTGGGGTTCGAACCCTTTATCTCCCGGATGCAAGCTCACAGCTGCGTGCCCTTAACCGCACAGCCAACTCCCCCGGTATTTTTCTTTACAGTCTGCTTTACGTCGCACCGACACAGATAGGTCTTACGGCGACGATGGCATAGGAAAGGCCTAGGAGTTGGAAGGAAGCGGCCTTGGCCTTAATTAAGGTACAGCCCCAGTATTTCCCTGGTGTGAAAATGAGAAACTACGGAAAACCATCTCCAGGCCTGACAACATTGGGGTTCGAACCCACTATCTCCCGAATGCAAGCTGATGGCTACGTCATCCAAACCGCACAGTCACTTGGCCGATACATAAAATTGTTCAATATAAACGTTAAATGCGCTTGATCACTTGGCTTATCAGTGGCTTCCCATTTCAGCTTGCATCCTCCATCTAATGTTACAGACAGTGTGTTTTCCTTCGAGGAAATGAAAATCCATAGCCTATTTCCAGTCATTCGACCAGGTCAGGAATAGAATGAATTAAGCCCCATCTAGCGGTTTGGGTAGGAACTGTGCCGGCTGCCGAAGCCTGTCGCACTCCTCTGCTGCAATGATTAATGTCTGACAGGTGAAGTGAAATGATACTGAATAGTGTTGCTGGGATGAAAGATGACAGCGAAAACCGGAGTACCCGAAGTAAAACCTGTCCTGCCTCCGCTTTGTCCAGCACTAATCTCACATGGGTTGACTGGGTACTGAACCACGGAACCCTACAGTGAAAGGTCGGCGCGCGTCGCCTGACTCACGAAGTCATTCTCTCCTTCGAAAGTATTGTACAATTATTACACCTAGTTATTTAACGTCCATTCAAATGCTGTGGATGGAAATGAGTGGCTCAAACGATACAACGTAAGGTTTCTGACCCCAAGTTGTTGGGTTCGATCCCGACTCAGCCCAGTGATATTTGACAGAGATGGAAAACACCGGCTTCTTGTCGGTAGATTTACCTGCACGTCGAACAAATCTTGCGGGGCAATTCGGTGTTTTCGAAAATGGTAACTGATACGTAAGGGCAACAGTAAAATCAATAAAATGATATTGTTTGAAAAGATAAGGAAGTGCCCGCATTTTTTTCCGCACGACTTCTTAAATACCAAGCTAATATATTCGAACAACACATCGAGTTAAAATTTTCAATGACTAAACGACTGCATCCCTGAGTTAAGTAACAGCTGAAAGCTATACAGTCATGAATGTTTTACTGGTATATGTATTGCCAGATACATTCGAGATATTCTCTCCTTAAATTGGTCGAGACAATATTATCTGAACAGCTCATGCTCATTGAGGGCATATGGAAGTGACGCCCGAAATTCGATGGCCATATCTATAGAATGGACAGCGACAGACTCACCAAAATATTATTTAAAGTAATTGACTCAAATAAGGTCAAAATAAATTGGCTGGAAGAAATTAAGACGGACCTCCAATAATGAATATCACGGACGACATCATAGAAGATTGTGGCACCTTTAGTTCAACAGTAGCGAAGCACAAATTCGTGGAGATACCTAAGAATAAAACTGGTAGAAACTGTCCCACGAGAAAGGAGAAGAAGAATTTTATTTGCTTTACGTCCCACTAACTACTTTTACGGCTTTCGGTGACGCCGACGGGCCGGAATTTATTCCCGCAGGAGTTCTTTTACGCACCAGTGAAACTACCGACACGAGGCTGCCGATAGTGGGGTTCGAGCCCACGATCTTCCGATTGCAAGCGGACAGCTACATGACCCAAACCGCATATGTGATATTCCTTGAGGAGTCTCGTTAACCGTACCACGTTCAGACGAACCTTTCTAGTATGCGGCGATTTCTTACACGTGCAAAATATCATCTCTTCTCTAACTAAACAGGTGAATTACAGACCTACATTGTAGATACAGAAGATTACTACTTGTTAACATTTCAGTCAACTGATTACATCAAAAACTTTAATTCAACATTTTATTTATTTTCAATTTTATGAATTAAATGTACCAGAAAGCCATTCGCTTAAATAAATGCGCACAAACTGTGTGATGAATGTACAACTGTTTCGAAACTATCACGCTTGTAGCACTGCAATTTTATCGTATACAGCTCCACCTCCTACTTTTCACACGGCTTAATGAATAACGGTTATCATTAGTCAGAGGAAATTCACTTCTCTTTCGGAATTGCGAACTTTTATGCATCATACTTCCTAGTTCGCTTAAGGGAACGGTCTGGAGTTAATAATCGGTATTTTGGTCAGTTTGGCGAAAACAAGAATTGAGTGCTTTGAAAAAGCAGCAGCAATCGAGAAAGCAGTGGGGAAAGGTTGCAGTTTGACCCCACCCCCTTCTTTTCAATATTTATATAGAACAGGCAGTAAAGGAAATCATAGAGGAATTTGGGAAGGGAATCACAATCCAAGGAGAAGAATTCAAAACCCTGAGATTTGATGATGATATTGTTATTTTATCTGAGACTGAAGAAAATCTGGAGAAATTGCTGAATGGTATGGACAGATTATTGAGGAAGGAGTACAAGATGAAAATAAATAAGTCCAAAACAAAAGTAATGGAGTGCAGTCGAAGAAAGTCAGGCGATGCAGGAAGTATTAGATTAGGAAATGAAGTCTTAGAGGAAGTTGATGAATATTGTTCTTTGGGTAGTAAAATAACTAATGATGGCAAAAGTAAGGAGGGCATGAAATGCAGACTAGCACAGACAAAGAAAGAACTCCTTAAGAATACAATTTGCTCGCATCTAACATTTATATAATGATAAGCAAGAGGTTTTTGAAAAATTTCGTCTGGAGCGTGTCATTGTATGAAAGTGAAACATAGACGATAACCAGCTCAGAAAGAAATAGAGGCTTTTGAAATGTAGCGTTACAGAAGAATGCTGCAGGTGAGATGGATAGATCGAATCACGAATGAAGAGGTAATGAATCGAATTGGTAAGAAGAGATCGATTTCGCTAAATTTCACCAGAAGAAGAGAGAGAATGATAGGACATATCTTAGGAAACCCAGGATTTGCTCAGTTGGTTTTAAGGGAAGTGTAGGCGGTAAGAACGGTAGGGGTAGACCAAGGTACGAATATGATAATTACATTAGAGCAGATGTAAGATGCAGTATTAATGTACGAATGAAAATGTTAGCACAGGATAGGGTGGCATGGATGGCTGCATCAAACCAGTCTATGGGCTGATGACTCAAACAAACTGTCTATTCCAATCACTAGTGTTCATGATGTTTCTTACTTACCAAAATCAAACCCCATGGCGCAATATCCCTGATGGGCCTTGGCTTACGAAGCAACCGCTCTTCAGCCCTAAGGCCTGCAGATTACAAGCTGACGAATCCTCTCGGCCGTTATTCTTGAATTTCTAGACCGGGGCCCCTATCTCATCTCAGACACCAGGCTGAGTTGAACCTCTAACCGGCCTTCAGATCCAGATTCTTCTTCTTCTTACGTTAGGGCGTACTAGGGACCACGTTGCAGTTTCAATTCTTCAGTCTTTCTTGTTGTTCCTTCGTTTTCTTCCAATATTCCTTATTTGTTTCATTATGTTTCTTTTTCTTCTTTCTTCAGAGCACTTTGTGCCGGTTTTCTTTGCCTCCCTCCCTTGGAATCCTTCCATCTTTAAAACTTTCTTCCTGAAATTTTCTCTTTCTATTACTTCTCCTTCTCTGATGTTCTTTCTTTCCAAGTCGTTTTTGATCTCTTGAATCCAAGTGGTTGTTGACTTTTTCTTCCAAAGATACGTGAAGATCTTTTTGGTAAGTCAACTGTCGTCCATTCTGTAAATATGTCCAAATATAGCAGTCTCCTCTTACGTACTGTTATACATAGAGTATGATTTTTGTGTCCTGATAAATTTCGTTATTACTTCTTAATTTCCAAAATTCTGTAGTTTTGAGAGGGCCTAATATTTTTCTTATAATTCTTCTTTCTGGTACTTCCAATCTTTCTAGTTTATAGTTAAATACTAAGCATTCAGTGGCATATAGAAATTCTGGTTTCTTCAGATTATTATTATTATTATTATTATTATTATTATTATTATTATTATTATTATTATTATTATTATTATTATTATTATTATGTCCGACTCGTTGGCTGAACGGTCAGCGTACTGGCCTTCGGTTCAGAAGGTCCCGGGTTCAATTCCCGGCTCGGTCGGGGATTTTAACCTTAATTGGTTAACTACTACGGCACGGGGGCTGGGTGTATGTGTTGTCTTCATTCTCATTTCATCCTCATCAAGATGCGCAGGTTGCCTACGGGAGTCAAATAGAAATACCTGCACCTGGCGAGCTGAACCCGTCCTGATATATCCCGGCACTAAAAGCCATACGACATTTCATTTCATTTTTTCATTATTATTATTATTATTATTATTATTATTATTATTATTATTATTTCTTTGTTTTACCATCTTTGGAGTACGTTGAATGAATCATTTTTCTGTGAGTTATTCTTTTCTTAGTGCCCGGTATTTCTTCATACCTTATGATCTTCGTTTCCTCTCTTCTTCCGAGATAACAGGTTTAGCTTGAAAGGTATATTTGTCTTGGAACCTTATATTTTATTCTTTATTTTTTACTTTAGCTGTTCGATCGAATAATAAATGTTCTGCAATTTTTAATTCTACTAGGTCTTTTTCAGTTTCTTTAAACCAGTTGGGTTTTGTTTTGCGGTTACGGAAGAAGATAAAGATTTGTTTGGTTAATATATTAGAGTTCATTCTGAGAAGATGACCGTAATAATCAATCCTTCTTCTTCACATAGTATCTGTTATTATTATTATTATTATTATTATTATTATTATTATTATTATTATTATTATTATTATTATTATAACATAATTTCACGCGAGATAATTGACCCTAATGATGGTGCCACCATCAGCTGGAAGAGGAAATGACTCTATTTGAATGAAGCTCCTGATACACCCACTGGGACGGTAAGTGCTAAGATAGGTCGTTAAGCCGAGACAGTGTTGGTAAGGAAAGTAAACAGAGCTTTGAGTGGTTAATGTCTTTCATGAATAATGCAAACAGAAATCTCTTGAATATGGGTCATAAATGCTAATACTTTTCGCAGCGTAATATTAACTTTCGTAGTTTACTTACTCTGTTTGGAAAACGATTATGAGCGAAGTTCTACATACCGTCGAAGTCTGACTACAATAAAAGCAAATGTAGCGCTTTATTGCACATAAGTACATCATCTGCCAAAACGTAAGTGAGTACCCATGTTTGTTGGTAATTTAGTAGGTACATCCCTGGGGCAGAATTTGGGCGGAGGCATGGGGGGCGGAGGCCCTTTACTTGTATTTCAGGAGCATTCAGATTTTCCTTTGAAGCAACTGAGGGCCTAATTTTTTTCCTATCAGAAGTTCGCGGCCAAATTTCATGCCTTTCTGTTTGGATTTTTCGTATGTACAATGCGAGATGTACGGCATTATCTCGTATGGGAATGATTATTTCGTGTAATGTAACGTTGTATGTCGGGTGGTACGTACGCTGGTGGACGGTGTAAAGCAGAGGTGCTCACGCTGAGCATTCCGTCCCGCAGGTGCCCAACACTGCAATCACGCAGGCAGCCGTACGATGAGCGAATACTATTCATCCACAATGACGTGGTCACAATCCGTGAAGGCTGGGCGATGTTCTCCCGATCATTCCTGATCACTGCTGCGATACACTAGTTTGACATGGAGACAAAAAGTAATAAAAGAAAGAGGGCAGAAATCCATGTCATTTTCAATTTACGTTGTAAGAAATAAATTACCTATGTTCATTGCAGTTAACATGTGTCCATTTACAATAGAGGGGCCTACAACCTCAAATATTTTTGTAATGTACGTAATGAATTACAATTTTCACTATTAAATTTTAAGAGGTGCTTTTGAAGCATTTCTCATATAATACAGAGTTAAGGTGGATAAACTGTAGCTTGTAGGGTCTTGGGTTTAAATTATCTGATAAACTCGCCAACAATACCGTCATGCTTACCGGGAATAACATCGGCTAGGTTATTTATTTGAAGACATGCTTGTACATCTATTTGATAGATATATTTACACTGTTGTTGTACTTTAATATTGGGTAGTGAATATCTATGCCCCCACTCAGTATGAAACTCCCTAGCCATTTAGAGACTAGCTATTATCACCGGACGCCTGATAAGTTTTAAATACGAACTACTGTATTTTCAAATTCAGTGAACAGGGAAATTCAAACAACACAACAACACTGTGCAGAATCAAGTCGTAAACTGGTTAAATTACGTAAATATATTACTTTTCGTTGAATGAATAACAGAAATTTTACTTTTTAGGAAATGGAAATACTGTCATTTCCATCCAAGGAATTGAAAGCGTGTCGTCTCAAAACTCACGAATTCCAGAAAGAGGATTAGTAAGGACAGGCTTCTCTACCTGGGCCACTCTCAAAACTCACGAGTAGGGCCAGTTCTTCTTTGAATGGATAAATATCCACCCTATTAGTGATGGGACAATAGAATACATTTAATAACCGTTAACTTCCATCCAATTATTTAAATAATCGAATGAATAATATATTTAAATAATCGAATGAGTTTCAAATATCATTTAGTTATATCGCAGAGAATAATCGGATGCGTCATGAATATTTCTTTTACCGGGCGAGTTGGCCGTGCGGTCAAGAGCGCGCAGCTGTGAGCTCGCATCCGGGAGATAGTGTGTTCGAACCCCAATGTCGGCAGCCCTGAAGATGGTTTTCCGTGGTTTCCCATTTTCACAACAGGTAAATGCTGGGGCTGTATTTTAATTTAGGCCACGGGCGCTTCCTTCCCATTCCTAGGCCTTTCCTGTCCCATCGTCGGTAAAGCAAATAGAAAAAAAAAGGCGGTTTGAGTGTGTCGGATAGACAATCTATTGAAATAAACAAACATATGAACTTTTACGAAAAATAGAACGTCTTTTTTTTTTTTTTCAAATGAATCTCCAACTGTTGAAACTAAATGAGTGAATTTAATATCTCTAAATAAAATTCCTTCTGGCCTTCTGGACGCATTATGGAACAAAGCCCCCAATACTACCAACTGACAGTTTCTTTTAACTAGCAGCGGGCAATATACTACTTTAATTTTATGTCCTCCGGCAGCATGCATAAATTGTGAGCATGCTGGCCTTCGGTCCAAGGGGTCCAGGGAGTCCCAGGTTCAATTTCCGGTCGGGTTGGAGGTTTTAACTTTCATTACTTAATTCCTATGGCACGGAGACTGGGTGTTCGTGCCGTCTTCAGCATTACACTTCGTCTTAGCAAGCGCCTCATCGTCACAGACGTGCAGGGCGCGTGTATGGCGTCATCTCTCAGACCTGGACCAGACCTCTCCGGAGGCCACACGTCATTATTATAAATTTATGTGAAAGGTAAAAAATGCATTATATTAGCTTTAAGACAAGAGCAAAATATTTAATAATAATAATAATAATAATAATAATAATAATAATAATAATAATACACTCGGTCTTTTTTCATTCACCAGCCATTATTTTTCCCCTGTGCGATGGAGTGGCAAAATAACATCCACAGTATCCCCTGCCTGTCGTAAGGGAAGTGTAAGTCATCGCGCGCCTCATCCCACCTACGGTCCGGAGTCGTGAATTTTGAGACTCATTAGAAAGTTTACTTTAGCTACCAGTTTGTAGTCGTGAGTTTTGATACTATTTGTAACTAATTTTAGCCCGTGAGTATTGAAACTCGTCAGTTTAGAGACGTAAGCGTTGTAAATCATTACTCGAGTCAAAAATACACAGCATTAACTTGGAGGGCACCGGCCACACAGAGCGTGATCTCCCGCCATGGGACAAGAAACAAGGCGCGTCTTCAAGGTCTCCCGCTCCATAATGAGCCGAGATTCATTTTGTTCGCGTGTTTTCCCGTTCAGTGTCTGGCCGCCACACTTGCGAGACACAGCATTATTGTGCTCTCGTTTGAATACTGCGAGTGGTCCATCTGCGTCCGTTCCTCTTCCGCAGCCTTGTGTTTCTTTTGCTGATAACATCTTTCAACAAACAGAAATGCATTTCAAACGAGTTCACCGCACACTCTGTACCACTCAAAAATATATCTTCTTCTGTCTTTTAGTTTGTTGTGGAGGAGCAAAACTTGTCCACTTGTTGACCTGTCACTTACTATAGCACGGATCCGATATTTTCTTTGAAGATGGCGATGACGACGAACAGCAACCAACGCAGAACATAACGCAACAACGGCGTTATTATTTAATGCAATTCCTTCGACATGAAGGGCAATGACGATGCTTTGTTACTTCACAGAATATAACACGCTAACAATATCACGGCGTGAAAATACGCAAATGTGGCCACGTACCGAGATGTTCCGTGGTTTAGCCTGTGATCCCTCACTCCCGTAACCTCTTTCCTAAATGTTGCTCTGTCCAGTATCTCTTACTCCTTGACACATACATCTGCTAGGTTTTTGTGAACCTGTGCAAGCCACCCAAGCTGTGATTTCCACTTTACTAGCAGAAGGTGTATTCTGTTGGGTAATCTCTCCTAATCCATCCTATTAACGTGTCCATAAAAGGTCACTCTCATTTTTCACACCGTCGTCGTAATAATATGGTTTTCCGTGGTTTCTCATTTTTACACCAGGCAAATTCTGAGGGTGTAACTTAATTAAGGCCACGACCGCCTTCTTCCAACTCCTAGCCGTTTCCTATCCCACCGTCCCCATGAGACCTATCTGTGTCGGTGCACATTATGCAGATTGTCAATATACAGTGTGTATCAGAACTAGGAAACAGGGTTGCTCATCGTGTTATGTTAACAACGATGGTGCAATCGGATTGGCGAAGAAAAACTTGTATTTTCGAGAAAATGAGATTGTTTCTTCCGGGCGCGCGATTCAAATTGACGAACTTGCTGTATTTGCTATGCCAGAGAGCCAGCCACTGCATGTTGCTATGCGTCAGAGAATGGAAAGGAAGGGAGGGTAAGTGGGAAGTGGGAGACGGATGTAATACCTCGTTCGTTTCTCATAGTCGCTTCCCAGCTCTTGTAGGCAGTGTACAATTTTTTCTGCACAAATTGACTTCCATGCGAATCCCGTAGAAAGAGAATATGAACTTGTACCAATAATACAGGCAGCTTTCCAAGTCATTCACGACACACCACACATCGTGAACAGAATCTAAACGTCACTACTACAACGTTGTGAAATGTGCATCGAAGTAGGAGGGTGGCATATTGAACATGTACTGTAATCAAACCATTAGCCGTATTTGTTTCCTTCGTTCAGTATTTCATTTCATTTCCAACGTTGTGAGTGAAGGAATACATAATCGTGGAGCGGCAGTGTTGTATCTTCGAGCTTGTTAATAATTTTCTCCGCCAATCCGATTGCACCATCGCTCTTACAATAACACGAAGAGCATCCCTGATTGCTTTTGTGGGTATAATTCTGATACACCCTGTATATAGAAATAATGAAAAGATCGGTTTTTAATTGTTCGGTTTGAGAGGCATGATGTCCAAATGACATCATCATTGGCTTCTAAGCAAGGAGGTCACGGTTCTAATCCGGGACATGTGACCGAGAGAGAAGTAACGTTCCTTTGGTTTGGATTCCACGTGAAAGCACAAGTTCTATTAAAATAGCACTACATATTGAATATGCCCTTGTTTTACTCAATGATAAGCTCTTTAACCATAGTAACCATTCACTTAAAGCAAGAACGAACAACCCAGGCCGGCAGTATCACCCTTGACCTTAAGCAAGAGTTACAAGACGCGCACGATTCATTCATGAGAACGAGAGAGTGGTGTGCTACTGCTACAGGAGTGAGAAACTTTCAAAATTTCAGAGTGGTCTACCTACAGTTAGAAATAATTTAGTTTCAGTAAGTGTTCCATTAAGGACTGCCTTGGCAAGGCGGTCAAGGCGTGCTCGGTTCACCCGGAAGGACATGGGTTCGATTCCCCGTCAGGAAGTTGAAAATTTTCAGAAACGGGATTTCCAATTCCGGAGGTATTCATGGCCCTGAGGTTCACTCAGCCTACACCAAAAATGAGGATCTGATTAATTATTGGGGCTAACGTGACTGGGCTTAGAGCTAACCCACCAAGCGCCGAGGTTACGAATAGTGAAAGCCTTTACCTTCCACCCTTCCCAGGGCCTTCATGCCCTGTACGGAGATGACTACGCATTTTTTTAAGTGTTTCATTAAATTATTAATATATTGTAAGTAATTCGACGTTTTTTTACAGAGGCGTATGTCATATTGGCTAAATGTTTGGGAAAAATACAGGAAACTGTGTGAAGACTAAATTAAGTACAAAGTAGACATTCTTATATTTGTATCTGTTTGATAAATTATGTCCGATTCATTAGCTGAATGGTCAGCATACTGGCCTTCGGTTTAGAAGGTTTGATTCCCGGCCGGGTCGGGGATTTTAATCGCTTTTCATTAATTCTTCTGGCTCGGGGACTAAGTGTATGTGTCCGTTCCAACACTCTCCTCATCACATTCAGACAGCAAACCACACTACCAACCACCGCAGAAATATGCAGTAGTGATTGCATCCCTCCGTATAGAGTTGGCGTCGGGAGGGGCAAATTGTCGTAACAGGGCCAAATCCAGATGTGCGACGCAGTTCGCACCCGCGAACCCACAGGTGTGGGGAAAAGCTGTAGAAAAAGAAAAGAAAAGAAGAATCTGCTTGATAAATTATATAGCAATTTTATATCCAACTTAACACTTTAAGAAAACAACCCACTGTATTTTTACTTAATTATAAACTTTATTGACTTACGCCATTCTGAACAATACAACCTCTAACTTGATAAATTGGTTTGAAATTAACTGAAATGTCCGCCTCCGTGGTGTAGTGGTTACTGTGATTAGCTGCCACCCCCGGAGGCCCGGGTTTGATTACAGGGCTGTGGTTCAAGGGCTGGAACGGGGTCCACTCAGCCTCGGGTGGTCAACTGAGTGGAGAGGGTTCGATTCCCACCTAAGCCACCCACGAAGTGGTTTTCCGTGGTTTCCCACTCCCCCTCCAGGCAAATACCGGGATGGTACCTAACTTAAGGCTACGGCCGCTTCTTTCCGACTTCCCATTGCCTCACAAGGGCCTTGTTGAGAGTAGTAGGTGAGGCCGCCTGGGCGAGGTACTGGTCCTCTTCCCAGCTATATCCCCCGACCCAAAGTCTCACGCCCCAGGACACTACCCTTGAGGTGGTAGAGGTGGGATTCCTCACTGAGTCCGAGGGAAAACCAACCGAGGAGGGTAAACGGGTTAAGAAAGGAAGAAATATAAAACTTCACAAGATAATTATTGTACGTAATATATAAGATACTAATACTTTTATATCACTGTTGCTTCTTACTGTATAGAATAAATTACACAAGCAAAATAATATCATTAACATGAAATTTTTCTCCAAAGTGCTCTTTTTTTTTTCATTGTTTTTATTCTGTGCCATTTCCATGTTCGGCTGGCCAAGACAATGTTTGTGTGCAGAAATGCTTGTACTGGTGAGGAATGTACCGTATGTCTGGATGTTCATCAGGTGTTGCATCTTTGCTTGTTATAATGAGAACTTTTCCATTTGGGTATGACGGTGATGGTAGCAGTGGTGTTTAACTAAGACCCATGAATAAAGTTTGGTTCATGATATGTAACCTTTCCTTTTATGGGAGTAAATAAATGGTAAAAGGTATTGATTGAGAAGTCAACTCTTTCGTTCCTGGGATTTTTACTTGTCCCTTCAGAGACAAAGTCAACGTGATACGCCCGTATAAAATAATTTATTGCCATAATTATTGCCATCTTTGACCCTCTGTCTTCACTCGAACTGAGGTATGAAAAACGCCCAATTAAAAGTAATCAGTAGACCTATGTTTAAAGTTTCTGAAATGCGCCCGTTAAAAGAACGTGATTGAAGTGAAGACTCGACCTCGGGTGTCTTGTGCCACTAATATAAGTTTTGTAAAGTCTGAGCGCTTTGTAATTTCAAATGAAAGTATTGTATGACCGCAGCTACTTTGTACACATACTATCGCCCAACTTTCCAAGGAGAATTCATAGAACAAGTTGAGGAGACAATGTTTGGTAAGATAAGCTCTCCAGGCAAAAAATAGCCTCCCTAGTGTTCATGCACAGATGGAGAGTTAAGCCTGTACAGATGGCGGAGAGAACGAGTTCCGTGCTCAACATTACGCGCACTGCCTCTACATGAGCATATGGCAGTAGCGGTCAGTGAGAATTGATGTTTCAAGCGGAAAGTGTATGTCAACATGGGTAGATGTAAGGATGTGAGAGAGTGGCAAAGGGAGGATCGTGTTTGGCCGTGCCCAAGTCCATACGGTGCGTGAAATTGCTGGATTGGTTGGTGTTTCGTAGTGGACTGTCTACAAGCAGTGGTGTATTACATGTGGCCACGAAACACGACGTCAGAATTGTGGTCGGAGAAGTATCTTGACTGAGAGAGACCGGAGAAAAGATTCACGGTTTGTGAAACAAAATCGCTTCCCAACCCGACAGGAATTGCTGCAATGAGTGAATGAAGGTCCATCCCAACCTGTTAGCGAGAGAACATTGCGACGGAATCTGCATGCAATGAACATATGGAGTCGGTCGCCTCACAAGAGGTCATTGCTCACAGAGTCACACAAAACTGCGCATCTTCAATGGGCTAGAAATTATCGAAAGTGGACAGTAACTGACTGGCGAAACGTAATGTCGCCTGATGAATCAAGTTTTTGCTTGTATTCCAATGACGCTCGCCCGTCGAGTACACCGAAAGCCAAATGAACCATTTCATCCTGGATGTGTGCAAGGTCGGGTTCAAGCCAGAGTTGGGCCTGTGATGTTTTGGGGATATTTTTCGTATCATGGATTGGGCCCGCTCACTAAGGTGACCACTAATATGACCCATCATGTTTATTTAAACATCGTTGGTGATGAGCTATTGCCTTCCAGACAACATCTGCATGATGAGAATGCTAATGATACGCCTACTTTTAAAGATGACAAGAGCACAGTTAATCGAGCTGGACGCATATATGACTGGTTTTATGAACACTCCCTCGCCTATTACATCTCGATTGGCCTTCAAAATCACCTGACTTGAACCCTATTGACAATCTGTGGGACATGTTGGAACAGCGCGTAAAACGCCGACATCAGCATCCCTGCGATTTGGTGGAATTGCGCAATGAATTCCTCGGCGAGTGGCTTAACCTGGATGCGACATACCTGCACAACCTTGTGGACTACCTTTCTAACCGAATGCAGGCGGTTATAAAGTCCATAGGTGGAGTTACACGGTATTAAATGATGCTTGTAATGATTTCTCCCGATGTGACTAATTTCCTTTCCGGTGAGCTTATTTGAAATCAGCAATCCGTGATCGAAGCCATTACGACGAAAGAACTAGGAGCTTATAGAATACCACTCGAGTTCAAGAGAAGATAAAATGTATTCAATATCCCACGAATTATTATTATTTTACATCGTTATGCCCTACTTCGGAGCTCGATTGAACCAGCTTATCTGATGTGTTGGCCTTCTTCTCCTCCCAAAATCTCTACATCCTCTCGCTGAGCTGCTTCGTTCTTCTGTCTAAGTTATAGTGGCTCTGGTGTTGGGTTTGTCTTCAAACTGGTGACTGTCGATTTTGGTTCTGAATTTACATCTGTCCTGTATAATGTCTCCCGAGATGTTGATTTCCTGGAGATTTGTTTCAATTTCACGAAGCCAGCTGTTCTTCGTTTTAGGTAAAAGGACCAGGTTGAGAATTCTTTTAGTTAGCCTGTTACTGTTCATTCTGATAATGTGTCCATAAAATTATTATTATTATTATGATTATTATTATTCTTATTCATACAACATAATATAAGTTGGTAATGCTGCATATATTTCATAACGAATGACAGGTTATCCATCTGGTTCGATTCAAATTTTTTACGTAGAGTGGTGAGAGAACCACAGGTCAGCATGCATTTTAAAAAGATACACGTAATTAAAAACAGTTTAGGACTGGCACAGTATGGTTGACTAAAATACTTTAAATTTCACTCTTATAGGAATAAATTCATGGACGAGCTAGAAACGTGTTTTCATCTGTGAGAGGAAATCTCCATTACATCATCCCATCACAATTCAGTAACGGTCATTTTACTTTTTCTTCTCTCGAGCAGTTAAAATAAATCGGAGCGAAAAACTACATAACCACTACTAGAATATGATTGATCTTTTTATACCGATTCTTAAATAAAAGTATAAGAAATTTGAAGAGCCTCTGTGGCTCAGGCAGCAGCGTACCGGCCTCTCACCGCTGGGTTTCGTGGCTCAAATCCCGGTCACTCCATATGAGATTTGTACTGGACAAAGCGGAGGCGGAACAGGTTTCCATCCGGGTACTCCAGTTTTCCCTGTCATCTTGCATTCCAGAAATCCCCCTGTGGGTGGGGGCAGTAGAATAACACCCCTGCCTGTCGTAAGAGGCGACTAATAGGGGCCCCAGGGGCTTTGAACTTTGGAGCGTGGGTTGGCGACCACTGGGCCCTCAGCTGAGTCCTGGCATTGCTTCCACTTACTTGTGTCAGGCTCCTCACCTTCACCTGTCCTATCCCACCTACCTTGGTCAACTCTTGTTCTTTTCCGACCCCGACGCTATTAGGTTTGCGAGTGCTAGGGAGTCTTTCATTTTCATGCCCTTCGCGGCCCTTATCTTCCTTTGGCCGATACGTTCATTTTTCGAAGTGTCGGTCCCTTTCAATTTTTTCTCTCTGATTAGTGTTATATAGAGGATGGTTACCTAGTTGTACTTCCTCTTAAAACAATAATCACAACCACCACCATTCCAGAAAAATTCTCCAATACAATTTCATTTCATCTGTCAGTCATTAATCATTGCCCCAGAGGAGTCTGACAGGCTTCAGCAGCCGGCACAATTCCTATCCTCGCCTCTAGATGGGGGCTTGATTTATTCATTTATTCATTCCATTGCTGACCCGATCGAACGACTGGAAATAGGCTGCGGATTTTTTCCTGTAATTAAACACATTTTTGGGCGGACACAATATGCTGACTAAAATACGTTAAATTTCTCCCTTAGAGAAATAAATTGTTAATCAACAAGCTAGGAATGTGTCTTTATGTGAGGAAGAACATCTCCATCACAACATTCCCTTGACAATTCAGTAACGGACATTCTACGTTTTCTTTTCTCGACCAGTTAAAATCAATAGGACCTTTTTTTTTTGCTATGGGCTTTATGTCGCACCGACATAGATAGGTCTTATGGTGACGATGGGATGGGAAAGGCCTAGGAGTTGGAAGGAAGCGGCCGTGGCCTTAATTAAGGTACAGCCCCAGCATTTGCCTGGTGTGAAAATGGGAGACCACGGAAAACCATCTTCAGGGCTGCCGATACTGGGATTCGAACCTACTATCTCCCGGATGCAAGCTCACAGCCGCGCCCCTCTTCGCGCACGGCCAACTCGCGCGGTATCACTAGGAGCGAAAAACTACGTAATAGGTTAGTAGACTTTGCTTTACCGAGTGCTGAATAAAAGAGGAATGCCATACTCTCGGAAATATGTCTACTAATGGATGTAGCATTTGTCACTGTATAGAAGAAATCTCAGCTTTCAAACTATCTTCTCAAAACATTTGCTAGAAATGCTCTCGCAGGCAGCAGTTTATTAGGTTACGCTATTACAAAACTGATTGCCGGGCTAAGTGGTGAGATGGTAGAACACTGACTTTCTGAGCTCAACTTGGCAGGTTCTATCCTGGCTCAGTCCGGTGGTATTTGAAGGTGTTCAAGTGCATGGACCTCGTGTCAGTTGATTTACTAGCACGTAAAATAACTTTTGCGGGATTAAATTCCGGCACCCCGACCTCTCTGAAAGCCGCAAAATTTGTTAGTGGGACGTAAAGTAAATCACATTATTAGAAAATGTTTGATACTTTACACAGATTTTTAAATAAAAGTATAAAAAATTGAATATATCGTCCATGCCAGACGAGCTCAGCTGGGCGCCCGTTGAGACTAACCCAGTGCGACCGGGCTGACGTGACGTACATGCGGGCAGCTTACGTAGCAAGCATACATCACAGTGAAGCGAGAGAGCGAACTCACTTTGCAGGAAAAGGAGGGAGCTTTGACGCTCACTTGTTATTATGAAGCTCTTCTCCACTACTCAGCGAAATGCTGATTGGGGTGCAGTATTTAAAATATAGCGCTATAATCGCAAAAACTGAACTTTTCAGGATATTCCGGATTAATTTATACTGCGCTCGATATAGTCAGTTTTATTTTTTTTTATTTTATTCATACAAAGAAAACTGACATCTTATAATTTTTTTGTTACAATCTACAAAGGTGCAGTGTTTAAGCGTACAAGCTACGATTTACAATTCCTTGGATAGACATGACATTATTTCCATTTGAAAAAAATGTAAAATTCCTGTTATTCATTAAGCAAAAATAATATAATTGCATAATTCAACAAGTTTACTGCTTAATTTTGGACAGTGTTGTGGTGTTGTGTGACTTTCTCTGTTTACTGAATTTCTGAAAATAGCTAGCCTCTAAACGGCGAGAGACAGTTTCATCACAAGTGAGGACATTGATATTTTCTATCCAAAATTGAAGTACAACAACAATGTAAATATATCTACCAGACACGTATACAGTATGCCTTCAAATAAATAACCTAACTGATGTTATTCCTTGTAAGCATGTTTGGATTGTTGGTGAGTTTATCAGATAATTTAAACCCAAACAACCACAAGCCACAGCTTATCCACCTTAACTCCGTATTATGTTAGAAATGCTTCTAAAGCACCTGTTAAAATTAATAGTGAAAATTGTAATTCATTAGGTACAATATGAACATATTTGAGGTTGTAGGCCTAACTCTTTATTGTATCCGAACAAAATACATAAACCGCAATGATCGTAAATAACTTATACAACGTAAATTGAAAATGGCGTAGATTTCTGCCCTCTTTCTTTCATTATTTTCTGCCTTCATTTCAAACTCGGGTATCGCCGCAGTGATCGAGAGTGACTGGGAGAACTTCGCTCAGCCTTCACGGCCTGTGACGTAGTCACAACGTCACTGTGGTTGAATAGCATACGCTGCGCTCATCGCCTGACAGCCTGCCCACTTACAGTGCCGAGCGCCCGCGGGAAGGAATGCCCAGCGTGAGCACCTCTGGTCTATACCCTCGACATTAATTTTTAAATTTCTTTGTTTACAGGTGACATTGCCGTACCTATAGCGGCTGCTGGAGCCAGTCTCGTGGTCATCGTAAGTTTTGTAATCACACTTTTACTGCTGAGACGACGCAAGTCCTTGGATGCCGAGGGAGCAGGACCTAGCATCGTCGTCTACCCATCACATAAAGGCACTGGGCCGCAATTCCTGTGAGTAAAATATTTTAAAATAAATTATGTACTACATTCTCACGTATTCATGCTTTGCCTTTTACCGAGATCGATAGCTGCAGTCGCTTAAGTGCGGCCAGTATCCAGCAATCGGGAGATAGTGGGTTCGAGTCCCACTGTCGGCAGCCTTGAAGATGGTTTTCCGTGGCTTCCCATTTTCACACCAGGCAAATGCCGGGGCTGTACCATAATTAAGGCCACGGCCGCTTCCTTCCAACTCCTAGGCCTTTCCTATCCCATCGTCGCCATAAGACCTATCTGTGGCAGTGCGACGTAAAGCAAATAGCAAAAAAAAAAAAAAAAAAAGAAAGCTTTGCCTTTCGTAAATAATGTATAGTTCCTATAGGCTATGTAATGGCGTATGGCTTTTAGTGCCGGGAGTGTCCGAGGACATGTTCGGCTCGCCAGGTGCAGGTCTTTTGATTTGACTCCCGTAGGCGACCTGCACATCGTGATGAAGATGAAATGATGAAGACGACACATACACCCAGCCCTCGTGCCAGCGAAATTAATCAATGATGGTTAAAATTCCCGACCCTACCTGGAATCGAACCCAGGACCCCTGTGGCCAAAGGCCAGCACGCTAACCATTTAGCCATGGAGCCGGGCCCTATACACTATGTCACGACGTTAATAAAGTTTTTGTCGCTGGCTTCCTGCAGATTAAAGAACGCCGTAGTGATAGATACCAGTTACAACACATTTTATTGTAATATAATTTGCTTTACGTCGCACTGACACAGATAGACCTTAGTTGACGATGGGACAGGAAAGAACTGGAAGTATGAAGGAAGCGACAGTTGACTTGATTGAGGTAGAACACCAAAATACGCCAAGTTTGAAAATGGGAAACCAGGGAAATGATTCACGAGCTGCTGCCAGTGAGATTCGAACTCACCATCTCCCGAATGCAAAGTCACAGCTATAGCGACCCTAACTACACAGCCAACTCTCCCGGTACACTGGTCAGTCTCAGACAGTTATTATTATTATTATTATTATTATTATTATTATTATTATTATTATTATTATTATTATTATTATTATTATTATTGTTTGCTAGGGGCTTTACGTCGCACCGACACAGATAGGTCTTATGGCGACGATGGGATAGGGAAGGCCTAGGAGTTGGAAGGAAGCGGCCGTGGCCTTAATTAAGGTACAGCCCCAGCATTTGCCTGGTGTGAAAATGGGAAACCACGGAAAACTATTTTCAGGGCTACCGATAGTGGGATTCGAACATTATTATTATTATTATTATTATTATTATTATTATTATTATTATTATTATTATTATTATTATTATTATTATTATTATTATTATTATTTGCTCTAATGGACAGTGTTTGAACTCGAATATCTCATGATGACAAAATTTTCACTTCCTTCCTCTTCTCATCCCAATCTCTTCATCCTTTGCCTGTGCTCCTGTTTCGTTTGTTCTGTCCTCAACGTTCCTGTCTTCTCCTTCTCATTTACTATACATTTTTTTATTCCTAATTTTGTTTCTGAATTTTTTCCATCTCCTATCATTTGCCTGTTGATCCCCACCTGCCTTAAGTCTTCCTCTATTTCATGATACCAGTTTGTATTCTTGCTTGAACTGTTTACTACATCAAAGATTTCTTTGTAAATCTGTTGTTGTCCATTCTCTGTATGTGCCCACAGAAAGTTATTCTGCGTTTCCTGATCATGTCTGTGAGTCTGTCAGTGTGTTGGTACAGCTCTTCGGTAGGTCGTTTCATACATATGCCATATCTGTGTATTGGTCCAAATATTTTTCTGAGAATTTTACGTTCTATTTTTTTCTGTCTCTATGATGCCTGATGCTCCAGTTGTGATCGTTTCTGACGCATACAATGGTTCTGGTAATACGACTATTTTGTAGTGTCTAAGTTTGGCCTGTCTTGATATGCTTTTCTTATTATAATGTGACCATGTGAGTTTGAATGCTTTCTGAAGTTTTTCTGTTCCTTCTATGTTAGACGCCTTGTTTGATCCTCCTATTTGTATGCATTCCCCCAAATATTTAAATTTTTCGACTTTTTTTTATGGATCTATATACAGTGTATACGGTGTTCACATTCTTGTTCTGTCGTTCCATGTATTGGGTCTTCTCATAAGATATCTGTAGACCTGTTTTGGCAGCTATTTCATGCAAGCGTTCCAGTGCTTCCTTTGCCTCCCGTGTATTATTGTTGAGTATGACTATGTCATCTGCAAATCCCAGACATTTTATGATGGTTTTTGTTTCACGTGTTCTTCCCAGCTGTATTCCTTTAACTTGTTCCTCGCACTGCTTGATAATTTTGTCTAATTCCATGTTGAACAAGATTGGTGAGAGCCCGTCTCCTTGTCAGACACCTGTGTGTATCTGGAAGGATTCCGAAATTTCTCCCACGAACTTCATCTTGGAGGTGGTGTCTGTAAGCGTCTGTTGTATAAGTGCTCTGCTTTTTCTGTCAGTGCCATATTCTTCCAGGGCGTCAAAGAACGTCTGTATGTCTGTAGAGTCGTACGCTTTTTTAAAGTCCACAAAGGTAACTACTACCTTTTCTGAAGCTTGCCTGGTGTTCCCCTATTTGTGGATCTGCTTGTGGTTCTAGCTTGTTTAATAGCACCTTAGAGAAAATTGTATACTCAACTGGTACTAGCGAAATACCTCTATTATTATTATTATTATTATTATTATTATTATTATTATTATTATTGAGGGTAAGAGAGGTAGAGGGAGACCAAACTGACGATAGTTACACTCAGTTTCTAATTATTTAAAGATAGAAGGCATAGAACTAAACGAGGACACAGAACTACAGTAGTTGCAAATGCGTAGTTATAAATTCACAGAGGCTTGCAGACTGAACGCTGAAAGGCATAACGGTCTATAATGAAGATGTATGTATTGATTAATGATAATATTATTAGCTTTACGTCTCAGTAATTACTTTTACGCTTTTCAGAGAAGCTGAGGTGCCGGAATTTAGCCCCGCAGGATTTATTTTACGTGCCAGTAAATCTACCGACGCGAGGCTGACGTATTTGAGCATCTTCAAATATCACCGGACTGAGCCAGGATCGAACCTGCCAAGATGAGGTTAGAAGGCCAACGCCTCAACCGTCTGAACTACTCAGCCCGGCCGTATTTATTATTATTGTTGTTATTATTATTACGTTCGTAATCTGTTTACCGTCCAGGTTCAGTTTTTCCCTCGGACTCAGCGAGGGATCCCACCTCTACCGCCTCAAGGGCAGTGTCCTGGAGCTTCAGACTCTGGGTCGGAGGATACAACTGGGGAGGATGACCAGTACCTCGCCCAGGCTGCCTCACCTGCTATGCGGTACAGGGGCCTTGTGGGGGGATGGGAAGTTTGGAAGGGATAGACAAGGAAGAGGGAAGGAAGCGGCCATGGCCTTAAGTTAGGTACCAACCCGGCATTTGCCTGGAGGAGAAGTGGGAAACCACGGAAAACCACTTCCAGGATGGCTGAGGTGGGAATCGAACCCACCTCTCCTCAGTTGACCTCCCGAGGCTGAGTGAACCCCGTTCCAGCCCTCCTACCACTTTTCAAATTTTGTGGCAGAGCCGGGAATCGAACCCGGGCCTTCGGGGGTGGCAGCTAATCACACTAACCACTACACCACAGAGGCGGACATTATTATTATTACTATTATTATTTCCAAAGGAGGGAAATAATTTTAGAGGTGAACTTCTGTCATGGAAGGACGAAACTTTTACACACCTGCATTCTTGGAAACTTGTTCACACAGGTTCGTAGTACAGAACATCCCGAGTATTTTGACAGCCAGACTGTGTAAGCGCAAAAGCCTTACTCTAGAAAGGTTTTGGCGGAGGCCGAAAAGATTTTCACACGATAAACGTTTTTTTTTCTCGCATGTGCCGGGCACTTGCTAGAGTTATCGACTTTGCATACGGTAGGTGGAGAGGGAGGAACTGCATCTGTTTAAAGAAACAATCGCATCGTGGTAAACATTCGAGAAGGAATGACATTGAGCAGCATAAGACCCACGTCGCCGGGTATCAACCAGTTGTGAAGCCCTGCATATACGGTTCTATAGAACAACGGCCAGTGATAAAATGCCTCAGAAAAAGCCAACAGCCAAGGATGAAACTTAACAGTGTAACACATTACGTAGGTGCTAAGAGAAATTAAAGGCTGACATATCGTCAGCTTAAGGCTAACTACAGCCTTGTCTCCTTCGAATCCTTTTCCTAAATTTAAAGGTGAGGTTCAACTTGCGGAAATAATAATCAAGAGTAACGGGCAATAAATGAAGTGCTAAGACAATCTTCCTCAATATGACTACTTAATAGCAAGTAGCTAGAAGGAAAAAAAACTCCCCTAATCATTGGTAATGTACACAGTTAACAAGCAAGATGATGATGATGATGATGATAATAATAATAATTATCGTCGCCATAAGACCTATCTGTGTCGGTGCGACGTAAAGCCCCTAGCAAAAAAATAATAATAATAATAAAAAATAATAATTAATAATAATGTTAATGACCTACCGGAACCTATAACATCATCTGAAATTCTTACTTTTGCTGATGATATTAAAATATATTAAAATAGTATCTCATTCTCAACAACCTCAAAACGATGATGCTATTCTGTACAAAGTAATAAATAAGTTACAAGATTGTGAGCAACTGCAAAATTACCTCGATAATGTTGTGAGATGGACAGAAGGAAATGATATAATGACAATGATAATGATAAACGGGGTTATAAGTCAGGTTGTGAGTTTCGCAAATAGGAAAACTCCTCTCAGTTTTAATTACTGCGTTGATGGGGTGAAAGTTACTTTTGGGGATCATTGTAAGTACCTAGGTGTTAATATAAGGAAAGATCTTCATTGCGGTAATCACATAAATATGATTGTAAAAAGAAAAGTTGCAGATCTCTGCACATGGTGATGAGGGTATTTAAGGGTTGTGGTAAGGATGTATATGAGAGGGCATATAAGTCTCTGGTAAGACCCCAACTAGAGTATGCTTCCAGTATATGGGACCCTCACCACGATTATTTAATTCAAGAACTGGAAAAATAATCCAAAGCAGCTCGATTTCTTCTGGGTGATTTCCGACAAAAAAAGTAGGGTTACAAAAAGGTTGCAAAGTTTGGACTGGGAAGACGTGGGAGAAAGGAGGCGAGATGCTCGACTAAGTGGTATGTTCCCAACTGTCAATGGAGAGATGGGGTGGAATGACATTAGTAGACGAGTAAGTTTGAGTGGTGTCTTTAAAAGTAGGAAAGATCACTATATGAAGATAAAGTTGGAATTCAAGAGGACAAATTGGGGTAAATATTCGTTTATAAAAAGGAGAGTTAGGAATTGGAATAAGTTACCAAAGGAGATGCTCAATAAATTTCCAATTTCTTTGCAAACATTTAAGAAAAAGCTAGGAAAACAACAGATAGGGAATCTGCCACCTGGGCGACTGCCCTAAATTCAGATCAGTAGTGATTGATTGATTGATTGATTGATTGATTGATTGATTGATTGATTGATTGATTGATTGATTGATTGATTGATTGATTGATTGATTGATTGATTGATTGATTGATTGATTGATTGATTGATTGATTGATTGATTGATTGATTGATTGATTGATTGATTGATTGATTGATTGATTGATTGATTGATTGATTGATCTGCCCTTAAACCTCCGGCGAAGTCCGGCTCCATGGCTAAATGGTTAGCATGCTAGCCTTTGGTCACAGGGGTCCCGGGTTCGATTCCCGACAGGGTCGGGAATTTTAACCATCATTGGTTAATTTCCCTGGCACGGGGGCTGGGTGTGTGTTGTCTTCATCATCATTTCATCCTCATCACGACGCGCAGGTCGCCTACGGGAGTCAAATAAAATGACCTGCACCTGGTGAGCCGAACCCGTCCTGGGATATCTCGGCACTAAAAGCCACACATTTGATTTCATTTTTACCTCCGGCCAAAACTAAAATTAGTCTAGATAGCTCCAGCGACCTGAGAAATAAATGGGATGTGCTGAATAAAGTTTAAGTGTTTTAGGAACGAAATTCTCTGAGAGAATGTTCTTCACCTGCTCCTTATCTAGACCAAACTATGCATGTACCATTGAAAATATATACCCACAACAAAACTATCGGCGCCATCAAGGTAACTCTAATAAACTCTAATTAACGTTCTGGATTATAGATTCTTATTACAAATCATCGTTTCTGAATATCAGTTACTTACAGTCTTATAATGACGGCCCTGCAGTGTAGGGGTAGTCTGCCTGCCTCTTACCCGGATACCTCGTGTTCCGTTCCCGGCCAGGTCAGTGGTGTTTACGTGGATCTGAAGAGTGGTTCGAGGTCCACTCATCCTACGTGATTAAAATGGAGGAGCTGTCCGAAGGTGAAATAGAGCCGCGGTCTAGAAAGCCAGTAATGACGTCCCAAATGATTCGTCGTGCTGACCACATGACACCACGTAATCTGCAGGCCTTCTGGCTGAGCAGCGGTCGCTTGGTAGGCCAATGCCTTTGGGGGTGTTGCACTATGGGGTTTGATATTTTTATTAGCTTTTTTATGTATCCCATGTGTATGTTGCCCAAAAGTTCGACCCTAGAGTTTACAACTGAAGAAAGCGACTAGAAAAATTTCAGGCGGGAAAGTTTTCTCCGTAACGTGTGACTTTATCTCGCATTTCAGTCTTATACTCAGCAATGTGATCATATTCACAAATCTCGCCTACGATCATGTCTGAACTAGATGGAACATTATCATGCTAATCTGCAAATTGGCTGGAGTAAGGTTAAGATATTTGAAAAGTCGAAGTGCCGGAATGTTGCCCTGATGCGAGATTTATGATCCTGCTACGGGTCTGTCACATATTCGCTCTTTTAACTGTGAAGTGAATATGGCGGGCATCGATCCTGTAATATTGGGAATAAAAATCTACACCATCCAACCGACCACGTAAGTGCAAGAAGGATACACGATATTATGGTTAGTTTTCTAACTTTCCATCTGTTATATTCAGTAAAACCTCCACATGGTTATCACTTGGAAAGGCCAACAGGCAGGTAGATGAGTTTATCGACCGAAGATAGGACCAAGTTCTGGGAACTGCAGGTCAAGTGGGCCATGCGCTGGTAATGAACAGGTCAAACGTCTAGAGAACTGTGGGATGAATTAAGAGATGAATGGTGAAGCCAAAGTGAAATAGTAAGTGGTGCTTGGAACACAGGAAGATGCACAAGTGACAATCATTAACTCCTTCAAGTGTGCTGTCACACATACGTTTGCACCATAAATTTACTGGAAGATGAATATTGTGAACTCTGTGGCTTTAAGTGGAAGAGCACCTAGCCAATCATGATCTCTTAATTCTAATCATAGAACTGAGAATGTCAAACCATTCAAAAAATAGAGGTACCCGTATAAGCTAAAGAAACGGGAGGGCCAAGATGGACGTAAAATAAAAAAAGTATTAGTTATTACAGTAGATTTAAGTCCCACTAACACCTTTTACGGTGACCCCATGGTGTAGGGGTAACGTGTCTGGAGGCCTCAGATTCTATTCCCGATTTCAATTCTGAACGGAGAGCCGGAACGGAGTTAATATAGCCTCGTGAGACCACGGTCGCTGTCTTCCCACTCCCAGCGCTTGCCTATGCCATCGTCGCCGTAAAACCTATGTGCGCTGATGCGACGTAAAGGTCAATCCATCACTACTGATCTGCATTTAGGGCAGTCCCCCACGTGGCAAATTCCCTATCTGTTGTTTTTCTAGCCTTTTCTTCAATGGTTGTAAAGAAATTGGAAATGTATTGAACATCTCCCATGGTAAGTTATTCCAATCCCTATCTCCCCTTCCTATAAACGAATATTTGCCCCAATTTGACCTCTTAAATTTCAGCTTTATCTTCATATTGTGATATTTCCTACTTGTAAAGACACCGATCAAACTTATTCGTCTATTGACGTCATTCGACGCCATCTCTCCACTGACAGCTCGGAACTAGAGATGGGCCCTATCGACTGATAACTATCGGACGAGTCGATAGTTTAAACTATCGTAACAGTCGACTACTTTAAAAACAAACACCCACCCCCCCAAAAAAAAACACGGCACTTAATGCTTTTGACAGGGCCTTGGCCTGCCCAGCGACCGCTGCTCAGCCCGAAGGCCTGCAGATTATAAGGGGTCGTGTGGTCAGCACGACGCATCCTCGAAACCGGAGCCACCATCTCACCGTCAGATAGCTTCTCAACTCTAATCACGTAGGCTGAGTGGACCTCGAACCAGCCCTCAGGTCCAGAGAAAAATCCCTGATCTGACCGGAAATCGAACCCGGGGCCTCCGGGCGAGAGGCATGCACGCTACCCCTACACCACGGGGCAGGCACTTTAAAAAACAAGTCGACTGAATTCAGTCGCACTCCCGTCACAGCGACGCGGAAGCGAAAGAGACTGTCGGTTTATGGTCACTTCGGATATGTAATATATATATATTAACTTTGTAGGTACGGTACCTACTTGACATGGTGATTTTCTCTTGTCGTTTATGTGCTCTTTGTTTCCTTGTATATTTGTTTATATTAATAACGTCATTCATAAATAAGGAATAACTACAATAATAATCTAGAAAATACAGCAGTAGCGTAGTAGTGTGTTTGGATATTCTCATATAATTATATCCTGATTGTATACTACAGCAACAAATTTTTACAAGTTGTTTTACGTCGCACCGACTCAGATAAGTCTTATGGCGACGATGGGACAGGAAATGGCTAGGAGTGGGAAGGAAGCGGCCGTGGCCTTAATTAAAGTGGGTACATCCCCAGGATTTGCGTGGTGTGAAAATGGGAAACCTCTGAAAACCATCTTCAGAGCTGCCGACAGTGGGATTCGAACCCACTATCTCCGGAATACTAGACACTGGCCGCACTTAAGCGACTGCAGCTATCGAGCTCGGTAGTTTTACATATTATGGTTAGCATTGTTCAGGAATAGAGCCTCATTGTCGTCTTTCTACGTTTCACTGTCCAGTTAGCACCAAGAAAGTCCATTCGTCTGATGTTGGTTCATATTAAGGGCATCTGTCTATTAGCCCCGTGTACAGACGAGTGCGAAAATCGGATTTTAACCTGCGCAACTGTGAGTTCCTCGATAGTGTGATTATATAAGTCCGGGATTGGGGTATGCGCCCAAGGTACAGTACTATTGTGGCATTTGCCAGGAATGAATGTAGAAAACCTCATGGAAATCTACATTAAGGATACGGTATCCGCTGCCAGTGAATGGAATACGAACTTGGAATCTGCGGGTGGTGCAGCTTCTTATTCCTAATGTGGAGCGGAGTGGACTTCCCGGCTGCGAACGTGGACCTCTTTGAATAAATTTGTAAGTCAATTAATGTAATATAAATTTTGTTCTAATGAATAAATTGCGTTAAAATAAGTCGAATTCGTAAAAGTACGACTCTCCACTTTTGATACCGAGAGCTTCGACTGGAGACATTCGAACGTTTTTCATAGAACGACTGACTACTTCCATTATATTAATACTTTCATTCCACTGAAATCATTCTACTATTTAGTCTTCTCGACAGGAAGTAATGGATACTTTAGTTCAACTGAAAACATTTGACTATCCAGTCGATAGTTCGAAGGGGCTATCGCCCGATTAGTCGATAGTGGTTTTCAGTCGATAGTGCCCATCTCTACTCGGAACATACCACCTAATACCGTACAGTAGAGACAATACGCGACACTCTGCGAGATATCGAGGTACAGCTATTTGAGCTCTGTCTAGCGGATTGACCTGAGAACTACTGATTCTGTCATAAGAGCACGTGTATTTGTGTGTGAAGTTTTTGGTATTATTTATCCATTTTCACTAAGTAGACATAAATAAATAGTAGCGTGTGTCATTCCTTGATATCTCCTCTCAACATGAGGGGAAAGGTATGTACTGTATTTGGCTGCAGTAACTATGAAGTAGAGAAGAATGCGCGGTCTTTCTTCCGTTCCCTTCGTGACAAAAAAATGTAAGTAATATTGTGTTTGCATATATATTATTCCAGTGACTAAGAGATTTTTATAGTACTTCATAATCTTCTGACCTGCTCGACCCATATTTTAACTGGCTTAAAATAGAATACGCATATTTTATTGTATAGTGCAGCAGTTAACATTCAATACCGATGAGTTGTTGTAAGTGTGATCTGTGGGTTTGATTTAATTAAGGAAAATACATATGCATATGAGCGTGGCTGGTTGTGTTCCAAGTTTCCCCATTTGGAATTCCGTAATACGTTGTCAAGCACTGAAGAAAATATGGGTGATTTAAGAAATGTACATATTTTGTTGAAACAATATGATGATGCAAATTTGCTTTACCCTAATATAATGGCAGTGAAGTGAATTTTTTGCTGGCGGGACCTAGTGTTTACAGTGTACTATGTCTTCTGATATGGGCTAGAGCAATTTTGTTACTTTCATTGATCTGTCTCAGCTTTATCCTTGGCTTTGACAAAATGAAAGTGACTGAGGTATAAGTGATGCTAGTAATGCCGTTCCTTCTGCAGCCAGTCCCTGCTATGAATGGTGTGAAAATATTGCTCATAGGGTCGGTTGGTGCATGCATTTCAGTGGGCTTGGCAGACTGATATGTAATAGCAACTTCTGGCTCAGTGAGGAAAGCAACGGGAAACTACTTCACTCCTCATTTCCCTAGTACGCCTCTTCAGTGATGCCTAGGCCATCTATGACAGCTGATGGCGGAGCTGTTGAGGATCCAACCAGCCTTCGGGCTGAGGACTAAACATACATACATACATACATACATACATACATACATACATACATACATACATACATACATACAATGGCATTATGGCGAGTATTGCTTATAGGGAAAATGTGAATGTTTTTGAGGCTAAATTTACAGATCTTCTTTCTGTTAGTAGGCTTCAAGTTAAAAGGAAAATTGTCCAGCTCTTAAATATAAATTCATTGAATAATGTGTGTAAGGAATGGGCCGATATTTTTGTTGACAAGTGTTTTAATATTATGATACAATGCTTTTAAACGAGGCAAAAAAGAAAAATCTAGCCCTGAACGTTCAGGCAGGAATTCTAAAGCTAAAAAATGTAATGCATAAATGAAAGATCAAGCCCTTTCACAGCAGTCCATTTCACATCTTGATTATATGTCTAATTTCAGTCTTTAAATAATAACCTGTTAAATAATTCTTCATTCATTTATCCAGAATTGCTTTAGCAACTTTGAAGTTAATATCTTAGTAACTCTTTCTAGACGTAATTTATTTATCCATTTCCATTGATATTTGAATTTAGCGCGAATTTTCAGGTCAAGCCTCTAGGAGCACCACTTGCGACTTGTCTCCCATTTTAACAATGATAAATCTGGAAGTGTCGCGTATTGTCTCTACTGTATTTGATACCACTTAGTCGAACAGGTCGTCTCTTTCCTCCCAAATAGTGATGGGTAGTTCGCGAACGAACTAGTTCTCGGGAACTACTTCACTCCCACGAACTGTGAAGTGTTTTCTCGTCTCTCGAGAACTACTTCGCGAACTATATATACACAGAGCAAAGAACATAACGAATGAACTGTAAAGTATTCACTCGTACCTCGAGAACTACTTCGCGAGCTGCAGGACTTCACGATTGTGAAGAGAATGTGAAGGAACTTGTTCGCGGACGAACTACTTCAGCGGTTGCAGAGTGCTCTGGCGGAAAATTACACATTTTGAAGTAGTTCGTAAAGTAGTTATTTCTTGGGAGCGAGAGTGTTGGAGTCTATTGATAAACTTAACCATGATAGATTAATATGATTGTTTGATCCGTATTGACTATTCCGAATCTATTACAGAACTATTAAAAGTAGTTTTTACTTAAATCCGCCTTGACGTTTAGCGCCACCGGTGAGAAAAGTTGACCAACGCTCAGATGCACTGGCGTAGCCAAGGGGGGGGGCCCAGTGGGGCCGGGCCCCCCCCCAAAATGTTTCCTGAAACTAGAGCGAGGATCTGCCGTTGTTTTACGTACGATACGAACAACTTAAAACTTACGCCGAAATGACGAATTAACGTAGCGACAAAGAATCTACTAGCAGGGCACAATACGGCCATTCATAATTCTCCATATTTGTACTGCTTGAATGAAAGGATATTTCACTGTAGAGGCCTCAGTATTGGGAATGTGTTGACAAATGCCAAAAGATGAGGAAAGGGGCAATTAGCCAGGGATTACTCAGTAGGGGGCCGGAACGTGACCACCGAGATAACGGGGTCCACAGCCAGATACAGTTGAACAACATCGAGTCAGCTTTTGCAGATCAGTTCCAGGAAACGGGGGTTGTACCGTGGTTGAAAGATGTGCTGTGTTTAAGTTCCAGCGTTCGGAAGACTGTGACAGGTTTGTGAGCTCCACGTTAGTTTCTCATTTTGTGCCATATAATAACTTTATTTGTCACTAAGGCAGTGGCGGCGCGTGACTTTCGTCACTGGGGGTTCAACAGAAGAAAAAAAATTGCACCCCCCCCCCTCCACCTCTCCCGTCGTGGGCCGTAACCTCCCAAAATAAGATGATAGAAGTTTTGAAAATGTGATCGAATACGAGAGAAGCAGACAATACATGCCGATATTTACCACATGCAAAATTAGAAATGTTTCACAATCGACTTACCCTATGTAGACAGCTTATACAAAAAATCCATCCTGCGCTCCTTGAGGGATGCAAATTTATCTATAACTGCTTCGTTGAAGTCCACAGAGTCTCGAACCAAGTCCTTTTCAATTGACAGCATAGCAAGAGCATTAAGTCTATCCTCGGTCATTGTGCTGCGCAAGAAAGTCTTTATTCTTTTCAGGGTTGAGAAGCACCTTTCTGCTTCAGATGTCGTCATGGGAATAGTAATAACTATATTTAAAAGTTTTATGCTTTCACCAAAGACACTCTGCAACTTATTTTCTAAAAGAAACTGCAACAAAGTCGTAGCCCCAGAAACAGTTCGAAAATCATTTCTCATGTATAATATTTCAAGTTCGGTTCTCAGTTTCGGTTTGTCGAGAAATGGGTAGGCCTCACACGCTTTGTACAGAAGTGAGTGGGGAAACTGCTTCTCAAAGCTGCCGAAATTTTCAGCTTGAAACAAGTTTGCTGCAAGAAGGTGGTTTGTGAATTGAAACCGTTCCTTTGCTTGAAGAATGACTGTGTCACAAACTTCTTTTGCCGCAACTCGTTTCGAGGTACGCAGCGGCCCTCGTGATACCTTCACTGGCGGGGGCAGTATATCATGTTCGTCAGCGATGTGGTCAATTTTATTTTCCCGAACCATTTTTATAGCAGCCTCGAAACCTGAAAGTGCGCCTTTGACTTCCAACGGATCTGAATTTCGCTTTTGTAGCTGACTGTATAAAATGTCCACATGAGGCATTATCTGATGGAAAACAGCCAACCAGAACTGAAATAACGGGTGCTCCAATTTTAAACGCAAACCTCTTGCTTGCGATATGGTGTTAGGCTGTCGAGAGGTAGTTTCCAGTTGATCAAGGCATTCGATGAGGGCATCTCTGTTCTCGTAAACTACTTCAACGGTCCTTGATTTAAAATTCCACCTTGTGTTTGAAGCATGAGGTACTCTTCTACCAACTATTTCGGTCAATACACCTGATCGCTGCGGGGAGTTATTAAAGAAGCTGGGGATTTCACTTAAATCTGCAAAAAATATACGGACATCCGTATTCTGGCTTGTCGCTTGTGCCATGACTAAGTTCAAAGAATGGGCGTAACAGTGAACATAATGTGCATGCTTAAAATCTTCCCTGATGAGAGCTTGCACTCCTGAATGGCGACCACTCATTACATTCGCCCCATCGTAACTTTGTGAAACTAACTTATCTGGGCTATCAACAACATCGCTCAAAGAAGATTTTAAACACTCTGCTATTGTCTTAGCATCATGACTAGCGGGTGAGAGGAAACCCCAAAATCTTTCAACTGGCTTACCGTTGGGAAGAACGTAGCGCAGTACAATAACTAATTGTGCTGTAGTTGATATATCGGTGGTCTCGTCTGCGATTACCGAAATGAAGGGCGCAGTTGTGATTTCTTTCTTTATTTTCTCGCGACAGATTTCAAACATGCACGAAAGCAGTTCATTCTGAATGTCTTTCGAGGTGCCTTTGAAAACAGTAGCTTTGGACAGATGGTCCTTTAATGCAACGTCAATTTCAGAACTAAAATTAACGAGGCCTCGGAATATGCCAGGATTCGAGGATTCACTTGTTTCGTCATGCCCGCGCAATGCCAACTCAAACGCGCCACAGAACTTTACACAGTCGATAATTTTTGACAGCACATAACGATTTTTCCGTACTTGATCGTTGTGTCTTTCGACAGACTGCCTGTAAGCACAATCAAGTTGCTGCCGGATATCGTGTTTTCCCAGAAGATCGAATTCTAACTGGGCAAGCATATGAGATTTAGAACTTTCGTGTTTCTTTATTTTTTGGGACAAATGTCCTAAATCTACTACTCCGACTTTGGTCCAAGTCCCTTCGCTTTCATCACTCACGAAGCATAAACACGGAAAACAAAACAACCTGTTAGTAACTTCGCACCCACAGATCCACTCGGTTCTTTCGTATATATCCATTCTGAATTTACGCACGATTTCTTTACTTTTACTTTTAGTCTGCTTCGTTATAACAAGATCAGGCATTGGGCGCCCGGCATTCTTAATCTCAAGTTTTCGCTCAAGAGAGAGACAAGAAAAGTTTGTCTTCTTAAGTATCTGGACACTGTTCAAACTCATTATGTAGCTCCTTACCTTTCCGGGGCACAAAGATTGTGGACGTAACTACAACGCACAAAAACACACACACGCACACGGACAAAAGATTGTAACTTCTTTATATCCTAAAAATTAAGTTTCAGAACGGCACAACGGTGCAAAAAAACACTCACACGCTTGCACAGCGTACAATAATGTTACGAATTATGATAATTGCTAAGTACAAACGTTTACAAACACTAGTTTCACACTTGAAAAACACGAGGAAACTATAGGAATGAATGTTCGCACTTTTCACAATGTTGGTAACTTAATTTTAAGAACTAGTGTGAGCTGGTCAATTAGCGTTTTCATTGGTATTACCTTCCCGCTACTCTTTGCCTCAATGATTTTTAAGCTATGTTTCTCTCCAAAAAAGTAATTATTCCAAAGAAGGCAAATGAATAGATGTTTAGTAAGTATTGATATATTTGGGACAAGGTATCAATTGGAATTTGGCAATTTAATATGACTTTTGGTAGTAATGATGCTGTTCAACACTAGCGCTAATTATGTGCACTATTCTCTGCTGCCTGGTTAAATTCCTGTAAGGGCAACAGATGGCAGGCACATACTATTACAGTTTTCTTACCCCAACAACACGACTTGCGACAGACTTGAGAGAGAGTGGCATACTGCGCATGCCTACACCACGGATATTCTTTTCTGCGATATCCAGGTCTTGCTTTAATGCTGACAGACTTCCCCCCGCACCTCACTGGTCCCTTCGCCTAAGTACGGACGGAGATGCAGCCTTGTATGGGGGTTCATTCCAGACGAGTCTCCAGCCACAGACTATGCGCAGCTCACATGAATTAAGAGCCAGTACGAGTATATTACGGACAGATGGGCTTAGCACGAGCTTTGAGAATGACAAGGGAATCGTGAAAATTAAGTAGCTGAGTACAATTTGATATAAACTGGAGGTGCATTGCTCCATTGCGCTATTCCAGAAACCGCCACTGCACTAAGGGCAAAATAATGTGCATCCTCGGTAAGTTATGATTTTGGAAGACAGATCGCAGATGCGTACCTTAGTTCTATAGGTAGGTCTATATATTTTGTCAAATGCCCGGGGACTGATTGGAACCTCAAATGGCACCATTAAAAGTGCATGTAACTACCTTGTAATTAGCGGACGTGATAACTCAGTCCAATGAATCTTCTCATCAAGACGGCCGAGGCTTGAGTCGCAGTCGATGCATGAAACATTTTTAAAATTGGAAGTCACGTTCTATTGATACAGATTCTACTTAAAACACTAGGTCGCGTGCCTTACCTTTCTTTGGTACTTTTTAGTAATAACCGCATCATTTATGATGGTGTATTTTGAGTATCAACCATTCTTCGGGCTTACCTTGTACCTTAAATGGTGAGTGGATGCAGTGGCGTACCCACGAAATAATTTCAGTGGCCAAGTCTAGGCCAGTAGCGTGGATACAACTTTTCCATGGAAGGGGTTGTGAAAATATGTTTTATTTTGTATTTGAATTTGTTTCCGTCGCACCGTAGGTCTTATGGCAACGATGGGAAAGTAAAGGGAGTGGGAAGGAAGCGGCCGTAGTCTTAATTGTATGTTCAGTCTTCAGTCCTAAGGCTGGTTGGATCCTCAACAGCTCCGCCATCAGCTGTCATTAAGGTGTGAAAATGGGAAACCACGGAAAACCATCTTTAGGGCTGCCGACAGTGGGGTTCGAAGCGGATGCAAGCACACAGCTGTGCGCCCTTAACCGCACGGCCAACTCGCCCGGTGGATATGAAAAGAAAGCCGGTCCTACCGAGTGCGGTGACGGATCTTCTGTAGATATTGATGGTTTTGATTGATACCATGTAATTATATCCAACAATCGAAATCATAGCTTCTGTACTCTAAACCGGCTGCATTATTGAAACTGTTCGTAAAATTGATAATATCGTTCTTCGTTTGTGAGGAAGTAGAATCTTCATTTAATTTTTTTTCTAAAAAAGAACTACTTTGGTACTACGCCCCGTGAAGGTGACTACCTGCCAGGTCGTAGATATTTCGATCACGGGAGACTCATGGCCAACTCTATTGCACCCACAAACAAGGTTGTATCTTCCCGATCCCATGCCATTCTTAACTCTGTCAGTGGCGGTCATCGAATGCAGGATGCCTTAAGTCTAATTCTAAAGGAGACCTAAAAGTAACAAGCCGACCCCGCGGTGTAGGGGTAGCTTCCCTGCCTCTTACCGGAGGCCCTGGATTCGATTCCCGGCCAGGTCAGGGTTTTTTACCTGGATCTGACGACTGGTTCGAGGTACACTCAGCCCACGAGCTTATAATTGAGGAGCTATCTGACAGTGAGATGGCGGCCCCGGTATAGAAAGCCTAGAATAACGGCGAAGAGGATTCTTCGTGCTGACCACAGGACACCTGGTAATTTGCAGGACTTCGGGCTGAACAACGGTCGCTTGGTAGGCGATGGCCCTTCGGGGCTGTTACGCCATGGAGTTTGGTTTGGAAAAGTGTACAGAGAAGGAAGCGACACCCCTGCAAGGCTCTTTAGTTTCCAGCTAGTTCTTCCGTCCGGTCTCGTGCATTTAGGACAGTTGGAAAATGTACGCCTTAATAAATGCTCTTCATAAAACATACTAACATACTAACTGAATCTATTTATAACAATAATCACAAACGCCTCCTTTTCATGTGGTTCAGTTGGTTGAGTCGCTGTCCTTCTGAGTCCGAATTCGCAGGTTCAAATCCCGACTTTGGTCGGTGGCCCTCAAAACGGTGTTGAAATGGCAACAACTCCATGTCGTTGGTTTCTGGCACGTTAATAAAAATTATACATACGAATATTAGCGCCATAAAACTGTAACTTAATGCTACTATATTCTGCACCCCAGGCTTGCGAGGGAAACGAATTAACAATTTGCTTTACGTCGCAACGACACTGTTAGGCCTTATGGTGACGGTGGGATAGGAAAGGCGTAGGAGTGGGAAGGAAGCGGCCGTGGCCTTAATTAAGGTACACACCGAGCTCGATAGCTGCAGTCACTTAAGTGCGGTCAGTATCCAGTATTCGGGAGATAGTAGGTTCGAACCCTACTGTCGGCAGCCCTGAAGATGGTTTTCCGTGGTTTCCCATTTTCACACCAGGCAAATGCTGGGGCTGTACCTTAATTAAGGCCACGGCCGCTTCCTTCCCACTCCTAGCCCTTCCCTGTCCCATCGTCGCCATAAGACCTATCTGTGTCGGCGCGACGTAAAGCAACTAGCAAAAAAAAATAATAATAAGGTACAGCCCCAGCATTTCCTGGTGTGAAAATGGGAAACCACGGGAAACCATTTTCAGGACTGCGGACAGAAGGGTTCGAATCCACTGACTCCCGGATGCAAGCTCACAACTGCGCTGCCCTAACCGCTAGGTAAACTAATAAGATACGGTAAACACTCTCTAGCATATGTTGTGAAATATATTTTTCTTTACCAACTAACAAAATATCTATACCCTTACCCCGTTACATTCTATATTTATTTATTTATTAGTGCCTTTTTTACAGTGGCGAAGTTAGGGTTCGAGGCCCTCTCGTATACTTAACCACATACTAATCAAAATCTTAAATAAAATACTGAGATTCGTAAAACAGTTAAAACTACATAAATTGATAGTTTTAAAAGTAAATTTAAATACATTACTAACTAAATAAATATTTAAACGTGTATTTAAGTTGTGAAATGATGATAAAAAGGTGAATTGAGAAGAAATATACAGTGGCTGACTTTCAGCTAACACTCCTAAACACTCGTTAAAGTGTGTAGCTGCCGACGTTTATCAGGCTTCAGCCATGAGACAGCCTTATAGTATGGGGTGGTATGAACATCGTACCCGATGTTGTAAATAAATCGCAGTGCTCGTTGAAGTTTAAGTGCTTCTTCTCTCGTCATATCAACTAATACAACGTAACAGTAATCAAGAATAGGGAGAATGAGTGTCTGTATTAGTTTTGACTTTAGCTCAATCCCTCTGCCGTTCAAGAGGGTGAAGCACTCCAAAAGTCTTTTTTACGTATTTCTTTCGTGTGACCAGAACAATCAAGTGTTTCATTCATAATTAAGCCAAGATTTTTAACCGGTTTACTCTGGGGAATAATGTTCCCATTCAGTAGGATAGGCGGGATTGCGACATTGTTTGAGCTGCTCAGTAATTTTCGTGGTCCAATTATGATTGCCTGAGATTTTGTGGAGTTTAGTATAAGAGAATTTCGTTGTGCATATATACTGAGTCATCAGAGGTCATTGTTAATATCTTGTCTTGCAGTGTCGATATGTTATTTCCTGTCACGGATGGTATGTCATTGATATAAATACAGAAAAGTAAGGGCCCTAGAATACTGCCCTGCGGAACACCACTAAGTATAATTTTCCATTTAGAGGCCTTCTCGTTTACTGTTACAAGCTGTTGATGGTTACTCAAATAATAACTAAGAAACTTAAGCGCAGCCAGGTCGAAATTTAGCAGTTCCACTTACTTTATCATAGTCGGAATTTCTATAGTGTCAAAGGTGCTACTGAAGTCAAGAATGATAAGTTTAGTGAGCTGTCGTTTGTCTATAGCGTTTCTTCTTACCTTCAAAAGTGCAGTCGCGGTACTGTGACCCTTCTTAAATCCAGATTGCAAAGGGTCCAAAGGAGCATTTTTATTTAGGTATTCCAGAACTTGCTCATATACTAAACGTTCAAAGGCTTTAGAAAGCGCAGGGAGTATGAACACAGGACGAATTCAATATTGTCTGTTTTCCAGACAATAGGGAACATTCCGTTTAGTAAACAGTAGTTCAGTATGCGCGTCAGTATAGACAGGACAGCACCAATAATGTTATGTATAAAAGTAATAGGATTGTCATCTACACGCGTGACCTTTGATTTAATAGAGTACAAAGCCTTTTTAACCTGATTTCCTGTGACACTGTGAAATGTGAATGGTGGATTGGTTGGAGGGGAGGGTGGTGATTCGGTGCAGTTAATTGGGGTAGGTTGAATATTTATTCTACTAGAGTAATCGTTCAGTTCGTCAAGTAGAATGTCAGGAGTTGTCTGGCTCTGTTGATTTTTGCCTATTCCCAGAGCTCTAAATTGGTCCCATGCGCGATTGGAATTAAAGTTGTTAGCTAAATTCCGGAAATATGCACATTTTTTTATTTCTGATTAACTGCTTTGTGCGATTTCTTAAGATGCGGTAAGATTCGAAGTCTGTGTCATCTAAGGTTTGTTTATAATGTCGAAATAACGAGTCACGGTGGGCCATCACTCTCTTGGTTTCAACATCTAGCCATGGAGAAGGGCGAAAAACCTTTATTCGACATGTATGTGTGTGTTTCTTTGCCGCATTAATCGTATAAAATGTCACTTCTTTATAGCTTATCACATGACCATTATTATAATAAAATTACCGTATTTATATTCTGGCTTGGGGACTTGGTGTTTGTCCCAACATTTTCCTCTTCATATTCAGACAACATACTACACTACCAAGCACCAAAGAAATACACAACAGTGATTACATCCCTCCATATAGGGTTGGCGTCGGGAAGAGCATCCGGCCGTAAAACAGGGCGAAATTCACATGTGCGACACAGTTCGCACCCGAGACCCCACAGATGTAGGAAAAAAGGAAGAAGAAGAAGAAGAAGAAGAAGAAGATGGTGATGATGATGATGATGATGATGATGATGATTACTATTAGCTTCCACAATCCGCACGAATCCACCACTCTTACTTGGATCCAAGGACACTCATTTCCTTTTTAGGTATTCTATACCACCTAAACTCTGGAAGTTTGGTCACCTATCAAAATAAATGGGCCCCCCCCAAACTGAAATCCTGGCTACGCTACTGCTCAGATGTTAGAAATTTATTTTTAAGTCAGGGGATGTAATCACCACCAAGAAAAGGGTTCTCTTGCGATAACAGATCAGCGTTTAAAACATCTCATTTTCAAGTCGACAATATTTAACAGAAATTGTCATTATCCTACACTCACATTCCTGAGGGGCTGAGGACAGGGGGAGAGAGTGTGAGCTGATATTGCCGGTAATAGGAACGTTCATCTCTGTAGAAATTACGAATGTTACTGAGAATTGCACCTGCGTGCTACCTGTTGTCCACTTTGTGTACTTCCTCGTTCTGAAAAGCTCGCGAAGCGATGAAGCCTTGTGTGAAGGGAATGAGAAGGAACTCGTTCGCGGACGAACTACTTCAGATGTTGCAGAGTGCTCTGGCGGGAAAGTTACACATTTTGAAGTAGTTCGTGAAGTAGTTCTTTCTTGGGAGTGAGAGTGAATGAACTAGTTCACAGAGGTGAACTGCTTCTTCCCATTACTACTCCCAAACCTTCCTAGCCCAAACATTTTTGTAGCGCTACTCTTTGGTCGAGAATCAACTGCAGAAAACAGTTACATCTTTTAACTTCCTTGGTTGAAATATACCCTGTCATTTTGACAAAGACGTGCATACAAATGTTAATACATTTAAACCACGCCAAGCTACTGACTTTGTCAACAGTAATCTAAAAAGAAAAGAAAAGGAAGTTAGAAAAGGAAAATATTATAATAATTGTGTTTTCTAGTTTTGAAAGTAACTTCATGAAAAATCGTCAGTCTATTTCCTGTCATTCGACCGGGTCAGGAATGTAATGAATGAAGGCCCCATCTAGTGGCGAGGGTAGGAACTGTGTCGGTTGCCGAAACCTGTGGCACTTCTCTGGGGTAATGATTAATGACTGACAGATGAAATGTTATTAGAGAATGTTGCTGGGATGAAAGATGACAGGGAAGACCGGAGTACCTGGAGAAAATACCTCTCCTGCCTACCCTTTCTTCAGCACAAATCTCAGATGGAACGACCGGAATTTGAACCACGGAACCCAGCGGTAAGAGGCCGGTGCGCTTCCACCTGAGCCACGCAGGGTCGTCTGAAGAGAACTTCACATGAGCGAGGAAAAAGTATGACAGTGACCATTGCCCAATTTATTAATCAATAGCAGATGATTATACGGTTAAATCTATTTGTTCAATTTTTTACAGAATTTCAAATCAAACAATAAAATAATGTATAATCTTCCTCTTCTTCTTGGTTTTCTTCCTAGTTTCTTAGGATCGATGCGTGATTTTGAACTTCGTCCAGTTTTACGAGCGGATGCCCTTCCCGACGCCAACCCTACCTGGAGGAATATAATCACTATTGCGTATTTCTTTGGTCGTTGATAGGATTGTGTGTTGAGACGAATGCAAATACCCAGTCCACAAGCCAGAGAAATTAACCATACGCAGTTAAAATCCTCGGCCTGGCCGAGAATCGATCCTTAAGCCCTATGAACCGACGATTAGCACGCTGATAATTTAGTCAAGGAACAGGATATAAAAGATTTCTGACTGTCGGTATTGAATACACGTTTTAACCTTTTCGTGGGAATATGCTTCTATTATTTAGACTGTGAGCTTACATCCGGGAGATAGTGGGTTCGAATCCCATTGTCGGCAGCCCTGAAGATGGTTCTTCGTGGTTTCCCATTTTCGGACCAGGAAAATGCTGCGGCTATACCTTAATCAAGGCCACGGCCGCTTCCTTCCAACTCCTAGGCCTTTCGTATCCCAACGTCGCCATAAGACCTATCTGTGTCGGTGCGACGTAAAGCCACTAGCAAAAAAGAGCTATTAATTAGAAATACACCTTTATTAAAAAGAACTGAACACACTTGTCTGTTCCGATTATTGCTATTATGCAACAATAAACACTGTGAAATTAACATTATTATGTCCCCCATTGGAGATAGTTCCATCGGACTCAGTGTACTATCAAATTATTTTTTATTTATTTATTTATTTATTTATTTGGGAAACCAAAACAGCGAGAAGCCGAATTACAGAGTTCCGCAATGAAATACATATTTACAATAGAGTAGCACAAGGCAAGCATAAAGAAAAGTGGAAGAATAATGACGATAAAACATCTAACGATAAATATAGAGGAAAAAATTAAAAACTAACATAATTAGAGACACAACATAACAAAAACAAAAAATAAAGGCTAAAGAAACGAGAAAAATTGTTGAACGTAAAACGAAGAGAAGAACTTATAGCTAGGCACAGTAAGATAAATACAGACATAACACTTAAGTAATGGTATAGCACAGTAAAAAATAAATAATATATTATGTACAAAAGAGAGGACAGCAATGAGAAGAGAAAAAAGGAATATGAAGAAAATGAACTACGTTAAGTTAAGGAAGAATCGATTAAAGGAGGCATACGAAGAAAAAACGTCCAAGTTCCTGTCAGAAGATAAAGAGTTAAGGAGGGTTGGTATGCGGATAAATAAACTTCTTTGAACGAGAGAGAGGCGGGAATACGGAATATGAAGGGGCGTATTAATCCTGGTTTTGCGAGTTGGAACATGTATGGAAAAGAAGGATGCAGGTTCAGGAGAACGAAATAAACCGTTAACAGCGTTATATAGGAATCTAAGGTCGGCTACTTTCCTGCGACTAGATAACGGGTGAAGGTTTAACTTGTCTAGTATCTGATTACTACTCAAGTTTCGACAATCAGATACTCTGGCTCTAACAATGGCACAGAAGAATGACTGCACGCGGTTAATATGATTCAGATTAGTGAGTGAAGAGGTAGACCAAATGGGAGATGCGAATTCAATAATCGGTAGGATGCAAGATACATAGTAGGCTCGGAGGGCGTGGATATCGGTGATGTCAGAAAATCTATACAACAAACCGAGAAGTGACATTGCTCGCGCGGTTATCTTTTGTATATGGGGGACAAATAACAATTTACTGTCAAACATCACTCCTAAGTCATTTTGTTCTGCTAGAGTTGGGAACGGGTTACCGTGGAGGGAGTATTTACTGAGAATAGGGGATTTACGAAGCGTGATCGAAATAGAGGAACACTTGGCAGGATTAGGCTTAAGACGCCATGTGGAGCACCATTCAGAGAGTGAATTAAGCCCACTCTGTAAGGAGTTTACGTCAGATAAAGAATCGATTTGTTTGAATATTTTACAGTCATCTGCAAATAGTAGAATTTCACAAGAAACGGAGGATATAGAATTAATGAGATCGTCAATAAATAAGACAAAAAGAAGCGGACCTAGGACACTGCCCTGTGGGACGCCAGAATGTACCATAACAAGAGTCGAACTGAACCCATCAAGAACCACACGCTGAGTTCTGGTATTGAGGAAGCTCTGCAGGAGAGTTAGCAAGCGACCATGGATATTAAAACGTTCTGAGAGTTTATAGGAAAGAAGTGCGTGGTCTACGGTATCAAAAGCCTTAGCAATATCAATGTAGCACACGTCGAGTTGAGAACCGGCGTTAAGAGCAGATGTTGCACGATGGAGAAGAACAGCCAGATTAGTTAGGCAGGAGCTACCAGGAAGAAAACCATGCTGCTGGGACGATATATAAGGAAGTGTGAAAGAAAGAAGGCGCTGGTGGATAATCTTTTCACAGATGAGCGACAGGGTGGGTAATATAGAAATCGGACGATAGTTTCTGACATCAGACCTCTTTCCACTTTTAAAAACAGGAGTGATGTTAGCGATTTTCCAGTCGTCAGGAAAGTAGCCGGCTAAGAAGCAACGGTTAAATATAACAGCAATAGGATGGGCAAGAGTCGTAGCGGTATTCTTAAGGAAGACAGGACTGAGACCATCCGGACCAGTATAATTAATCATGTGCATTTCTTTTCATTTACGTATGTGATGGACTAAAATTTGGCAAGATTTCTTCAGCACTACTGTGGCAGTTTCATCTCTTAAATGTTAGGATAATCCGCATTTCTTCCTAAATGATTCAAATAATTTCGGAATAATACCGCGAGACCCTATTAGAAGTCCCATTACTTCGAAATGTTTCAGATGATATTTTGCCTTGAAATACCCAATTGCTGGCTCGTATTTGTTCTTTTCACCATTTACTTCTTCTAGATGATTTTTTCCTATTTCAAATCTAATTGGTGGGTCTATAATGAATCCATTTCACCGATGGCCTTCGATGTTAGGCCCCTTAAAACAACAAGCATCATCATCATCATTGTCCGACTCGTTGGCTGAACGGTCAGAGCACTGGCCTTCGGTTCAGAGGGCGAGCCGAACCCGTCCTGGGATATCCCGGCACTAAAAGCCATACGACATTTCATTTCATTTTTTCATCATCATCATGAATCCATTTCTGGTGACCTTTGAATATGCCAAGATGTGTAGTGGAGCCGTTTGTTGCCACATGGGATACTTCCTCCTCAACTTCCCATGATTTGTCTTTCAATGTTGCTGCTATTAGTGTCCTTAATTGATGGTGTCGAGCGTTTCTGTCTAATAAATCACGCAAGCACGCGTTTCATTCTCCGGATATCCTTTTGTGCACATACAGGGTGATTCAGCTAAGTTTTCCACCTAAAATATCTTCTGATTTCTTAAAGATATAGACATTCTGTTTCCAAATTCTTAAAATAAAATACTGTCCTATTCCTCTCGATCATATACGTAATTACCGAGAAACAGGTGGCAACTTTGTTTCTATAAATGGCAATATATTAATTTCACCCAATAGAACAATTAACCCTCAACTACTATTGTTGGATCAGCAATGACCCGATCGACATTCATGGTGTTATATTTTTGTGCAGTTACTTCTAGATTGTTGTGACCCCATGTGTTCCTCTTTGATTGTTTCCTTTATCAGTTACTAACAGAATTCGGTCTCAGCAAGTTTTGATTTGAGCTGGAGAAATACATCGGGTTACGAGTGGCCAGAGGATAGTGTGAAGATGCTTGTTAATTCACTTTACATTTCGATGGTAAACAGAATGTATGTGCAATGAGTGATAAGTAGATTGGTGAGTGGCTTAATGTCGAAGACGTAGACGATTTTAGTGATGGTGAAAGTGTGTTTAGTGAGCATGGTACTGAGAGTGAACAAGAAATACAGAATGAAGTTACTGATGAGGTATCACAGTTGCTTCCAGGACCCTGTAATTCTCGCCGGAGTGAAGATCTTCTAGAACAACGAACTCTTCCTATATGCCCCGAACAGGCTGTTGAACAGGATTCTGGATCGGAGTTACGTTCTGTGTCAAAAGTTATTAGATTAGCCTTAGAGGAAAATGTTTATGGTAAAAAGGTTTCAAATGGAGCACCCTGCCTCCCTGAAGCTCAAAAGCTAGACAGCATAATAATGAAGGTAAAGTTGCCTCAGCTCAGAGAGGAAGCGAATACAGTTCAGTCTAATGAACCTGTAGATTATTGGCAATTACTTTTTGATGAGGACATGTTGAATATGTTTGTCACGCATAGAAATGCCAAAATAACAGAACAGTGCTCAAACTATAGTAGTACAACTTCTTTTGTCAAGCATATCGACCTTCTTGAGATAGCTTTGGAATTTTTAAGTCATGGCATGAAGATGTGAAAGAGCTATGGAATGCGGACGGCATATCTCTGGAGCGCATTCTTTTCCTTCTAATTGTTTTACGGTGAGAAATTTTGAGTGTTACTCTACCGCACGACCGCAGTTTTGTTGAAAGATATTTTGTATTGTTGACGTGTTATGTAAATAATGTTTTTGTTCGTCTGAATTATAGAGTAAGTGTGTGTTATTTCACAAAGTGGTCTCACGGCTTCGTTTGAGGGCAACTTTAAAGAAGTGCTGCAACTTCACAATAAATAAAAATCGGAAGGAATTTTCTCACCTACTTACTTCAAGTAAAAGTGGCCAGTCTTCTATATCATTAAGTAAATATTAGGACCCACATTCCAACAGTCGTAGAGTAATAATTGTGCAATATATTTGCTATTTATGTTTGGCATTTACACAGTGAAATATTTCGGGTCATACTAGACCCGAGGACAGTGTTGATGTCAAGAAATCTATGATAGTAGCTAAAGATTAAGAAGCGAATGACCGGGCGAGTTGGCCGAGCGGTCAGGGGCGCACAGCCGTGAGCTCGCATCCGGGAGATAGTGGGTTCGAACCCCACTGTCGGCAGCCCTGAAGGTGGTTTTCCGTGGTTTCCCATTTTCAAACCAGGCAAATGCTGGAGCTGTACCTTAATTAAGGTCACGCCCGCTTCTTTCCAATTCCTAGGCCTTTCCTGTCCCATCGTCGCTGTAAGACCAATCTGTGTCGGTGCGACGTAAAGCAAATAGCAAAAAAAAGAGCAATCGACCGACAAATTCAGTGATGTGCTTATTTTGAAAATTCAACGAGTACTTTTGGAGATATTGAAGTGTTTCAATGTGTACGCGTTAAACAGAAAGAGATGCGCCACCTGCCTTGATGTACGGTACGGAGTTCTCGTGCTGGACTCACGCTTTGTTGATAAGCACGCACACCTTGCCATTATCTTGAGGGGGGCCGGAGATAAAAACAGTATGCTACCTGTTTACATTAACTTCGGAGTTACAAAGATTTTGTTTCATAACCGTTGAATCAGAAAAGACCAGGTAACACAATGAATTTTTAATTATTTAAGTGCTCTTTTGTTCTCCTCACGACTCTATAGTACATGAGATGAAATCAACAACTTTAGAATCTAATGAATGGCATGGTCATTGGAAAGAATGGATGCATACTTAACGGATAACATTTTTGTTGGGCTCTTTGATCCTCCTTAAAGCCAACATGTAAGATCGATGTACGTTAACAACAGGCAGTGGTCGAGTGGAAATAGTAAATACTGTTCTCTTTCAGTACTGGCGAACCTGAAAAAAACTGAATTAATTTACACATGAAAATTAAAATGATACAAAACTTTCCCATTTACTCGCACTTTCTTGTGAACGTCTCTTCTAATTTTATTCTTACGAGTGTGACTGACCATCAAACATTTCGTCTGCACAATACCATCACAATATGCTATGTATAGAATACGTTCGGTATGTGTGTTTATCAACAAAGCGTGAGTAATGCAGGACGTCGGTAGATGCAGAGTGGGTCTCGGCCCCCAAGCGGCCACGGCTGGCCCGTGGTCCAACAGCTCCGCACTCGAACCGAGCAACCAAGCAGAGGAAGGGTGGCCACGGCTCAACCTTAGCTCTACATCTCTGCATTCAGGAGACGGGACAGGGCTGGACCTCACGGCTGGCCCCAACCGTCGGCTGTCCTGGGAATGGTTTTCCGTGGTTTTCCATTCTCCTGCACTAAGGCGAATGCCGGGATAGTTCCTAGTAGAGGTCAAGGCCGCCACCCCGCTCGCCTTCACCGCGCATCTCTTTCACCGTAACAAATCTCCCTGCCTGAGAGACGGCGTCACCGTCTAGGAATGAAAACATTTTTGTAGCAGTACTCATGCAGGAGGACAATACAGTGAACATCACAGTGAATGTCGCATCGTTTTCTAATTCCCACACGTTTGAAACCCTTCAATATCTCCAAAAGTACTCGTCTGATTTGTAAAGTAAACACCTCACTGAATTTGTCGCCCTATTCTTAATTGCTCTATTGGATGAAATTCGTATAGTCGCATTTTGAAAATCGAAGTTGATACCTGTTTCCCGGTAGCTACGTATGTAATCGAGAGGAATAGGACAGTATTTTATGGGCCCCTTAATACAATTTCAGAATTTGAAAACAGAATGTCTATATCCTTAACGGATCAGAAGATATTTGAGGTGGACAACTATCCCTGTATATGGAAAATATAAATCGTAGTTCTGCAGTCCTATCGTCCGCAATCTGCTGTTGATTTGTAGCAGGGTTAGTGCTAAGTTTCGAAAGGAAATCCTCTCTGTGTAGGTTGTATGTGCCAGAGTAACATTTACACGAAGAGTAAAAATGTTTGTGAACCGGGCGAGTTGGCCGTGCGGTTAGAGGTACGCAGCTGTGAGCTTCAATCCGGGAGATAATGGGTTCGAATCCCCCTGTCGGCAGCCCTGAAGATGGTTTTCCGTGGTTTTCCATTTCACACCAGAAAAATGCTGGGGCTGTACCTCAATTAAGGCCACGGCCACTTCCTTCCAACTCCTAGCTCTTTCCTATCCATCCATTGCCATAAGACCTATCTGCGTCGGTACGACGTAAAGCCATTAGCAAACAAAGCAAAAATGTTTGTCCTCAATGGTGCGTACCGGTACTTGATGTCCAAAGAAATGATACTTAAGATGCATCTGCAGTTCACATGGCCTGACGTAATTCTGGGCACTGCTGGATCATGATTTACGCGATATTCAAATACTATTTGAGTCAAATCAATGGGATTATCAAATATACGGCGAATTATATACACTTAACTACACTAATTGGACAGTAAATACAATATATAACAGCAATTAAATTAAGCTATATAAACTATATAGTAGGCGTTACAGTTCAATGATGATATAAATTCGATAACGACTAGAAATAATTTTACGTTTGCACGCGTTCTTCACACGGGAATTCGCAATGGATTACATGCTTCCTTCAGGATTTTTCTTTTTTTTTTTTTGCTTTACGTCGCACCGACACAGATATGTCTTATGGCGACGATGGGATAGGAAAGGCCTAGGAAGTGGAAGGAAGCGGCCGTAGCCTTAATTAAGATACAGCCCCGACATTTGCCTGTGTGAAAATGGGAAACCACGGAAAACCATCTTCAGGGCTGCCAACAGTGGGGTTCGAACCCACTATCTCCCGATTACTGGATACTGGCCACACTTAAGCGACTGCAGCTATCGAGCTTGGTCCTTCAGGAATTAATGTGAAGTTATATGCCTATATTCACACGTGTTTAAGACGGCATATTAAAGTGATATTTTTCTCCAAAATCACGTGGCGGTAACATGAAGTACGATAAAGATGAACAACGCTGAGACGCAATGAGTTCGATTTTGGAATGTATAGTGCAGTAGAATTCCTGGTTCGAAGTTATTGGAAATTCTCCCTACCTCTCAGTTACATGTTGTTGTTTGTCTGACCACTGGCGTGGCGCTGTGACTAAAGACTCGTCCAACATATCGTTGCTGATACCTCCCTTATTATCAGCTCTGTCGGAAAAAGTAAAATGGCTCTTTAGTTCTTCCCGTTAACCCACTTTGGCGTGATATTCACCAAGTGCCCCACGGGACTTCAACTAAACATCCAATTTTTCGAAAGTACCTCTTTTATTATCCATCGTAGGCTAAATACGTATAATGTATGAACGAAGGAAAATAACATACCCTGGTCTTCCAAAAACCCAGTTTCTTCAGCGAATTTTAAAAGGTATGCATATCGAAACCTGTTCCTGGATGAGTAGACTCTAAACATGAAGTCTAGTCGAGATATAATCCATAGTGTAAGATTGAAATAATCTCTTCTGATCCTTGGATAAACTCCCAGTCTATTCAGTGATTTTTTAATGATATGCATATCGAAAATTGCTCCTGGATGAGTTAAACTCTAAATATGAAGTTTGGTCGAGATATAGTCGATGGTGCAAGAGAAAATGGAAGAAAACTCTTCTTACGATCATAATGTATTTCTTGCTTACTTGAGTAGAAACAAATTTGAATTGGTAAAACATAAACCCACTTCAATAAATGAACTGGTGGGGGACTGCTTTAAGAAAATCTTCTAGATATAGGTCAGCCTGTACAGTAGTAGTCATTCTGTGATGGCACATTATAAGGTCTTCCTGAAACGAATGCACGCAGCATATCATATATGGTTCATTCCAATCCCTATTATTAGCAGCCCCGAAGGGCCTTTGGCGTGCCAAAAGACAGCTACCCAGTCTGAAGGTGGTGATGGTGATTATTTTTAGAGAAAGTACAACTGGGCAACCATCCTCTATTAACACTAACCTGACGGAAAAATGAAAGGGGTCCGACACTTCGAAAAATATTAAAGTATCGACAGAAAATTGGGCGTGAAAATTAAAGACGTTCTAGGATTCAGAAGGCTCATACGGTCGGACCTAACCAAGGAAAGTCGAATAGAATAAATGAAAGTGGAAGCAATGGGAGTCGGTCGAGGGGTTGGAGATTATGAGGCGAGGTATGGTCAGCGTGTCGAATCCTCTCAGCCGTAATTCTTGGCTTTCTAGAACGAGCTCACCATTTCAGCGTCAGATAGCTACTCAAATGTAATTACGTATGCTGAGTACGGGGGTTACTTCAAACCAAAACAAATAAATCTAGATGCATTTTCTACAATTAAAAAATGTTTAAAATAAGCTCATAGGACAAAAAATTAGTCACCCTAGTGTGCATGCACAGATGGATCGTTAAGCCTGTACAGATGGCGCAGCGAACGAGTCCCGGGCTCAACGGTACGCGCCCTGCCTCTACGTGAGCACTAGGCATTTGCAATCAGTGCGACGTTTCAAGTGGACAGGGTACGTCAACATGGCTAGATGTAAGGATGTGACAGAGTGGCAGAAAGAAACAATCGTGTTTGGCCGTGCCCATGGCCATACGGTGCATAAAGTTGCAGGATTTGTTGGTGATTCGCAGCGGACTGTCTACAAGCATTGGTGCACTACAAGTGGTCACGAAACACAATGTCAGAATTGTGGTGGGAGAAAGATCTTGACTAAGAGGTATGGAGATGCCTTTCGCGGTTTGTGAAACAAAGTCGCTTCCAGACACGACAGGAACTGCTGCAGTCAGCGAATGAAGGTCCATCCCAATCTTTTAGCGAGAGAACATTGCGACGGGAGCTGCATGCAATGAACAATTGGAGTTGGTCACTTCGCAAGAGGCCATTGCTCATAGAGTCACATAAAACTGCGCATCTTCAATGGGTTAGAAATCATCGAACGTGGACAGTAGCTGACTGGCGGATCGTAGTGTGGTCTAGCAAATCACGTCGCACATCGTCGAGTGCACCGAAGGCCAAATAAACCATTTCATCCTGGATGTGTGCAAGGTCAGGTTCAAGCCGGAGGTGGGTATGTGATGTTTCGGTGGTGTTCTGCGTATCATGGAATAGTCCCACTCACTGAGGTGACCATTAATATGAACCAGCACGTTTATTTATACATTATGGATGATCAGGCGATGCCTTTCAGTCAACATCTGCATGATGAGTATGCTATTGATACCCCGACTTTTCAGGATGACAACAGCAAAGGTCATCGGGCTGTTCGCATATATGACTAGTTTTATGATCTCGACTGGCCTGCAAAAACACTTGATTTGAACCTCAATTGAAAATCTATGGGATATTTTGGAACAGAGGGTAAAACGCCCATCAGCATCTCGGCAATTTGGTGGAACTGGGGGATCAAATCCACAGCGAGTGGCTTAACCTGGTTGCAACGTACCTGCACAGTATTGTGGACTCACTTTCTAACCGAATCCAGGCTTATAAAATTATCTTTTTCAGACATATAACCCGTTTTCACAGGAACTACAAAGTTAACCTTTTGATTTTTCACAGTTCATTTATAATACTCTTCTGATACTATACCTCTAGAATGGTAGAGGCAGTTTATATATTTGCAGTAAAGTGCACAAAAAATATAAGGAAAATTAAAAAAATAATTACAGGAGGAAAAATTATATCTAACTTCTAGAACATGTACCTACTTCAATCAAACTAGAAGAGTAAGTACATGCGTCATGTACAAGTAACCTGCAAAAGTTTAATTAATTTGCATTAAGTAGTTCCTGAAAATATGCGTCATGAAGTTCGCAAATTGAAAATTAGCGGGATAAGCCATTCATATTCCCCTTAAGATACAGCCCGAGCATTTATCTAGTGTGAAATTGTGAAACCACGGATAACCATCTTCAAAGCTGCCAACAGTGGGGTTCGTACCTACTACCTCCCGAATGCAAGCTGATTGATACGTGACTCAAACCACGCAGCCAATCGCTCGGTTATGATGTCTCTCCTGCTCTTTTCAGTGAAATGTCTACATATATCTTAAAAATCTGTTTTCAATTTCTCCCAACATAGAGAGCATTAAATGAGAAGTGTTCATATCTTCGTATATTGATCCATACAATGTTAGCTCTTTCCTTTTCGCAGTAGAGACAAATAAAATTAAATTGTGTTGGTGCACATGAAACTAATTCAATTTTACAAGAGAGGGGTAAAACAAGTTAGTGTCAGAACTATCACGAAAAACTTCAGCTCCATGTGCGGTTTCATTCTTCATCCTGTCCTAGGCTTTGGTTCAGAGAATCTCGGATTCGATTCCCAGCCGAATGGGGATTTTTAGCAGCACCTGATTCATTCTTCTGGCTCGGGGACTGGGTGTTTACCTAGTTTGTTTCAATACACGCCTCTTCATATACACTCCACACAACAAACCACCACAGAAACAAGCATTACAGGGTTCTCGTCAAGAAGAGCGTCCGGTCGAAAAAAGAGCAAGTCTACAAGTGCAACATTGTTCGAACAAAAAGATGCAGTTTCTTTCTTTGTGGTCTAGAAAGCTAAGAATAACGCCCGAGAGGATTCGTAGTGCTGACCACACGACACCTCATAATCTGCAGATCTTCGGGCTGAGCAGCGGTCGCTTAGTAGACCATGGCCTTTCGGGTCTGTTGTGCCATGGGTTGTTTGTTTGTTTGCTTTTTTAGTTTCATTCTTCAACTACACCTACATTGTAGCATAGTGTACCAGATGCAAAGTACTGATAAGTTAGCCTCTCGATTGTCAAAAATGCCTTTTCTATCAAGCATCAACATCGAATCTAAAGAAAAAGCATTAGATAACGCAGGATAAAAGCATGACTCTAAGAATTAAGCGTTAAAATGTTGATAAGTTGATAAGCATATGATAAGTTGATAAGTTGTGAAACATGCGATCTTGCCCGCGGTGAGGAGGCTTGCGTGTCCCAATGAAGCAGGTAGCCGCGCCTTAGGTGCAACCATATCGTATGAGTATCTGTCGAGAGACCAGACTAACGAATGGTTCATCGAAAGCGGGGGTAGCAGCCTTTCGTAAGTTGCAAGGGCGACAGTCTAGATGATTGACTGATATGGTCTTGTAATATTACTTAACATGGCTTAGCTATGTTGATACTGCTACATGGCTGAAAGCAACGGGAAACTACGGTCGTATCCAACTCCCGAGGACATGAACCGCTCTGTATGAATGACGTACTGATGATGGATTCCTCCCGGCTAAAATATTCCGGAGGTAAACTAGTCTCCCATTCGGATATCCGCGTACCGGGCGAGTTGGCCGTGCTGTTAGAGGCGCTTGCATCCGGGAGATAGTGGGTTCGAATCCCACTATCGGCAGCCCTAAAAATGGTTTTCCGTGGTTTCCCATTTCCACACCAGGCAAATGCTTGGGCTGTACCTTAATTAAGGCCACGGCCGCTCCCTTCCAACTCCTAGGCCTTTCCTATGCCATCGTCGCCATAAGACCTATCTGTGTCGGTGCGACGTAAAGCCACTAGCAAAAAAGGATCTCCGGGTGGGGACAACACGAGAGGGGGCAATCATCAGGAAGATAGATACTGATATTCTGCGATCGGAGCGTGGAATGTTAGAAGTTTGAATCGTTGTGGTTGGTTAGAGAATCTGAGAAGGGAGATGGATAGAATGAAGTTAGATGTAGTTGGTATAAGTGAAGAACGTTGGCAGGAAAAGCAGGATTTTTGGTCAGGCGACTACAGAATCATCAATACAAGATCAAACAGGGGAAGTGCAGGAGTTGGTTTAATAATAAGAAAATATGGCAGCGAGTAAGTTATTACGACCAGCATAGTGAAAGGGTTATTGTTGTCAAGATATACACCAAGCCAATTCCCATAATAGTACAGGCCTGTATGCCTACTAGTTCAGCGGATGATGAAGAAATCGAAAGTATATACGAGAGATAGAAGATTTAATACAGTATGTAAAAGGTGACGAAAATCTAATTGTGATAGGAGACTGGAATGCAGTGGTAGGCCAAGGAAGAGTAGGTAATATAGTAGGAGAATTAGGATTGGGACAAAGGAACGAAAGTGGAAGCCGGCTCGTTGAATTCTGCACGGATCATAATTTAGTCCTTGCTAACACTTGGTTCAGACACCACAAACGACTGCTGTATACACGGACGAGACGTGGAGACACTGGAAGGTATGAAATATACTTCATTATGATTAGGCAGAGATTCAGAAACCAGGTGTTGGATAACAAGACTTTCCCAGGAGCAGATGTGGACTCTGACCACAACCTGCTGGTCAGGAAATGTCATCTGAAATTGAAGAAATTAAGCAAAGGAAGGAATGAAAGGAGATGGGCTCTAGACAAGTTGAAATAAATGGGTGTGAGGGATTGTTTTAAGGAACATGTAACACAAGGACTAAATGAAAAGGCTGAAGGAAACACAGTAGAGGGAAAATGGAGAGTCATGAAGAATGAGATCAGTAAGGCTGCTGAAGAAAAGATAAAAAGAAAGGAAAGATCAACTAAGAATCAGTGGATAACTTAGGAGACACTAGACCTGATTGACGAACGACGAAAGTACAAGAATGCAAAAATTGAGGAGGGCAGAAAAGAATACAGGCGAATAAAGAATGAAGCAGATAGAAAGTGCAGGACAGCTAAGGAAGAATGGCTGAAAGAAAAGTGTTTGTTGAAGTTGTATGGTCCTAGGAAAGGTAGATGCTGCATACAAGAAAATCAAGGGAACCTTTGGAGAAAGGAAAACTAGGTGTATGAATATTATAAACTCAGGTGGAAAACCACTTCTAGGGAAAGAAGACAAGTTAGAAAGATGGCCGGAACATATCCAGCAGTTGTATCAAGGAAAAGAAGTAGATGATAGGGTTCTGGAACAAGAAGAGGCTGTTGATGCTGATGACATTGGAGACCCAATTTTGAGGTCAGAATTCGACATAGCTTTGACAGACCTAAGTAGGAACAAGGCGCCGGGAATTGATGGCATACCCTCAGAATTACTGACTGCCTAAAGAGAAACCAGCATGGAGAGGTTTAGTGTTTAGAGGTTCCGTTTAGTGTGTAAGATGTATGAGACAGGAGAAATGCCATCCGATTTACGGCAGAATGTTGTTGTACCTATTCCCAAGAAAGCCGGTGATGACATGTATGAAAACTACCACACCATTAGTTCAGTATCTCATGCCTGCAAAATTTTAACACGTATTACTTACAGAAGAATGGAAAGACGACAAGTTGACACTGAGTTCGGAGAAGATCAATTTGGATTCAGAAGGAATGTGGGAACACGTGAAGGTGTGCTGACTTTACGTCTGATCTTAGAGGATCGAATTAAGAAAGACAAGCCAACGTACACGACTTTCGTAGATCCAGAAAAGGCATTCGATAATGTTGATTGGATCAAGCTGTTTGAGATTCTGAAGGTGATCGGGATCAGATACCGAGAAAGGAGAATTATCTACAATCTATACAAAAATCAGTCTGCAGTGATAAGAATCGAAGGCTTTGAAAAGAGGCAGCAATCCAGAAAGAAGGGAGGCAAGGCTGCAGTTTTCCACTCTCCTTTTCAATGTTTACATAGAACAGGCGATACAGGAAATCAATGATTTGAAAATCAAAATCCAAGAAGAGGAAATCAAAACCCTGACATTTGCTGATGATATTGTTATTTTATCTGACTGCAAAAGATCTGGAGAAATTTCTGAATGGTATGGACACGGTGAAGGAGTACAAGATGAAAATAACTAAGTCCAAAACAAAAGTAATGGAGTGCAGTCGAACGAAGTCAGGTGATGGGGAATTATTAGATTAGGAAATGCTTAAAGGAACTAGATGAATATTGTTACTTGGGTAATAAATTAACTAACGATGGCAGAAGTAAGGGGGATATAAAATGTAGACTAGCACAAGCAAGGAAGGCCTTTCTTACGAAAAGAAATTTTTTTCACCTCGAACATTGATATTGGAATTCGAAAGATGTTTTTGAAGACTTTCGTCTGGATCGCGACATTGTATGGAAGTGAAACATGGACAATAACTAGCTCAGAAACGAAGAGGATAGAAGATTTTGAAATGTGGTGTTACAGAAGAATGCTGAAGGTGAGGTGGATAGATAGAATCACGAATGAATCTGAATCGAATTGGTGAGAGGAGATCGATTTGGATAAACTTGACCCGAAGAAGAGATAGAATGATAGGCCACATCTTAAGACACCCAGGAATTGTACAGTTGGTTTTTTATGGGAGTATAGGAGGTAAGAACGGTAGGGGTAGACCAAGATGACAAGCAGATTAGACCAGATGTAGAATGTAGTAGTTATGCAGAAATGAAAAGGTTAGCAGAGGATAGGGTAGCATGGAAAGCAGTACCAAACCAGTCTATGGACTGATGACTCAAACATTAACAACAACAACAAGTTTAAATACTCGTATTACAAGAATATACTGTACTGTATGGTTCATAATCCCAGTACTGATACACATAAGCGAGCGGGAGAGTGACAGCATTGTAACTGGGTGCTCACGAAGACGGACAGAGTTCAGATCCGGGTCAATGAACGTAGTGTTTTAAAAATTTAAAAAAATATGGATGGAAAGTCCAATGTTTCTTGTTAAGGAGCTCTGAATAAAGCTATTTCCATTAGCTGTTCTTGGCATCGTGTGATAGCCAGATCTTTTCGGACAGACTGGTTGCTTGCTCAGCACCACCCAAGGGTCACGCATAAGGTACTTTAAGGTTATACCTACGGACGTGAGCAACATCATGAACCTTTTTCGGGCACAATCACATCCGCGCCAATCTATTGACTCCCGCTGCTCACGGAAATAATACCATCTGATAGAGATGGGCACTATCGACTGATAACTATCGAACTAGTCGATAGTTTAAACTATCGTAACAATCGACTACTTTAAAAAACAAGTCGACTGAATTCAGTCGCACTCCCGTCACAGCGACGCGAAAGCGAATGGAACTATCGGTTTATGGTCACATCGGATATGTAATATATAATGTTAACTTTATATGTACCTACTTAATATGGCGATTTTCTCTTGTCGTTTATGTGCTCTTTATTTCGTTACATATTTTTTTATACTAATTACGTTATTCGAAAATAAGGCATAACTATAATAATAATCTAGAAAATACAGTAGTAGTGTGTTTGGCTATTCTCATATATACAGTATCTTGATTGTGTACTACAGCAACAAGTTTTGCATATTATTATTGTTAGCATTGTTCGGGAATAGAGCCTCGCTGTCGTCTTTCTACGCTTCACTGTCCATTTAGCACCAAGAAAGGCCATTCGTATTATGTTGGTTCGTATTAAGGGCATCTCTCTATTTATTAGCCCCGTGTACGGAAGAGTGGGTAAATCTGATTTTAACCTGCGCAACTGTGAATTCCTCGATAGTGTGATTATATAATCCGGGATTGGGGTATGCGCCCAAGGTACAGTACTATTGTGGCATTTGCCAGGAATGAATGTAGAAAACCCCATGGAAAACTGCATTAAGGATATGGTATCCGCTGTCAGTGAATGGAATACGAACCTGGGATATCCAGGTGGTGCAGCTTCTTATTCCTAATGTGAAGCGGAGTGGATTTCTCGGTTGCGAACGTGGGTCCCTCTGAATAAATTTGTAAGCCACTCAATATAACACTAATTTTGTTCTAATGGGTGTCTATACAAGTGATTTCTAATTATTGGTAAATTGCGTTAAAATGAGTCGGATTCGTAAAAGTACGACTCTCCTCTTTTGATACGGAAAGCTTCGACTGGAAACATTCGAATGTTTTTCATGGACTGGCTCCTTGCGTTATATGAATACTTTCATTCGACTGAAATCATTCGACTGTTCAGTCTTCCCGACAGGAGGTAATGAATACTTTTGTTCGACTGAAAACATTCGACTATTCAGTCGATAGTTCGAAGGGACTATCGCCCGACTAGTCGATAGTGGTCTTCAGTCGATAGTGCCCATCTCTACCATCTGATCTGCGCAGATCGAACGCTCTCTTAAGAGAGTACCGTAGGATCTGAAAAGAAAAAAAAAAACTATCTACCGGCACAAGAAGACATCCTTGCACTCAATCTGCAAGGGTTGAAGTCACGCCATCCACCTTTGCGTGATACTGATGACACGGCTCGCAACAACTTTAATGCTGTGAAAGTTTGGAGGGAATCTTGTCCCATCTCAGTATGTTTTCTGGTGCTGGAATCGCTAGTAGATTTCATCTACCGCACAGGCAGTGGGTCACTCTTAACAGAGTTCGGACAGGCCATGGAAGATGCAGGGACTCACTCTACAAGTGGAACTGCACAACGTCACCGGAATGCGACTGTGAAGCGCTACGGCAAACCATCGGTCACATTGTAGGCAGCTGTAAGCTACGTGCTCGGGTAGCTGGGCTAACTTCTTAATTCCATCAGAGGCAGTGGTAGAGTGGGTGGAATGGCTGGACATCCTGGTATAAAATAGTTTTCTTCTTATTGTAATGTATTCAATTGCATATACACTATACAGATTTTATGCCATATGCTAAATAAATAATACATTCAAAAATAAAACGGCATGTCCCTGTGTTCAGGTGACACGTGAAACTGGAGGTCCAGTGATTTAATTATCACTATATCAACAGTCAAATGAAAGTACAAGCTTCCGCTTTTCTTGATATATATAATAATAGCAACGTCACCATCGAGCTAAACCGATATAATTCCTGCGATTAGTAAGACTTTTAACAGTCCGACTCATTAGCTGAATGTTCAGCGTTGAGGCCTTCGGTTCAGAGGGTCCCGGGTTCGATTCCCGATTCCCGGTCGGGTCGCGGATTTTAAACGCTTATTATTAATTCTTCTGGTCCGGGGACTGGGTGTTTGTGTTTCTTCCAACACTTTCCTCTTCATATTCGCACAACACACTACACTACCAACCACCACAGAAACACGCAATAGTGATTGTATCTCTTCATATAGGGTTGGCGTCAGGAAGGGCATCCGGCCATAAAACAGGGCCAAATCCACATGTGCGACACAGTCCGCACCCGCGACCCCCACGGTTGTGGGAAAAGCAGTAGAAAGAGAAGAAAAAAGAGGTAAATTTTTTAAGACTCACAGACATCTTTAAAATAATGAAATAAAAATGCCTATACGAACCGCGTCCCTTTGGGTCGGAAGAATAACTACCAGCGACTGACGTGTCGTAAAAATCGCTATTGCATAATTTATAATTCTCTAGCTTGAACTTCATGAATACTGACACAACTATGCTTTTAGAGAAATATAAACATCTTTGTACCTAACACAGGACTGTCGTATCCGAGTACAGTCGTCTCCCACACAGCTCTACACTGCATATGGTAAATACGACTTAAGTTATAGTATCGAGTTTTCGTTTTAACTGAGTTGAATGTATAAATCTTCGAGAAGAGTAACAATCATGTTTAATGACCTATTAATTTCCTCTTCTTCTCCTTAAGCCGTTTACCCTTCAGAGTTGGCTTTTCTCACGGACTCATCGCGGGATCCCACCTCTACTGCCTCTAGGACAGTGTCCTGGAACGTGTGAGGCTTTGAGTCGGGGTCTACAACTGGGAAGGAGGACCACTACCTCGTCCAGGCGGGCTCACCTGCTATGCTGAACAGGGGCCTTGTGGGGTGATGGGAAGATCGGTAGGAATAGAAAAGTAAGTGCAAAGGAAGCAGCAGTGGCCTTAAGTTAGGTATCATCCCAGCATTGCCTGGAGGAGAAGTACTAAACACGGAAAAACACTTCGAGAATGACTGAGGAGGGAATCGACGACACTCGCCTCTCCTCAGTTGATCTCCCGAGGCTGAGTGGACCCCGTTCCAGCCCTTGTACAACTTTTCAAATTTCGTGGCAGAGCCGGGAATCGAACTGAGGCCCCCTGGATGGCAGATAATCACACTAAACACTACCCCACAGGAGAAGACACTTCTTCTACCATCGGCAATAAATTAATAGAAAGTTCCTCATTTCATATCACTTCACTTACACATAACCGACCGTCCGAAATAGATATTGAACAAACAGAGAGTGTTGCCAGATACAGCTTATTCCCTTTGTTTTTCAAAGTGCATTAACTGATATGTAATCATTGCTATTCTTGAACAGCAAACAATGGAATTATTTTGTCTTCACTGCGTCATGTTCCTGTACGATTTCTTAAACCAAAATTCATGAAACGAAACCCTAAACCACGTAGTGAAAAGCCCCAAAAGACCATGGCCTACCAAGCGACCGCTGCTCAGCCCGAAGGCCTGCAGATTATGAGGTGCCATGCCGTCACCACAACGAATCCTCTCCACCGTTATTCTTGGCTTCCTATACCGCGGCCGCTATCTCACAGTCAGATATCTCAATTGAAATCACGAAGGCTGAGTGGACTTGGAAACAGCCCTCAGAATCAGGTAAAGTCTACTGACCTGGCCGAGAATCGAACCAGGGACCACCGGGTAAGAAGCAGGCACGTTATCCTTACACCAATGGGCCGGAATAATTCAAGAAGTAAGGTCAAAACCGTTTCCGTTACATGGCACAGAAGCCTCAAGGAAAAAGGGATGGGGAAAGATGCAAAGTGAATGGAGTGGTTTGTTCTTTGTCCGACCATCTTTCTCGTCTACTGAGGTATGATAACCGAGTAGCATAGTCACTGGCTCCTCATCAAGGCACCTGCGGTTCAAACCCTGGCCAATGCATAAGTGATTTTTGATTTCAGTGTTTCGAATTTTCCATAAAACTTGGAGTTCTGTGACTATGATCACGATAACATCAGTAACGTAAAATTACGCCTTGCTTTTGCTGTTTCTTTTGCGGATTACGTGCCTTTCGAGAAAGAGGAGACTTGTCTGTAAATTTCTCGTCTCCCTAACGAAATCTCGAACTGTCGTTCCTCAGGATGAACTAAGTGGGGCTTTATTACCTCGGCTACAAAGTGGAAAAACATTTCCAGAATAGAAGATAAGCTGCACGTTATAGAGGGATTATAGCAATATGATACCTTCTGCTCTGGAAGCGTGAAATGCGCCTTCTTTCTCTCGATTGTGTATTTTTAACTTGTCCCAGCCAAGTGCAAGGAGAACTTAAGGCTCCTTTGAAGGCTCAATTCTTCCTCTTTCGGCTAAGCGAACTATGGCAGGGAAGTATAGAATAGAAATTAAAAAAACAAAAGCGAGGCATAGAGCGCCCTCATAACGAGTGAGCACTGAGGCGAGGAGTGACGTCAGAGAGGGCTGCTCACTGGGGCTCACGTAATAGAGGAGCGTAGAGTGTCACACCACGGCTATCCCTTTCACAGAAGCCGAGATCCAAGAAAGAACAACCACTGATATTCATATAGGATCCTTAAAAATACGCACCTGTATTGACATATCAAATTTTGAATTTTATTTTTTTCAAAATACATGAACATGTTTATCACACGTTCCCATTTCCGGCATGGAAATGACGTTGGGCTCTAACTGCGCTGTCATGCGTGAACTCTTTCCGTTAAATTCCCTATGATTGCCTGGCAAGGTTACACTTGGATTTGGCCTACAACTCTTCGAATTTCGTCCTTTAAATCGCGGATGTTTCCGGGTTTATTCACAGACATCAGTGATTCAAGATAACCCCAAAGACAAAAACTTCAAGGGGGTAAATCATATTACCTTCTCGGCCATTGTTAGCGAGATGAGGCGATCGAGGAAACCACTCATGGAGCAACTCAATTGTTTTAATGTTCACTGTTGAACACGTTTAGCTGAACTTTACCTGAACTGAAATCCAACTGTAATTGACTCAACGAACTCTGATTCATTCGGTGCTTCATTACGCCCTAGATTCACATGAAGACCTCTTACAATTGCTGCATAAATTTCTCCATTCTGATAAAAAAAAAGTTTCTGTTTGCCTTACGTCGCACTGACACATGGAGACGGTTGGACAGGAACGGCCTAGGAATGGGAAAAATGATTCCGTGGCCTGAATTAAGTAAAATTAATGGGAAACCACGGAAAACCATATTCAGGGCTGAAGACAGTGGGGTTCCAATCCACTACCTCCCGGATGCAATCTCACAGCTGCGCGCCCTTAAACCGGACGGCTAATATGCCCGGTCGTTTAGATAAACCGTTTTTTGAATTAGTACACGTTGTTCTGTACTAAACTACTCCATAACTAGACACACAATGAAGAAATGCCAGAAATTTAGAATGAAGTAACAATCGGGAAGTTTTGTATACCGAAACGATACGCAACAATGTCGACAACCGAGAAACAAAAATACACCGCACGATTAAAAAACGGCGCATTTCCAGAAGGCTCCTGCACTAACTCGTACAAGCTACATGTACAGCAAAAAAGAAAAATGTATCAACTTTCCCTTTGCGTATATCAATCTATAATAAGTATGCCTCTCAGTCATGACCATCCATCAACAGCTCTTACGTAACATCGAGTTACACATTATGTATCGCCATAAGACGCGACCTGCACGGTTGCTAGGCAACATCCCGTCACACGTTTCGTATCGCTAATTGTAGATGACATTCAGCCATAAGACATCACCTGCACGGTTGCTAGGCAACATCCCGTCACACGTTTCGTATCGCTAATTGTAGATGACCATCAGCCATAAGACATCACCTGCACGATTGCTAGGCAACATCGCGTCACATACTTCGTATCGATAATTGTAGATGACCATCAGCCATAAGACATCACCTGCACGGTTGTTAGGCAACATCACGTCACACGTTTCGTAACGCTAATTGTAGATAATCATCAGCCGTAAGACATCACCTGCACGGTTGTTAGGCAACATCGCGTCACACGTTTCGTGTCGCTAAATGTAGATGACCCCCCAGCCATAAGACAAGACCTGAACAGTTGCTGGGCAACATCGCGTCACACGTTTCGTATCGCTCATTGCAGATGACGCCCAGCAATAAGACATCACCTGCACGGTTGCTAGGCAACATCACGTCACACGTTTCGTAACGCTAATTGTAGATAATCATCAGCCGTAAGACATCACCTGCACGGTTGTTAGGCAACATCGCGTCACACGTTTCGTGTCGCTAAATGTAGATGACCCCCCAGCCATAAGACAAGACCTGAACAGTTGCTGGGCAACATCGCGTCACACGTTTCGTATCGCTCATTTCAGATGACGCCCAGCAATAAGACATCACCTGCACGGTTGCTAGGCAACATCGCGTCACACGTTTCTTGTCGCTAATTCAAACGACCCCATGACATAAGACATGACCTGCACGGTTGCTAGGCAACATCGCGTCACACGTTTCTTGTCGCTAATTCAAACGACCCCATGACATAAGACATGACCTGCACTGTTTCTAGGCAACATGACGTTACGTACTTCGTATCGCTAATTGTATGTGACCACTCGGCCATAAGACATGGTCTGCACTTTTGTCAGGCAACACCGCATCACACAATTATTTGCGTCGCTTCAGTTGTTCTCATCCATATGACATTTTGTGTCAAAAGTTTATGGTTCCAAGGTAACTCGGTTTAACATTAGTTCTTTGTGGTCTACTGTTTCTTCTTCTCCTTCTTCTTAACCCGTCGTTTCAAAACGAACGTAGACGATCTACACGGCCAGCTCCGATCTTGACGTTGCAGCCATGCCTTGTGGATTTATTGGAATATCTCTCAGGATCTTTAATGCAGTGGTTTCCCGTTGCTTTCTGCATCCTAATGCCGTTGACCAAATTGGTGCCTCCGCCATTGGGAACAATTTCTTGTCCCCAGGACAATAGAGTGCCCTTACCCATACCCGCTCATCCGCTCTCAAAGAGAATGCACATTTTTCATATTTCGGCACTTTCACCATTTTCCATCGTCGGTCCTCAATTTAGTTTCCTCAATTTGTGTCTAGGACCAATAACGAAAAATCTGATTGATCAAAACTAAAACCCTAATATACTCATGTAAAATAGGATTCAAACTGTCAGGATTTTCAATAAATAAATAAATAAATAAATAAATAAATAAATAAATAAATAAATAAATAAATAAATAAATAAATAAATAATAGTCGCCCCTTACGACATGCAGGGGATACTGTAGGTATTATTCCGCCGCCCCCACTCACAAGGGGGCGGCATCTCATCACCCAGTTATGTTTGTATACGTCGCAGCGTCGTTTCTTAAATTTCTCCACTTCCTACACTGCGTCATTCCCGGTGAACCAAGTGTACAAATAGAAGGTGTCGGCGACCCAGCCCGCGCACATTATCATAATGCATTTTTAATAAAGTTCGAAGGGGAGGTGCGTTTAATATGGTGACTTACTGTAAATCCTGTATTTCCTCCCAGTGGCCTGGGAGTAATGCAGTATTATTACCTGAAAAATCATATGGTGTCAGGAAGAGTACCGGCTTTAAAACTCCAGCCAAACTCCAAAGTGATCTCGAAATGATCTGCTTAAACAATAATGTTTAATTTCCAATCATAGTACACTGGCGGAAATTGAAATCCCAACACCAAGAAGGAGTTATTCTAGACAAATGAAATTCGGGAGATGTGTTTCCATATCTGAAAAAGACGCCTAATCAAATTCACGCTCTAGTCGACGAAGAGTGGTGCTAATAGTGCCACTACGACCTTGCAAAGCAATTTTGTGTTAAGTACGTATTGCACACTTTGTGAGCGTCACTCATCATCCAGTGTTGACGTTGTGAAATATGTGTTAGCCAAACATGCCAATAACAAGGAGGAGAGGAAGAAAGCAGTTTCAGCAGATTACTGAACTTGAACGAAGCCGTTTAATAGGGCTACGAGATCTGGATGTTCTTTCCGCGATACTGCAGAGAGACTTGGCAGGGATGTATCTAAAGTGCATTGTTATGGTCAACAATGTCCATCGGAAGCCACTGTGGAGACAGAAGGCTGCCGTATCCATCGCATGGTTCTGGTGGATTGTACTGCATCTGCAGCAGCCATTGGAGCTTAAGTTGGCACCAGAGTGACACAGCAAACTGTAACAAATCGATTACTTGAGGCACAGCTCCGACCCAGAGTCCTGTAGCGTTCATGCCACTAAATCCGAATCACTGCCATCTGCGACTTCAGTGGTGTCAAGCTAGACCTCACTGGAGGGCAAAGTGGAAATCTGTCGTGTTCTCAGATGAAAGCCGTTTCTGTCTTAATGCCAGTGATCCGTAGTTTGTTAAGAAGGAGGCAAAGGGAGTGGTTGGAACCAAGCTGTCTGCGGAGTCGACACACTGGATCTACACCAGGAGTTGTAATCTGGGGAGTGATTCCTTATGACAGCAGGAACACTATCGTCGTTACTCCAAGAACCTTGACAGCGGATTTGTTCATCAGACGGGGGATTGAGCCGGTTGTGGAGTTAATACCATTACATGTTCCTCGTCGCAATACTAGGCAAAGGTACACTTGCCATCTGCCTAAAGTGGTAACTGTGACTCGGGTAAACTCATGTCTGCTGAGGGCACTAAGGATACTTAATGAGATGGGTGAATCAGTGGACATTTTCACCCACCCCCGCCTAAAATTAGACCTACCCTAACGACCTCATGAATGTAAGGTACCGGTTCTCTCTGTAAAATATATAAATGCAGTATGTGTATGTAAATGTCTGTTGATGTAGTTTAATCATGACAATTATTTAAAGAGATTAACTTTTATTTATTTATTTATTTATTTATTTATTTATTTATTTATTTATTTATTTATTTATTTATTTATTTATTTATTTATTTATTTATTTATTTATTTATGTCATCTATAATTGGGAAAATAACATGTTGATGATATATAAATCTATCTATCTATCTATCTATCTACCTATCTATCTATCTGTGCTGCCATTCATTCGCAGTATTCAAGGGCGTATCTTACAACAGGATAACGATCATCGCCATACCGCCGCTGTCACCCAACTTGCTCTACAAAGTGTCGATCAGTTTGCCTTGGCCTGCGAGAACACCAGACATTTCGCCCATTGAGCATGTATGAGACATTTTGGGACAACAAATCCATTGTCACCCACTACCAGCATTAACCATCATTGATTTGACTGACCAAGTGCAACAGGCATGGAACTCCATCCCACAAAATCATGGCGTCTACAGCGGTCATTAATGTATCACCATGTCACATGTCTTTTTCGCCCTTATTTGAACGTGTGACCTGAAACTTTTATCAAATATATATATTTCCCAGACAATCGCTTAGCTTAAATTGCATTCATCTAGAAAAATGTGTTGGGATTTAATTTTCCACCAGTGTAATTAATTCACTGATTAATCTTCATTTTAACACAAACATACTATACAGAATAAATCAAGCAAGTTTTAAACATCCCGCATGGATTGCGCAGGATTCGGAACACAGCCGCCTTGGTGAGAAACCTGTTACGATTTCACTCGGCTGTCATCTCCTCCTACTTCTCGCAGCAATAAATCACATACTCCATCTATCACTCAACAGTGTCAGAGGAAGATTAGGAAAGCTCTCGGTACAAATGACAGCGAACTAGTCAGTTTTATTTCTAGCAATGTCGTACCAACACACTAAGCTTTTAGGCGACTCACAGTCTGGATAGTGATCTAGGGAAATTTTACTAAGTTTAGTAACTGGCCGATTTATCATCAAATGTGTAATATTTCGAAGGTTAAATGCCCTAGTCGAACGATGTAATTTTTTTCACCGAGTACCTCACGAATAATTGTCAAGAGGGTCGTGCGGTATCAATACTGTTGGGTAATTATGTTTTAACTGTATTATCACTAGTAAGGTTAAGCTAGTAGTAAACCATGTCTATAGTATTTTAAGCTGTAGTGTTAAGCACTGGAAATACTTAAGTTGTATGTGAATTTGTACATGATAATGCTGGATTTAGAAAGTTAAACTAGTAGTACTTCTTGTAATATTCACTTTCCATGGAATTGTTTCTTGTACTATTTTTTTGTAGTTGTTGAGTGGATAATTTTTAATATTATCACATGTAAGCTTAAGTTAGTAATAAGTTCAACCTATAGTATTGTAAGCTGTAGCGTTAAGTACGGGAAATACTTAAGTTGTGTGTGAAATTATATATGATGATGCTGGATTTAGTTAAACTAGTAGTATTTCTTGTAATATTTTCTTTGCATGGAATTGATTGTTGTAGCCTTGTTGTAGTTAGTTTGTTCTTGTTGCTGTTGTCGGTTAATTATGTTTTAACTTTACTTCATTATTACACTACCGGTAATCTAAGGGGCCATTGTCACCGAAATATTTCCCAGTTGCGATGTATTTGCTAATAATAAAATACTTCCATTGGTCGGACGGACAGTTCAATGACGCGTTGCTTTTCCGAAAAGTCTTTCAAACAATAGCATCTGTGGTAAGAGTTGGTTGTGAATGTGGAATGCTCATCTCATTCTATGGGTTATAAAGGTAAGATTACAAAGTTGTGGAAAATGGGTCCCAACACGGATATAAAACATTTCCGTATCCATGTTCATATAACATATTTTCTGCTTCTACGTGTGAGCAATGTGTCGTGAATGTTTGACCGTACTTTATTGTTACACTCTGTGTAATGCTGATTACTCAGTCCGAAGACTCATTGTATCCCCCAACAGTTCCACCGTCAGCTGCTTCAGAGAGTCTAGGCGTATCTGATATACTCGTACTAGGAAACTGAGGAGTGACATAGTTCCCCGTTGCTTTCCTCGCTGAACTATGGGTAGCTATTATACTGAAGGCCTCCAATCCCACTGCAATGTACGAGGGCGAATCAAAAACTAAGATATACTTCCAAGTTATGGCCATTTATGAAACCACCTACATATAGGCAACACGGCTATGACAACATACAATGTACGTTCACTTTTCTACATAGTCCCCAAGAGACTGTTAACATTTCTTGGAAAGGTCAACCAACTTTTCGACTCCAGATGCGTAGAAATCACCTACAGTGCTATGTAACCACCTGGAGACAGCCGCTTTCTCCTCCTCATGGTTTCGGAATAGTCGTCCATCGAGATCCTTTTTCAGCTTACCGAACATATGATAATCGCATGGCGCTATGTCCCGGCTGTATGGAGGATGTTGCCAAACCTCCCATTTGACTCAATGCAGCAGTTCGAACGTTCCGCAGGCCGTGTGAGGTGTTGCGATATAATGCAACAAAATCACACCGGTGCTCAATTTTCCAAGCCGCTTTTCTTTAATTGTCTTACGGAACCGGTTCAACGGGTGACAATACGAAGCCGAGTTGACTGTCGTGCATTTTGGCATAAATTGCACGTGCAGCACACCCCCATATCAAAGAACACTGTTGCTATTACCTTTCCTGCTGAGTGTGGACCTTGGCCTTCTTTCGTGGTGGTGATGTGGTGTGCACCCATTCCATCGATGTTCTATTTGTTTCGGGGGTGAAGTGGTGGACCCGCGTTTCATCCCCTGAGGTGACTCGCCGAAGAAACTTGTTACGCTCCACAGAATACCGTTGCAAAAACGACGATTGGAAACGTTGTCCCTTGTGAACATCGGTGAGCAGAGGTAGGATTCATCATTGACACAGTTTAAGAAATCCAAGGTGCTGGTGAACACTCTAGACCACACTGCCATACAAAATGTTCGGCATGCTGGCAATTTCCTGCAGTGTTATGCGACGATTCTCTCTAAAGATCCCATCCACACAGTCAACATTTGCAACGGTAGTGGACGTTGCGCGTCTGCCTTCGAGGTATACATCCGTGAGATCCGTGCATCTGGCGTCTAATTGCTTACACTTTACAATACCCGGTCGATAAATTACACGCTCACCATATAAAGCAGTGATTTCACGACGAATGTCCGTGCAATTGAGCCGTTTAGCCGATAGAAATATGATCGACGCACGAACCTCCAGTTTGGAGTGAATATCCAGTTGACGCGCCATTGAGCCTAGCCGGCTCTGCACACACAAGGCGACAGGATACCACACCAGCCTTCCTATCGGTCGTGTCTACAGTTACTGTAGCTTGCTCCGCATTGGTCACGTTCACGACACACAGGATGCTCTCGCGGTGAGCTAGTGTAACTTACTTTTGGATTCGCCCTCGTACACCAGGCCCTAAGAGCGTCACGTTGACTGGCTGCGTAAGTGATGACATTACTAACGTTCTTCATACCTCAATCGTGCAGCTTCGTGACTAAATGGTTAGCGTGCTGGCCTTTGGTCCAGTGGGTTCCGGTTCCAATTCCTGGCCGGGTCGGGGATTTTAACCTTCATTGGTTAAATCCGATGACTCGGGGGCTTCATAATTAGGATTCATCATAGCTAGGACCTCATCCTCACAGACACGCGGGTCACATATACGGCGTCAACTCGAAGACCTGCAGCAGGGCACTTCGAAGGCCACGCGCCATTATTATTTTTATTATTAGCGAATTCTCCCAATATTGGAAGACGTTAAGCAAATAACTCAATCCATTTTTCTACGGGTTCTACATGTTTTTCGAATAAGTTTTCATTCTTTCCGAAAAGACTAATTGTTTGCGTTCTGCCGACCACTTTGTTCTGTGTTGTTTTCGTTGTGGTTGTTCTGATATAGCTTCCCTACTGTTTATTTTGTGCCTAAAGATGTCTCTTTCCAGGATGTCTGCTGAACTTATGTTTGCGTTTTCGAGGTCTATACGAAGTTGATTGAGCCAGGGTGTTGACTTCTTAAGCGAGGTTATATAATCTATTATCTTTTTTTTCAATTGATTCTGTTGGTCTAGTCAGATGGCCGAAGAATTTCGTTAGTCATTTCCTAACGTCAATTTCGATTTTTGAGAACATTCCTGTTGTTTTTATTGATTGTAACCTGTAACCGTCTTGGGTGTATTTTGCTCCTAAGATTTTCCTAATGATCTTCCTCTCTTCTTGTTTTCTGTTGACTGCCAGTGGTTCGGTTCACTTGCGTAAAGGACTGTTGGTTTTATGACTGTGTTGTAATGCCGAATTTTTTGTTGTAGATAATTTGGACTAACCCTAATGCTCTTTTAATTTTTGGAGACGAGTTTGTTGTGAGATCGTTTCAAGGACTATCGGTTTGAAAAATTCTCCGAGGTATTTAAAGTAAGGGACTCTGTCAATTTTACCATACTTTGTTCTCAGGCTCTTGATATCTATCTTTTAAAATAAGAAAATTATTATTATTATTATTATTATTATTATTATTATTATTATTATTATTATTATTATTATTATTATTATTATCATCATTATCATTATACCTCAGTCAGTTTCATATTGTGAACTGCAAGGAAAAATCTAAGACAGGCCTATGAAAGAAACAAATTTGTTCTACTCATTCCAGAAAATAGTGTCCTACCACAAAGGGACCTGTGCATTGTGCCATGTTGTATTCTTTTATGTTACATCATGCACGCACGTTTATTAATGTATTAATTCCGAAACGCAGTTTTGCTGTGAACATATACGACGAAAACAATCACTGAGTCCCCGAGTCAGAGAAATTAACCATATACATTTAAAATCATTGGCCCGGCTGGGAATCGAGCGTCTGAACCGAAGGCCAGTAATTTAACAATTCAGTCGGGGAGTCAGATATTATACCATCAGATAAAAGTAAAAATGATTACATCCAATATGAAGAATAGGCACAAGCAACCTAAATACCAAGTAGACCATTTGCAACATTAAATTCCTAAACGTAATATTGTTGCCATCAAAAACGTATATCGTAGATTTAACTTGACCTTATTTCAAGATCATTCTCCAATACTACTGCTCGATGCTTATGACTCAGTCTACAGTAATGTCTCAGAATACTCGTAAATGGCAAAATACTAACCTTACACTGATATAAGCTCATGTCCATGTAACCGTATTATTGTCGGCAAGAAGCTTTAAAACTTTAATATCATTGAGGGGAGTAAAATATTACCCTCAGAGCTGCATCTAGAGAAATCAAATCCTGCCGTAATACTTCAAATAAGTGCCAATAAACGATGATAATTCAAATGCATCCACATAAAGTCACGAAATTTATTATCCTATAGAGGGACATATTATCTTAGGATTTAAGATTTCCATTCAAAGAATCAGGAAGCTACAAAAATCATGAGTCATATCTTATAGAACTAAGGACATATGATTCGTAAATGCTCAGACTTTGAAAAAAAAGTCTGTGATTGAACACAATTATATTCAGTTCAGATTATTATTACTGAACATTTTGTACCAATATAGGAATTTCTGAAGAACATATTATCTCTTCCCTAACTCTTTTACAGCCTACTGACCCAGACAGATATTAAGGAGACGATGGGATAGAAAAACGACAGGACTGGGAAGGAAGTGGCCGTAGCCTTAATTAAGGTACAAGCAGTGGCGGCCGGTGGTCTCTGAAGTCGGGGTTGGGAGGGTGGGGATGGCACAGTACTTTTCCGCACAACTTTTTATTTGCTACTGCCCAGCACCACCGCACTCATTCAAATCTTCCCCGCGAAAACAAACTAATTCACTGCTGCCAAAACGCGGGATTAAAGCCAGAGGCCCAATTTGAGTCACAATTACTGATCTCTAGAGCCCGGATTGTTATGCAGTAATAGGTTAGAATAGAAATTTACTGAAGGGGATAACAAGCATAGTCTGATCTGCACAACGCTTACGTTATGATTTTTGCATAAACATTAGGGGTTCGGCCCTTCAAAACCCCTAGAATGTACGTTACTCTCACTACATTACGGAAGAGCGGCCTAGACTACGCATCCTAGTAACCAAATTAGTTTGCATTCTAACCTGTTACTGCATAAAGTCCGGTTCCATGGCTAAATGATGAGCGTGCTGGCCTTCGGTCACAGGGGTCCCGGGTTCGATTCCCGGCAGGGTCGAGAATTTTAACCATCATTGGTTAATTTCGCTGGCACGGAGGCTGGGTGTATGTGTCGTCTTCATCATCATTTCATCCTCATCACGACGCGCAGGTCGCCTGCGGGAGCCAAATCAAAAGACGTGCACCTGGCGAGCCGAACATATCCTCGAACACTCCCGGCACTAAAAGCCATACGCCATTTCATTTCATTTTACTGCATAAAAATCCGGGGTCTACTGATCTCAAATGTACATATCAATATAATTATTTATTATTTTTCTTAAAATATAAATAAAAGGGCAAACAAGGTCACAAATTAGTATTTAATTTTATTGTATGCGACCATGCAGATTTGGCTGGCGCATGCTCATATCAGAGTTTGCGAGAATATCTTTACTGTTACACTGCTACGGACTCTTCCCACGTGAAAGCCTCTTCCCGCACCCTTCCTCGCGCCGAAACCGACCACAAGCGCGCTACCCCCTTACATCTCAATCCCCTCACCGACACGATATCCTCGGACGGAAGCTCGAGAGTCCGTGCCCTATCTTCAACCTGAAAACATTTACCAGTGAACTGTGGGCTGAAAGTCAGTTTGCTAACTTATAGCCGAGCAGTATTCCTTGCTGATGAGAATTTACAGTTTTACAATGAAATGTAATTTTCTTAGCATTTTTCGAGTCCAATATTTGACTTCAAAATCGAGAGTAAATAAAAGAACCTTTTCGTTCTCTAGAGAGGACGCTGTCCGGGAGTTCTTAATCCGCGAGTGGTCGCTAGCCGAATTGTAACACGAGTGGTCGCACGTGAGACCTCTAACACTTGATTTAAAATAAATACGAGATCTTCTATAATTTAGCGGGGCATAAGAGTGAAATGAATTACGGAAATGAGACATAAAGACTGCGTTATACATTTTAGATAAAAAATGATTATCCGTATATTACAGAAACAAATTACTCCTTAATGGAAATTAGTCATCAGTTCAGTCACATGTATGTAGTCACAAGATTGCCGAGCTGAATGGCTCAGACAGTTAAGGCGCTGGCTCTCTGGGCCCTAGTTCGCAGGTTCGATCCTGGCTCAGTCCGGTGGTATTCGAAGGTGCTCAGATACGTCAGCAGTAGCTTCACTGACATATAAAAGAACTCTTCTGGGACAAAATTTCATAACTTCGGCATTTTCGAATACCGTAAAAAGTAGTTATTGGTACATAAAACTAATAGCATGGTTTCTGACAGTCACAATACAAAAGCAAGAATAAAGCACAATAGGTCTTCTCTCTAAACTTTGAGTTCGCTGGAGTTTGTAACAGCATTTATTTCCCAACATTTTTCCTCGACTCATTAATTTTTGAAGACTAGTTCATCAGCAATTGCGAAGGGAGAACGTTACGTACACGACTTAAATCAAATACTAATGCTTACAACAGGAGAAAGTTACCCTGTCAACTTCAACATAACCTCAATGCCACTGGTCGCGATGAGAGAACCTCTCACACAGGGGGGCACGAACTCGTACGAATATTTGTTCCGACCAGAGGAGGGGATGCTTACCCTTCAAATGTGAATTGCCTTACTCACGACAGAAGAGGGAACAGTCACCTCCCTTGCTTCGCTGAGAAGTAAACTCACAATACAAAATAATGTGAGAGAAAATCTCATATAGCGACAACTCGCGGGTTAGGGCCGGCCGCTACTGGGTACAATCCCAGAATTCGCCCCCAAAACCACGGAAACCAATTTTTGGGGCTGCCAACTGTGGGGGTTCGAATTGAAGAACGTCTTGTGGTTAACATTTGCGTCTTGAAATAATTACCCAGAGACAAAAGTTCAATTCCCGGTTATTCCGAGGGTTTCAATCCAGATCAGAAGGTTGGAGAGAGATTCGTTAGTTTTTTTAGGGCAAACGGAGAGGTATGTGATATGAGAGGCAGAGATTACGGTCAGGAGAGCCAAGCAATACGGCTGAGAAGTCGTCATGGTGCCCACGTGACTGCACTATCTTCAGACCATCTGTCTGGGCAGTAACCATTATGACAGATCAAGGCTCTTGAAGTGGTGTGTGGTCAACGGTTTTCTTCAACTAATTCCAATGGGAACTCGAACATACATTCAATGGCATGCTTAGCATTGTAATGGACAGCTCCATGTCTTTGGCTTATGGCGCATTAGTTCTTATATGACAATATTCCAATACTGGTGTGTCTCCCATGGCGATTAGTAGTTACAACAGATATTAAACATATTATTATTATCATCCCATAAATATAGTTGTAGGGGGTCCGCTGTCTGTAACGTCATTTATTTCGCCATCTTTTCATATTTATCCGTTTAAGATCAACTCAAGATTGTATCAGTAATTTTCAGCTTCCGTGTCTGTCTATCTGACTATCTATCTGTCTGTTCCACCATCACGGTTAAATGGCTGTTGTTGTTGTAGTATGGTGATGGTATGGTCTTGGCTTATGGAAACGTGCATTGAAGGTGTTCCGTATCCGCTCGTGCTGACCAGCGATCGCAACCCACTCTTCAAACGGCGGATACGGAACACCTTCAATGCACGTTTCCATAAGCCAAGGCCATACCATCACCATACTACAACAACAATAGCGACAACAGTTACAACTACAATAGGAAGTATTCCATTTTGAAGGATGTTCCCCCAGCTCTTCAACCAGCTTAATTCTACTAATACGTTCATGTGTGGTTGTAATAGTCAACAAGTCTTTGTTTTCTGTTTTTATTTTTTTTTAAAGGTTAACATATTCTGGTTGTGTAAACATACAACGATATTTTACTCAGATCCAAGAATATTAAAGTGCCAAGTGTTTCGCATTGGTGCATAAACTTACAATCAATTAATTTCAACTGCGTTAATGCATTAGTTTCCAGTAGACAGAAGCAGGACCAGCAGTTCTATTCTGTAATACACGAACACATGACAATTTTTGTAACCAAAAACCAGAACTTTAAATACCAAGTAGTTTATCTTTAACATTCAATGTATATTTATTTCACTAGTTTAGTCAGGGGAAGGAGGACAGTCAAACCCATAAATGTTCTAGTAACGCCAATATTTCATATGGTTATAAGTGTTTTCATTTGAACGAGTGTGTTATCAAACAATACAAGCGTTCCCAGTGTCCCGTGTACATGAACGCGCGACAGTTTAGACTAGATCTATGTCTTTATACATTTTGCTTCATGGTGTGTATTTCATCCAATCTTTTTCAGACAGAAACAGAACTGTCAAATCCAAGAATGCTCTTAGAGAGCCAAGTTTTCCACACCATTATAAGTGTCCTTATTGTGTTTTGTGATTATTTTCAATCCAGTATATGTAATTCCAGTGTTCCGAGTTCTGTGAACACAAGACTGTTAGAGCCAGAACTGGGAACTTTCTAAGCTCCAAGTTCTCCTTGCCAAGTGTATGTTGCATTTCAAGGTTATATCTATCAACTCAATGATGTATTTCCATGCAACCACCTATAGTTGCATGGATTTTTCGTAATGATGATTGTTATCAGATTTCCCTTAATTTAATTTTCACCAAGAACTGATGATGACTCCATGGGAGTCGAAACCGATCTTCTTATAATTTAATAAATTGTTGCAATGTGTTGAATGGTGGAACATCCCTCAAACTCTACATTATTGGTTAAACGTCAACACGGAAATGAAGATCGTAACTTACGACATTCGACATTAGAAGTACCCACAGTATGAATAACAAACTACTCTTTTTGTTACTTTGGTGAAAGCTTTTGTCGTTTTAAGATTCTGAAAGTCGTGTGCTTTAAAGTGCTTAGAGCTGTCCTTCAAACATTACAAGGCAGTTATGACTCCGGAAGAAAATACCTCTTTCGCCATGATGCGATATGTTACCGAGTTGAAAATGGAACAGGCTTAATAATTTCGCGTGTTTCTCAAGTTCTTCAGGATATGACATTGGTCGGAAACCAAGAACAAAGTTCTGTCTTGGTCTTCTGTATGACATATTTGGGGTTATATTTTCTTCCGTTGGATAACTTACCACCCCATTTGCGTTTGTCTTATGATTATTAGTAATTAATCTTAAAATCACAAAACCACAAGCCTCCACCTGTTTTATTACCCCGAAAAGTATTTTACAGAAGAAGTATGCTATGGGAAATCTATACCGATTAGATAAGCTGCATATCAAAATGTACAAAAAATGTTTTGCAAGTACTGCCCTGTTCTCTTTAGAATCTTGCAGAGTGACTGCCTAGGGGAGACATTATTATTTGTCAGGGCTCAGATACATTGAGAAGTGTCTTTGAGGTTAAAAAATTGACTTTCCCTTTATCATACAGTAACTGATGCTTGATTGAAATTTCGTCAACAATTAAAGATCACATTTTCTCAATATCATTCGTTCATATTCTAATGGAAGACTCTCTTCAACAAGATGCGCCACGCCTGTCTCACATGATGTATCTCAAGTGCAGTAACTAAATATACTCCTCGATGGTAACTTAAAAAAAATTTCTCGGCAAATATGTACCCTTTCGGGGAAATGAACTCACATACCGCACAGTGCCTTACTGCGTTTGCTGATCATCTAGGTGATTTATTATCGTAATTTACAACTTGCTCTAAAGTAAATGAGCATTTTGGCAATTTAGCGTCACGTTGGTTATTAGTAAGAATGCTTTTCAGAGATACATGATACTCATTATCACGTTGCTGCATTTGTCTCTTCTAGTATTCTGATTCCATTTCTAGTTACTTTATTTTCATGTTAGCACGCCATAGCTCTAATCGAAGAGAAGACAAGTGTTTATCGGTTCGAATAAATTTATTTTCACCGTCTGAACTTTAACAGACTTGCCAACATTCTCTTAACTCAATCATTTGCCCCTCACTTATTTTTCAGAAGATTTTAATTCTACTGTTTCAGCAGTAAAAGCATACCTTTCAGGTACATTATCCATTATTTCATCATCTCTCTTTCGTTCACTCCCACGGTTCTGATCATTTTCTTCAGGAACATTATGGAGTTAATATTGAAATAATCTGTAAAAGGCACTGCTTTTTTTTCAACTTAATTTTCAGCCCCGGATGAAAGTCGGATTAAAGGAGATCCTTTCCGTATACATAACAATGCATTGATTCTAAATTATCTTTATAAATTTCACTAACCCATTTCTGCCTGAGGTCAGGATCACGTGGGAACCCGTTTAGTTTTCACGCCGTTACTTTTGCAGTATGGGAACCAACTACAGTATATATCATTTCGGTTCTCGATCATCTACGACAATAAAAAATTATGGCTAATTGCAGGTGCATCCAGATTTTTCAATTGGCTATACATCGCACCGACACAGATAGGTCTTATGGCGACGATGGGCGTAAAAATGGAAAACCACGGAAACCGATCTTCAAGACTGGTGACAGAGGCGTACGAACCCACCATCTCCCGAATGCAAGGTCACAGCTGAGCGCCCCTGACCGCATGGCCACCTCTCTCGGCTCCGGAATAACATAAGCTACTACTAATACAATTTAAAATCACGAAATAGAACAACTAACTTACTGAAACACCCCGATTAAGTTTCTAATTTGTATCAGACGAAGTAAAACCAGCGCAAACACTCCCCAGAAACACCCCGATATACTTTACAATGACAAAATATCTGTAACATCAAGGGTAGTAAATGCCTACTGATAATGACAAGCTGGCTGTGAGGGTCAACCAACCAGCGATCCTCGTGGAGAGAAAGTTAGTTAAGGACTGTTCACCGGATAGGAAAGGGAAGCAGGCCAGTGGTAAGGTGGAGAGCATAGTAGACGGTGATGGATTACCAGACTTGGCAGGCGCATTCGTATGGAAAGGAAAATCACAATATCAATATTTTTGCAAGTTTAATGACAACAAATGTTTAAACTAACTTCCTTCCTCTTCCACACACAGTGCTACACTTCTCATTATGCTCCCTTGCACTCTTGTTGATAATGCAGGTGTGAAGTTGCTTCTGCTAACGCACAAATTCAGTCCTATTTGCGGACAATGTTGCATAAATTTGATCACGCAAGTAGCCTCGTAAAAACGCAAGTGGGTATACATAGGTTTATCATGGAGGGTAACCTGGTAACCATAAAAACACGAAACACTACATACGTAAATTTATGACATTTAACTCGTAATGTGTGTTCAGATGAACACCATTCACTTCTCCAGTGCTCTAATCGAAGAAAGCCTCGTGACGATAAGTCTGCAGCCCCTACATCCTTCATTACCGGATGAGTTGGCCGTGCTGTTAGGGCCGCGCAGCTGTGAGCTTGCATCCGGGAGACAGTGGGTTCGAACTCCACGGTCAGCAACCCTGTAGATGGTTTCCCCATTTTCACACCAGGCAAATGCTGGGACTGTACCTTAATTAAGGCCACGGCCGCTTCCTTCCCACTCCTAGGCCTTTCCTAATCCATCGTCGCCATAAAACCTGTCTGTGTCTGTGCGACGTAAAACAAATAGCAAAAACCTACATCCCTCGGCAACTTATCCCACATTACATTTATGCGAGTCGCCGTTTCGTGCATCATAGTGAAAGCTCCCACGGCACCCATCCTATTGCGGAGTATGTATCTGCAGCACCCAGTATAAACAAAGGATATATTTTCGGTATGTGGAAATAGTACATAAATGCAGGTTGCCTGTTGTGACACCATGTGAACGCTTGAGACTTTAACTCCATGGGCAATTAGAGTGGTGTGTAAATGATGAAAAAGATACATAACGTATATCTCATTACGGGAATGGAGAGAAAATGGAATGAACGAAAATCACAAGTCAAAGATTATTGAAATATTGATAAGATTGTGGCTTCAATTGAATATTAGCTCACCGGACAAAAAATTAGTCACTTCTAGAGAAATCATTACGAGCATTGTTTAATACCGCGCAACTCCGCCTCTCGAATTGATAACCACCTGGATTCGGTTAGGAGGTGAGTCGACAAAGTTGTGCAGTTACGTCGCATCCAGGTTAAGACACTCGCTGGGGATTTGATCCCGCGATTCCACTAAATTTCGGGGTTGCTGAAGTCGGCGTTTTACCCGCTGCTCCAATATGTCCCCACAGATTTTCAATGGGGTTCAATTCAGGTGATTTTTCGGCGGAGTGTTCATAACACCAGTCAAATATGCGTTCAATCCGATGAACTTTGCTGTTGTCATATTGAAAATTTGGAGTATCAATAGCATACTCACTATGCAGGTGTTGAAGGCGAGACAACACCCGATCACCCAGAATGTTGTCCGACTCGTTGGCTGAATGTTCAGCGTACTGGCCTTCGGTTCAGAGGGTCCCGGGTTCGATTCCCGGCCGGGTCGGAGATTTTAACCTTCATTGGTTAATTCCAATGGCTCGGGGGCTGGGTGTTTGTGCTGTCCCCAACATCCCTGCAACTCACACACCACACATAACACTATCCTCCACCACAATAACACGCAGTTACCTACACATGGCAGATGCCGCCCACCCTCATCGGAGGGTCTGCCTTACAAGGGCTGCACCCGGCTAGAAATAGCCACACGAAATTAAATTACCCAGAATGTTCAAATAAACATTCTAGTTCATGTTAGTGATCACCTCAGTGAGCTGGCCCAATCCACCTTACGAAAAACAACCGCAAAACATCACAGACCCACCTCTGACTTGAACCTGGCCTTGCACACATCCAGGATAAAATGCTTTGTTTGGCCTTCGGTGCAACCGACTGTGTTCGTCATTGGAAAACAGGTAAAAGTGTGAAGCGTCTGATCACGATACATTCCGCCAGTCAGCTACTGTCTCATTCGATGATTTCTAGCCCATTGAAGACGCACACGTTCGTGTGCCTGTGTGAGCAATGGCCTCTTACGAGGCGATCGACTCCAAATATTCACGATATGCAGTTCCCGTCGCAATGTTCTCTCACTAACAGATTGGGATGGGCCTCCATTCACTGCCTGCAGCCATTTCTGTCGAGTTTGGAAGCGATTTTGATTCACAAGCCGTGAAATGCGTCTCCGGCCCCTGTCAGTCAGGATAAATTCAAAGGCCAGAATTATGACGTCGTGTTTCGTGGCCACGTATAGTACATCACTGCTTGTAGACACGTCGAAGCTGTGAAATACCAACAAATCCAGCAATTTACGCACCGTATGGTCATGGCACGCCCAACACATCTACCCGTGTTGACGTTCACTGTCCACTTGATACATCAATGTCTCACTGATCGCTACTGTCTTGTGCTCACGTAGAGGCGGTGCGCGTGCGGTTGAACACGGGACTCGTTCGTGCATCATCTGTACAGGCTTAACGATCCATCTGTGCATCCGAACTAGGATGACTAATTTTTTGTCCGGTGAGCTTATTCCCTTGAGAGTTGTGGTAAATAATAATAAGCAGACAGCTATGTGAACAAATAGCCATATACATCATCAGACAAGATTTTGCGGCTTCATATCCTAGAGTAAAGTAGAACTAGGAAATAATTTCCCGCGTGTCAGTAACTGTGCATTACAGAAAAATAAATGAGAAATACCAAGTAACTCTCATGCAATGATTCTATGAAATCTGTAAATAGCGCAATGTTCGGAGAAACGGTCTTGATATTTGGAAGAAATTTTATCGGAATAAATATCTGTAAGGTCATATCATTGGGACAAAGATTGTGGATGAAAACATTTCAAGTTTCCTTTACTGGGAAAATCGAATTGGAAAAAGGAATTCTGAAATCTAGGAGTCTATATAGTTGTGAGGACAGATTCACCAAACAGCACGATTGTTAGTGCAAAGTGTCCATAAAGGGAATGCATATTGTTCATTTAATCATACGTACAATGGGGAAAAGATGTCTTTAGTAGAACAGTTTAGTCGGACTGAGATTGAATTTTATGCCAGGAGCTAAATGAGTAATGTTGTCTTATCTCTTTTCCAGAACGAAGGAGATTCAATTTAGTCTCCCCACACTGAGGCATGCAGCGTCGCTGGATGATCTCCTGCCTGGGGAAACAGACGTTCCTCAGGAGGACACAGAGCTTCTTGTTCCAGCATCGACTTCACACCCTCAGAGATCAACCCGCTCTAATTCCTTCAGTAAGTAGACCTATAAATATATATTCGTCCCTGGCATGTTATTTATTTATTTATTTATTTATTTATTTATTTATTTATTTATTTATTTATTTATTTATTTATTTATTTATTTATTTATTTATTTATTTATTTTAACATCGTTACGGCTTCTCTGTACTAGGTTTATTTAGGTTTCCAACCATGTTTACGTACCTTTGCCCACATGCCCTTCAATATGAAAATTTCTTCAGTGCTCTGACTGGGGAAGTCGTATTGCTGGTTTGACCTCATTTTCAGGTACCCTCCAATCCCAGATTTTTTAAATCTAAAGATGCGTCTATCTAGGACATTTTGTTCTGTTATCCCGCTCAGCCTCAACTCATCAGCCACTGCTTGGTGCCATCTGGAATTCCCTTTGAGATTCCGAACTTGTGTTAGGAAGATATTCGTCAGTCTGCTGTCCGACATACGGAACATATGACCGAAGAAACTCAGCCTCCTTTTCCTGATTACGTCCGTTATTTTGCCCACCTTGTTATGCACTTCTTCATATTTTTCTGAGCTTCCATGTTCCTCCCTTTTTAATGGGTCGTAAAATCTTACTCCCGATCTTTAGTTCTAGTTTCTCCAGTTCTCGTTTTGAGATGTTATTTATTTATTAATTCATGTAATTCGAGATCCAGTATGTCTTCTGGTGTCAGCTATAACAAACTTGATTTTTCATTGACCTGTCTCAGACTCATCTTTGGCTTTGGCAACACGAAAATGACTTATGCAGCCAATTCCTGTTATGAATGGTGTGAATATTATGCTCTCAGGGTCAGTTCATGCGTGGATTTCAGCGGGCTTGGTAGGTTGATTATGTAATAGCAACTTTGGCTCGGTGAGCAAAGCAGTGGGAAACTACCGCATTGCACATTTTCTTAGTGTGCCACCTCAGTGATGCTTAGAACATATGTGATAGCTGATATTTGATCTGTCGATGGTCCAATCAGCCATCGGTTTGAACACTCGACACATATTTATTTATTTATTTATTTATTTATTTATTTATTTATTTATTTATTTTATATATTTATTTATTTATTTATTTCTCTTGGCATAATTAACTCTCTCTCGTTCGTAATAATTTGCTCTGTATTTAAGTGTCACGTTTATTCACAGAATTCCACAATACTGTAAATAATAAGCGTTTTTCAATTCTTTCATTAATTACTAACTTCGTAGTCAAATACAGGCCTAACATTATACAGGATAAAAGTGTGTATTTTTGCTACGAAATTGGCAGAAAAATTGTTACGTAAAAGCAGACTCCCAGCATTTACAAGGGCTGAAAGTATGGTAGTGGCAATACTGATGGAACGCAATATATAATGAACTAACAAGTACAATTGCATTACATTCCTGCAATGAAGTCACCCGCCAAATATCTGGAAGCCGTTGGGGACCATTGGTAAGGCGTTCTCTGTTGATGACAGCGACGGAGTATAGATGCCACGTCTGGAAATCGGCTGACTCGGAGGGGTTCCTTTAACGTGCGTTGTCATGCAATACGATAGGACGATCGTCTCGCAATAAACGTGGATGTTTGTGCCGATAGCCGGACGCAGATGTCGCACTAGAAATAGGCAGTAATAGTCATCGTTGACGGTTTGTTCCTCAGGCACAGCATGCGTAAGAATAACACCCTCGTAGCCTTATGCCACAATCAGTATAAGTTTCACCCGAGAGGATGCCGGTTGAAATTTCTGTGGACGGGGCGAACCTGTATGACGCCATTCATTCATTTGACGCTTTAATTCAGGCTCGTAGAATCGTGCCCACGTCTCACCAATTGCAACAATACGCTGAAGAAATGCGTCTCCTTCGTTGCGGTATCTGTTCAGGTGGATGCCAGCCAGTGCATACCGGCACCATTTCTGTACGTAGATGAGTTGATTTCGAACCCAACGGGACGCAATTTATGTCATGTGAGCCGCACCCCCTCCCTTACCGACAACCAACCTCACCATAAAACACACACGTCGGAAGATTCGAGGCGTGGACCGCGACTAGGAAAGGCCAATCACAGCCCTGAACTGGAAACGGTCCTCATTTCAAAAAACGAACAGGAATGAGACCAAAACTACTAGCAATAAAATCCCAACTATATTTAAATGAGGTTTTATTGATATAGTAAAATCAAAAAGAAACAAGAAATAAAGCCAGCAATTAAAAATAATAAAGGATACGTACATGTGCAGAGCTCATCCATTTCAGGTCATAACACTAATGTGTGAGTACAGCCTTTTCAAACACCAAGCTTAAATTATTCATAAGACGGGCTCACCGTCTCAATTGCAATCTCGCTACATAATGTGGTAATGTGAATACAACCCACACGGATCAACTCGGTCATTCTTTCCGCGAGATTAATAGAATTCATTATATACGCGTCTATTTACTTCCACATCGTCTCAACAATTATCACATAGAACATAGCTCCCACGCGGCATGGAGAAGAAAAAAAGGTGTCCAGAGAAGGTAAAAATAAGATGCAATAGATCACAACATAGCACACAGTAACATCTCTGGACCAAAGGATTAAAATTTAAACCCAAAGAGAATCACAGGCAGGCCCAAAGCCTGAATATAAGAAAAGAACATGGCGGCCTCGTGGGGAAGCAAAAGGCCGTGATAGAAACCAAGGCAAAATAAATAGCACCGTGCGGGCAACAAACATGAGGCACAGAAACAAGATTAAAATATAAAATGAGCTGACCGATACGTCATCCTTTCTCCCCTTTCACTCACCAGCACATACCCAAACTTTCAGACATTGCCGGTATCGGCAAACAATCTGAGCAGTTGCTCCATTTAATAACAATATCATATAGTATGACTATCATGGTCACACACAAAAGGTCTCACATATGTCAGATATAGCGTGCACGGCGCAGCGTGCACCGTGACCCAGTGGTCACACATAAACCCATCAGCTCACGCACTCCGTACGACATGAATGGACCTCCGCGTCGACACGCAGGGCATACATACAACAAATAGCCATATTCATCATCAGACAAGATTTTGCTTCTTCATGTCCTATAGTAAAGTAGAACTAGGAAATAATTTCCCGCGTGTCAGTAACTGTGCATTACAGAAAAATAAATGAGAAATATCAAGTAGCTCTCATGCAATGATTCTCTGAAATGTGTAAATAGCGCAATATTCGGAGAAACGGTCTTGATATTTGGAAGAATTTTTATTGGAAACAATACCCGTAAGGTCATATCATTGGGACAAAGATTGTGGAAGAAATCATTGCAAGATTCCTTTACTCGGAAATTCGAATTGGAAAAAGGAATTCTGAAATCTAAGAGTCTATATAGTTGTGAGGACAGATTCACCAAACAGCACGACTTTTAGTGCAAAGTGTCCATAAAGGGAATGCATATTGTTAAGAATTAAACCATACTTTTCAGTGATAGCTCAGTAAATATAACATCAAAGTTTTTCAGTCTGTCGAACTTATAAAACTATGACATACCTGTAAAACCACACCATTAAACAAAAAGAGACATGTTTCATTCTTGAAAGAACATCATCAGATTCTATCAAATAAATTGATGAAAATACAGATAGTGATGCTTGTTGTTTAAAGAGGCCTAACTTCGAAGGTCATCGGCCCGTAAATACAGATAGAAGGTCCAATGTATCTTGTTAACACATTGTCGTCCGGGCGCGCGCTACTCCATTCTTTCCTATGGACCGGCAACAGAAGCACACCTAGCATGAGAAGTACGATGAAATATAAATACATGTAACTTTTACATGACATGAAATAATGTATTGAAACTTGACGAGAGCACTTATCAGTGATTCTAGTACTTGCTTTTAGTGCGGTATTGCGTGAAGCAGCTGAAACAAGTCATCGCCTAGGGTACGATCTGCTACCTCCGGGATACTCGCGGAATTACCGGCCGAGTAAGTGAGGCCTGTAAAACCTGTAAATGGTTGTAGGACTCTGTTTTGATCCTTATTTGTCCATCCATCAACCTCACTGTCCCTACTATCACTGGCATCTTCACTCGTATTATTGTCGCCGTCAGCAGACTCGCCTGAAATGAATGTCGCACTTTCACTTCCGCGCGTATATTTTGATGTTTACGGACACACATCTTCACAATCACTAATACTTTCGCAATCACTAGGGACATCAAATAAACTATCAGCATGCAATTCTCCAAATATTTCATCATCGTTCAAGCTGTCTTTGCTACGGCGCGCCATGCTAACACGTGACAGTACGCTCGGTCACGTGGTACTGAGTGTTATGACACCACACTTCCTGTGCCGAAAATATTGTCAAGGAAATAATATATCTATCTTATTTCCGATCAACAAAGACTTTAGTTTGTAAACAACACGAAATATTTCGATTAACGAACGGCAGAGAGGATAAAATGACACAAGAATGAAGCAATGTGAGAAAACGTTAATTCACGTAGCCGGTCGCCCGCGCACCAATACGAAACTACGTTAATTAACGTAGCCCGTCATTAATGTGTTAAGGATCTCTGGAAAGAGTGTTTCCATTAGGGTTCTTAACATCATGTGATAGCCAGGAGATCTTCTCAGATAGACTGGCTGCCAGAATATTGTTGCTCGCTTAGCACCACCCAGGGGTCACGTGTAGGGTACTTTAAGATTTAACCTACGGACGTGAGCAACTTCAACCCCACCTACAGAATCTCCTTAAACCGGAAGATGCAATTTCCCGCCCTAAAGATGGCTGACTAGGTAAGCGCAGATGGTGTGGATAGACAATTCAACTCTGCGGCCTAGGCAATGCAGAACATGCAGAGTAGAGTCCCCATCTCTATTATGGTTTCCATAGCTATGCAAAATGGCCGACATTTAGGGCAGTACGATAGACAAAAATAATAAATTGCCCCTCTAACTGATGTTATGTCTTGATTGATTTTAAGATATCAAGATGTTGGACACTTAGCGCACACAAATATAGTAAAATATGGTTTTAATATCACTGATAACAGATCTCAGACATAAGATAACACCAACTCACGGTCAGCACATATAATTAAATCACAAATAGCTCCTAGAACCCACAGAGGCAGAGTAGATCTTAATAAGTCTGTATATTTCTCAGCACATCTACACCTGACCTTATTCAAGGCCTGATCTTATTCATCCCATCAAAGGGAGTATTAGAGTGGATAGAGGGATTGGATATTTCGATTTGATTATGCTTTCTTGTAATTGCACCAGTCAGACATCAGTGACAGAACGTTTAGGCACCTCAAGGGTGCTCAGTAAGGATTTAGCAAACCTGAATGACATGACTAAGGATGTAGCATATGACAAAAGAACTGAATAAAATTCAAACTTAGTCAAATGTATCTCCTCTTACCAATTCGATTCAGTATATCTTCAATTATTTGATGTAGAAGATGTCGAGAAGCTGTTGAATGGTATGGACGAAGTCTTAGGTAAGGAGTACAAGATGAAAGTAAATAAGTCCAAAACAAAAGTAATGGAGAGCAGTCCAACGAAGGCAGGTAATTGAGGAAATATTAGATTAGGAAATGAAGTCTTAAAAGAAGTAGATGAATATTGTTACTACTTCTTATTCTTAATCTGCTTACCCTCCAGGATCGGTTTTTCTCTCGGACACAGCGAGGGATTCCACTTCTGCCGCCTCAAGGACAGTGTCCTGGAGCTTCAGACTCTGGGTCGGGGATACAACTGCGGAGGATGACCAGTACCTCACCCAGGCGGTCTCACCTGCTATGCTGAACAGGGGCCTTGCGGGGGAGGAAGATTAGAATGGATAGACAAGGAAGAGGGAAGGAAGCGGCCGTGGCCTTGAGTTAGGTACCATCCCGGCATTAACCTGGAGGAGAAGTAGGAAACCACGGAAAACCACTTCCAGGATGGGTGAGGTGGGAATCGAACCCACCGCTACTCAGTTGACCTCCCGAGTCTGAGTAGACCCCATTCCAGCCCTTGTACCACTTTTCAAATTTCGTGGCAGAGCGGGGAATCGAGTTCAGACCTCCCGGGGGTGGCAGCTAATCACACTCACCACTACACCACGGAGGCGGACATATTGTTACTGGGGTAGTAAAATAATTAACAATGGCAGAAATAAGGAGGACATAAAATGCAGACTAGCACAAGCAAGGAAGAGCTTTCTTAAGAAACGGAATTTGCTCAATTCAAACAATTATATAGGAATTAGAAAGATGTTTCCAAAGACTTTCATCTGGAGCGTGGCATTGTATGGAAGTGAAACATAGACGAAAACTAGCTCGGAAAGAAGGAGAATAGAAGCTTTCGAAATGTGGTGTTACAGAAGAATGCTGAACGTGAGATGGATATATCGAATCACGAACTAGAATTTTGCCAATTATATGAACAATGAAAAATTGAAAAACGTATACCTTACTGCAATACCCAGATTTATTATGATGTATACGACTATTTTTAACAAACCTGTCAAGTTATAAACCAAACATAATGAAAACTGTCCCGCACGGAGTATTTCACATGTAATGTATAAAAAGTAAACATTATTTTTTAATAACTTTGCACGAAAGAAACTAATCTACTTAAAATTTTATGTGATCCTATATCTTATTAATATGTGCTTGTGTTTTCAATTTGGTTGTACCGGGCGAGTTGGCCATGCGGTTAGGGGCGCACAGCTGTGAACTTGCGTCCGGGAGATAGTGGGTTCGAACCCCACTGTCGGCAGCCCTGAAGATGGTCTTCCGTGGTTTCCCAATTTTACACCAGGCAAATGCCGGGGCTGTATCTTAACTTTTCTTGTTAGTCGCTTTACCTCTCACCGACACAGATAGTTCTTATGGCGACATGGCTACAGCCGTGAACAAAGGGTGTAGTGTAGCTAAGTAAATATAAATAAAAATCAGCTGACCTTGTATTCCAATCATTTGTAGTTCTGAGTAGGTAGTTAAAGTATCCGTAATTTATATTGCGCTCCGTCGATCTTTCAGTATTTATGAGCGGTTAGATAATAATAATAAAGTTCATATATTCCAGTAATTGCATTTCAAGTCCCTGGAGTAGTAGGAGTAGTTTTGACAGAAATATTATTGAGAATTATTGTAGACAACCTCGTATTTTTTCAGTAGGCCTAATTAAGGACACTTTTATTCTACGTCCCGCGATGTGAGGAAAATAATAATAATTACCCACCAGCAGTAATAATCACATAACCCCGTTTCAGTTGAGAATTGTAGTGAAGATAAGGTATATTAGATACTGTAGTATCTTGCCTGTTTTATTCGTGTTTTTCTTTGTGTACGGCAATCCTTTTAATACTTAAGCATTTAACCAAACGCAAGGTTTCATTTCTTTTAAAGCATAGTAGGATAAAGTTACACCCTAAAGAAATAATCTTCTGTCTACACGTTTAACTTTGTTGGTGATCCTTAACTACGATAGTCCTTGCGAATTTCAAACTTTAGGCCTAACTGCAATTTTCATTTCTATTTGTGCTTATTAATAACCTATTGTAATTAGGATACGTCTGAACATAGTTTAAAAACTGTTGTAGTGTACTGTAGTGACTTATTAGGATTTAGAGTGCTTATTCTATTATGTTGAGTAGTCTTGCGAATTTCAAACTTTAATTGTAATTTGCATTTCAGATTGTGCTTAGTAATAACCTGTTGTATTATAATTAGGTTACGTCTGAACGTAGTTTAAAATCAATGTAGTGTATTATAGTAGGTATTTTATTATAACTTAGTGCGTTTATTCCATTACTGTGAAATATTTGTGTAGTATAGTATCTGTAATATCTATAGTATCTGTTGTATCTGTATTAACTCTCTTACTAGAATTCTGTTGCAGTAATTAGGGCAGACTTAACTGCAGTTTAGGATTGTGTAGACCTAATTCTTGTGTATTACTTTCGGTTTTCAGCAATTAACAGCAATTTTCATTCTGTTAGGGTGTTGTAGAAAGAAATTCGCACAACTAAGTACCGGTAGTATTGTAGTGTAGTAGTAGCTTATATTAATTACCTTGTCGTTGTGTGATTTTTGTGAACTATCCTAGACAATATTTCTTTCCTTTCATTTATAGGTAATATTTCTTTCCTTTCATTTTATAGGCAATATTTCTTTCCTTTCATTTTTATTTGCACAGAATAAGTTATTTTATTTTTGCTTTTCTTCCCATTATTCCGTAAATAATGGCTAAGCAGTGCAACTGTAGGAACTGTGGGTGTGGCCAGGCATTAAGGAGTATGAGGGAGGAGTTGGAGAGTTTGAGGGAGATAATTAGGATTCTCTCAGAGGACAGGAAGGAAAGTAGGACTCCCTCAAATAATTTACAGGATACAGTAGGTGTAAAGGAGGGATGGGAAGGAAATGGGGGAATTGTAAAAGATAGGTGGTCTAATGTTTTAAGGGGAAGGATATTGCAGGCTAAGGGCTCTGTTCAGGATCAAAATTCAGGACAGGTGTCTGTTAGAAATTTGTACGAGTCACTGCAGGTAGAACAACCGAGAGAAGATGAAGGACAGGGAACTGTTGCTGAGATGTGTGGAAGTAGGAGGAAGGGAAAAGGTAGGAAAGGGAAATGTAGTGTATTGGAAAGGAAAAGACAGGTGGAACAGGGTCATGAGAGGGAGAAAAGGGAGGAGGAAGTAGCTTCTTCAGCAGTGAGAGAAGATAGGGCTGAACAGGAGGGGAGGAGATCAAATGAGGTGGGTAGGGTTGAGGCTCTGGCCATGGGGTATTCCATCGTTAGACATGTGGGGAAAGTGTGTGGAGGAAAGGGAACCCGGGTAGAGTGTTATCCAGGAATTAGGTTGAGGCAGATGTTGAAGAAAGTAGAAGAGAAGGAAGAGGGAAGGGAGAAGGTGGTAGTGTTTCACGTTGGTACTAACAACGTAAGGCAAGCAGGTATAAGTACCAACATAGTTGGGGATGTGTGGGATCTGGTAAATACAGCACGGATGAAGTTTAAGGAAGCGGAGATTGTTATCAGTGGAATACTCTGTAGGAGGGTTACTGACTGGAAGGTGATTGGGGATTTAAATGGGTAGGAGACAGGGATCTGCGCCCAGATGGCCTTCACTTAAACCGCAGTGGTACATATAAGTTAGGAAACTTGTTTAGAAGGGTTATAGGCAGGTACATTAAGGGAAACGGGGTGGACTAGGGAGCGGTGTTAAGCGAACAGGGAACTGGAAATCAAGTAGGGATGACATAAAAATGTTAGTGCTCAACTGTAGAAGCATTGTAAACAAAGGAATCGAATTAATTTAATATATATATACTTCCCAGATATTGTAATAGGAGTTGAATCATGGCTGATAAATAATATAATGGATGCAGAGATATTCTCACGGAACTGGAGTGTGTAACGTAGAGATAGGATAGGAATGGTAGGAGGGGGAGTATTCATTCTGGTGAAAGGAGAATTTGTAAGCTACGAAAAAGTTAAGGATGAAAAACATGAAATTCTGTGTGTAAGGCTCTTCTCTAAAGATAATAGGCAACTTGATGTCTTTGGAGTGTACAGATTTAGAAAGGGTAGCGCTGACGCTGATTCAGAATTATTTGATAAGATAATCAGCTATGTTGGAAATGATATGGAAAGGAATGTGATAGTAGCAGGTGATCTCAATTTACCAAATGTCAATTGGGATGGTAATGCGAACGACAGGAAGCATGACCAACAAATGGTAAATAAGTCAATATGGGAAGGGCACCTGATTCAGAAAGTGATGGAACCAACTAGAGGGAAGAATATTTTGGATGTGGTGCTGATAAACCAGATGAGCTCTATAGAGAAATCGAAGTAATAGATGGTACTAGTGTTTACGAAGCTGTTTTTGTCGTAGGACTATTAGGCAGTACCATATGGCTGATAAAACAGGTATGAGGGAGTTTTTAAAAAGTAACTATGATCGCTGTAAAATGGTAAATAAACATGTAAACAGACTCTGGGATGGGTTTAATGCAATTGCTGAGGAATGTGAAAATAGGTTTGTTCCTTTAAAGGTGGTAAGGAATGGTAAGGATCCACTATATTATAACAGAGAAGTAAAGAGACTAAGAAGGAGATGCAGACTGGAAAGAAATAGAGTTAGAAATGGTTATGGAAGTAAGGAGAAATTTAATATAGCAAAGAAGTCAGCTAAGGATAACATGATGGCAAGCATAATTGGTGGTCATACAAAATTTAGTGAAAAATGGAAGAATATGTATAGGTACTTTTAGGCAGAAACAGGTTCAAAGAAGGACATTCCAGGAATCAATAATGAACAAGGGGAGTGTGTATGCAGTCAGCAGTATGTAAAGGTTATTGGTTACAAGGATAATGTCCAGATAGGGGGATGTGAGTAACACTAAAGAAGTATTAAAATTTACCTATGATAACAATGACATTTACAGTAAGATACAAAAGTTGAAAACTAGAAAAGCAGCTGGAATTGATAAGATTTCTGGGGAAATACTAAAAGCAATGGGTTGGGATATAATACCATATCTGAAATACTTATTTGAATATTGTTTCGTTGAAAGAGCAATACCAAATGAATGGAGCTATGTAAGCTTTGGGAAAGCATTCTTTCTGATTATATTAGACATGTTTGCGAAATTAATAACTGGTTTGACAGAAGGCAGTTTGGATTCAGGAAAGGTTATTCGACTGAAGCTCAGCTTGTAGGATTTCAGCAAGATATAGCAGATATCCTGGATTCAGGAGGCCAAATGGTCTGTATTGCGATTGATCTATCTAAGGCATTTGATAGGGTAGATTATGGAAGACTACTGGCAAAAATGAGTGCAATTGGACTAGAAAAAATAGTGACTGAATGGGTGGCTATATTTCTAGAAAATAGAACTCAGAGAATTAGAGTAGGCAAAGCCTTATCTGACCCTATAATAATTAAGAGGGGAGTTCCTCAAGGCAGTATTATTGGACCTTTATGTTTTCTTATGTGATATGTGTAAAGAAGTGGAATCAGAGATAAGGCTGTTTGCAGATGATGTTATTCTGTACAGAGTAATTAATAAGTTACAAAATTGTGAGCGGCTGCAGGGTGACCTCGATAGTATTGTGAGATGGACGGTGGACAATGGTATGATGATAAACGGGGTTAAAAGTCAGGTTGTGAGTTTCACAAATAGGAAAAGTCCCCTCAGTTTTAATTACTCCTTTGATGGGGTGAAAGTTCCTTTTGGGGATCATTGTAAGTACCTAGGTGTTAATATAAGAAAAGACCTTCATTGGGGTAATCACATAAATATGATTCTTAATAAAGGGTACAGATCTCTGTACATGGTTATGTGGGTATTTAGGGGTTGTAGTTAGGATGTAAAGGAGAGGGCATATAAGTCTCTGGTAAGACCCCAACTAGAGTATGGTTACAGTGTATGGGACCCTCACCAGGATTACTTGATTCAAGAACTGGAAAAAATCCAAAGGAAAGCAGCTCGATTTGTTCTGGGTGATTTCCGACAAAAGAGTAGCGTTACAAAAATGTTGCAAAGTTTGGGCTGGGAAGATTTTGGAGAAAGGATACGAGCTGCTCGATTAAATGGTATATTCCGAGCTGTCAGAGGAGAGATGGTGTGGGAGGACATCAGTAGATGAGTAAGTTTGAGTGGTGTCTTTACAAGTAGGAAAGATCACAATATGAAGATAAAGTTGGAATTCAAGAGGACAAATTGGGGAAAATATTCGTTTATAGGAAAGGGAGTTAGGGATTGGAATAACTTACCAAGGGAAATGTTCAATAATTTTCCAATTTCTTTGCGATCATTTAAGAAAAGGCTAGGAAAACAAGAGATAGGCAATCTGCCACCTGGGCGACTGCTCTAAATGCAGATCAGTAGTGATTGATTGATTGATTGGAAAGGCCTGGGTGTGGGAAGGAATCGGCCGTGGCCTTAATTAAGGTACAGCCCCAGCATTTGCCTGGTGTGAAAATGGGAAACCACGGAAAACCGTCTTCAGGGCTGCCGACAGTGGGATTCGAACCTACTATCTCCCGGATGCAAGCTCACAGCCACGCGCCCGTAACCGCACGGCCAACTCGCCACGGTCGCTTCCTTCCCACTCATAGGTCTTTCCTCTCCCATCTTTGCCGTAAGACCTATCTGCGTCGGTGCGACGTAAAACAAATTGTAAAAAAAAAAATGGTTGTGATAAGTTGTCGATTCTGGTTGCAAATTTTAGTCATGACTCCCCTTAAGAAACGATAATAGAACACACTAATTCTTAGATCTGTATCTGAACAACTATGTCATGTTCCAGGCTGCTATGGACTGGGAGTGATCGACCCTGCACTGTACCGTGGTGCTCTAGACCTAGAGGAGGACCTACAGTTCCCCGAGGGCCACCTCGGTCGCCTGTGGTTCTCCTTGCGTTATGAACCGGCCACAGAGAAACTCCTAGTGTCGATACTCAAGGCCAAGAACCTACCGAGTCGTACTGTTGGCACAGTCAACAGCTGCGACCCTTTCGTCAGGTAAGAACTCGATTTCGAGACGAATTAATAGACATTCAGAATTTTTAGCATATATTACTAATAATTATTACAAAATGGATGTATCTAACTTTCAATAATAATAATAATAATAATAATAATAATAATAATAATAATAATAATAATAATAATAATAATAATAATAATAATAATAATAATTTCTTTACTCTCCGTGTCCGGGAGACAGTCTTCCTCTCCAGAACTCTATAGCTCTTATCCCTCGGTCTGTTGCAATCATAAGATCATGCTGGGTACAGGAGTCATTCATCTCTTGACATACGAGAAGGTCTTGTGGAGTATGGATATCTCCACAGTCACATCTTGGATTTTCCGCATAACCCTATGTCACAAGATTATTACGGCACTTGAACACAGCCGTCCTCATCCGGTTTAATGACCTCCAGGTGATATAGGACAAATGGCTTCCACTACTCAGTTCTTCTTCAGGAATAAACCCCTCTGGCAGTACTTTACAGAGTGATATACGCCGAACTTCTGGTTTGATATAGAGGGGTACTGTTCTCTTCATAAAGCTCTTCCTGGATCTTAGACGTGATATGGTCACCATGTGGTTATGCATTGGATGTATGGGATCTTACTCAATCTTGTGTCTCTCTTTATCAGCTGCCACCTCACGTCGAATAGCTGGAGGGGAAACACCAGCGAGGGGGTAGATTTCCTGCACTGGAGTTGGTCTTAAACACCCAGTGACAATACCGGTGGACTTGCTGAGAGCTGCATCCACTAGATTGGTATGGGCAGATGCTCCCCACACTGATGATCTGTACTCTCCAGCAGCAAAGCACAATCCCAAAGCAGCTGAACGCAATGAGGGTTCGCTCCCCATGCTGAACCAGTCAACTTCCACACATATACTATGCCTTGAGCTGATCTTGCATTTCAGCTCTCTACAATGTTTCTTGAAGCTCAGGGAACGATCAACCTCGATTCCCCAATACCGAGGTGTATCAAAATTCTCAAGTGTCACTCCTTTCCAGACAACCTTCAGGTTTCATAGGGCTTTCTGTTGCGAAGATGAAATGTGCAGTTATAGATATAAATAATAATAATAATAATAATAATAATAATAATAATAATAATAATAATATTATTATTAATAATATTGACATGTGACCCTCATAAAGGCCTGGTGCAGGCCTTTTGAGTTCACACCTACATGTCTGTGAGGGCGAGGCCCTACCTATGATGAATTCTAATGCTGAAGACATCACACGCACCCAGGCCCCGAACCTTCGGAATTAATCGATTAAAGTTAAAATCCTCGACCTGACCGGGTATCGAACTCGGGACCCCTTGAACCAAAGGCCAGTACGCTTACCATTTAGCCATGTAGACAGAAAAATGTATACAATGGACATACAGGGTGCATCCATGATGATTTTACAAACTTTCAGGGATGATGGAGTATGGCAAATGGATCAATTTGAGATAAGGAACCGTAGTCCGGAAACATTCGAGTCAAACGTTAGTCAATGATTACGTAGTAGGCCTGTTTCTTCTTCCTCCCCGCCTAAATGCAGCAGGATACACAGAGGTGCTTGGAGATGTGCTACCCACGTTCCTGGAACACATTCCACTCGCCCTTCGTCAACGAATGTGGTTCACACATGATGGAGCCCCACCTCACTTTGGACTGAGCGTTCGTGAACACATAGATCAGACATACCGTGCAAAGTGGATAGTCGTGGCCCACTCGTTCACCTGATCTCACCCCACTTGATTTCTTCTTGTGGGGCCATGTGAAAAGCCTTGTGTATGAGACACCTGTCGATACTGAAGAAGAACTCTTGGCAAGAATTTTCTCTGCCTGCAATCCTATTCAAACGACACTGGGGATATTCGAACGGGTACGACAGAAATTTCTGGGACGATGACATGAGTGCATTTACGGAAGGGGACGCAATTTCGAACATTTGTTGTAAATGGAGCAGCTTGTAAAACTTGTGCGGTTAAACGGACTTGGATGAGTAGAATTTTGCTTAACTTTTGACTCGATCGTTTCTGGAGTATGGTCCCTTATCTCAAATTGATTCATTTTCCGTCCTACATCATCCCTGAAAGTTTGTAACATCATCACGGGTACACCGTGTATAAGTAAACTCGTATCCGCATCCTGAAATATTGCAACATGTTTCAGTCACACCCCCAATGAAGGTGACCTGCATGTACCATTTTATCCACATACCAGCCCTTCTTCCATTCATAAATTTCTGGCAGTACCCGGAATAGAACCCGGACCACAGAGGATGGCAGCTAATATTGGTAATTGTTACGCTACGGAGGCAGCAAACAATGAAGCCTATACATTTCACTCCTCCAAGAGTCAGCATTTGCTTTACTTCCTTTAGGATGGAATTCTAGTGTCGTGAAAATATGAATAATTGCACTCCCTCTCTTCCCATTCGATCGATTTATACGTTCGTAATCTTCTTCTTAGCGTTGTCCCGCAAGTACAGGGTCTGCTTGTCGAGTCCTTAAAACGCCATTTCGCACGGTCATAGACGTCGTTTGGCCCCATTCCAGCGGCCCTCGTATCCCTCTTTTACCGCTTGTTTGGTCGTCCAGTTGGGCGTGCAACCTTGACGTCAAAGTGGAAGGCGAGTTTGAAAACTGTGCCAGGTACTGTATGTAGAACATGGCCATACCATTGGAGGATTCTTTCCCGCATTTTCTTCATAATTGGCGCAATACCCATTCGATGACATATTGTATTATTCCTGATGTGGTTGATAACGATATGTCCATCGACCAATGTAGCATTCGCATCTTCAAGGCATGAAATAGGTATTCAGTTATTTAGTTGGGCGGTCGGCTTTTAGCAACTGGACGTACTACGATTCGACTTTAGATGAAGAGGCATTTCTTTGTTTCAAAGTAAGCCAGTGCGATATTAATACATTATCAAAATATATATTCATTTGAAGACATTTTAGTAATAATAACAACAGAAATAAGAAGGAGAAGAAGCAAAAACATATTAGCTACCTTGAATCTTAAGTCAAACTTACTGCTAAACCTCGCGTGACGCAAATAGAGATCAAATCAAGCTCGAAATTTCGTACATTTAGTCATTAGCAAATTATATGTTAAAAAGAAGTGTTTGTAAGTTATTTGTAATTTTAAGATATCTCCTTGCTCATTTCAGTATTATACTTTGATCTAAACTTTTTCCGACCGTAGGTGAAGAGAATTCGCTGATCAGATTAGTGAAATACAAATGAAAGAACTCCATGTACTTCGGTTCGCAACTCCAGCGATTTCTTCACCCTATGAAATAAAGCAATGGGAAGAGATAAATTTAAGATAGTCTCTTTTCTGCATAATATTGGTTTGGGATGATAAACAGATTCTTTTAAAGTATTTTCCCCTCCACACATCACTGAATATATTAGAAATCCATCAATCAGATTTGTGAGTTGGAGTGGCTGCATTTCAAACGACATTGCTATTAGTTCTTTCTTAAAATCCTGGCAGTAAGGGGCCATTATTCATGTTGGAGAAGAAGAGAGAGGGAGGGAGAGAGAGAGATAACCACGCTTCCTGGGGGAAATCTGCTGAATTGAGCGAAATGCAGACTGGCGTGTGGGTGGAGAGTTTCTCATGCTGTGGCGCACAATCCGATTTGTTGGGACTGCGAACGACCTAGTGTAGAAATCATCATTGCCCCTAGCTGAAAAGATGTGTGCATTTTATTGCTTTATGTCTTTCTGTTATTTCGACAGCGCAGAGGATGCTCGGATCCTCAAATAGCATCACCAACCGTCACGAAGTTACAGGAAAACCACAAAAACCAATGACAGCGCCAAAATAGGTGTACTAGGCAAGATGAGGAGCGAGGTATTTTGCTTTCTCTCACTGGACCAGAAAGTGCTATTGCAGCATGACTGACCCTATGGGCAACACCTTTCATAACATTCAGATGCACTCATCGTGCTCCGAATGCCATTACTCAGCAGCACTCATACCCCAGTAGTTTCCATACTGTCACAGCCATGGATGAGACTGGGACTTCGGTGGAAGCTACACTTTGCTCTAGCCTGTGCCAAGAGACGGATGCTGAAGTACTGCAACCATCAATAAATTCCTGCAGGTTTGCTTGATAGCAAATAATATTGTTTCCGCATTCAGGGATTGCCATAAGACAAAGCCTACTGAAAACTATGATTTTATAATTAAGAGAGTTTGGAAAATAATGGGAGAAATAATAGAAAAACATCTTCATGGCTGTCAACGATGGGGGTTCAAACCCACCGCCTTATTAATATAAGCTTACAGAAAGAATGCCTCATACCGTGCAGCCAACTCGTTCGTTCCCTATTCTGAAATTTCGTGCATTACTTGACTTCATCCCACAGTATTTCTTTACTTTTATTCTAGGTGTTTTTCATTTAAAGTAAACTTCAAGGAAAATAAAAATGACGCAGCTGTGAGATTGCATTCGGGAGATAGAGGGTTCGAACCCCGCCGTCGTCAGTCCTTATTATGGTTTCCCATTTTCACACCAGGCAAATGCTGGGGCAGTACCTTAATTAAGGCCACGGACGCTTCCTTTCCACTCCTAGCCGTTTTCTATCCCGCCGTCGCCATAATACCTACAGTATCTGTGTCGGTGCGACTTAAAGCCAATTGTGAAAAAAAAATGGAATGCAGCCAAAAGCAAATGGATCAATTTGAGATAAGGAACTCTAGTCCGGAAACGATCGAGACAAAAGTTGTCCGTTCTTAACAGACGCCGGGGTGTTGGAAATTCGTCCCGCAGTTCTTCTTTAACGTTTGAGGCCATGTGAAAAGCCTTGCGTATGAGACACCTTTCGATACTGAAGAGGATCTCTTGGCGAGAATGCTCGCTACCTGCGACGCTGTTCGAACGACACCAGGGATATTCAAACGACTACGAAAGAACTGTGCATGACGATGCCATGCCTGCATTGACCTAGGGGAATGCTATTTCTAAAATTTGTTTTAAATGGATAAGCTTGTGAAACTTCTCCAGGAAAATGGACTATCACTTATTATTTAGCGTACGATGAATACAATATTATATACTAAATGTACGACAACCATCTCAAGTTCATAAGTTAAGTTCCATATCAAACTTTTTTTGCAAGTTGCTTTACGTCGCAGCGATACTAATAGGTCTTATGGCGACGATGGGATAGGAAAGGGTTTGGAGTTCGAAGGAAGCGGTCCTGGCCTTAATTAAGGTACAGCCCCAGCATTTGCCTGGTGTGAAAATGGAAACCATAATCAGGGCTGACGACAGCGGGGTTCGAACCCTCTATCTCCCGGATGCAAGCTCACAGCTGCGCGCCGCTAATCGCACGCACGGCCACATCGCTCGGTCATATCAAAAATTGAAAGCCAAAAAAGAGCTTCGCCTGAGACACAGTGTAGGTCCTCTACAGAGCCTCTATAAGTAGGGCGCTGTACGGTTGCGGATATCCGCGAAATTAGTGTCTTGGCGGATAATTTTGCTGATCATTTCTAAATAAGAAGTTTATTGATTTTCAATCAGGTATACTCTTGCTTTTGCTCGTGATTAGGCGACCCTTGACCTGCGATATGGGAGAACAGTGATATATAAAGAGCCTTGAAACCTTAAAGCCGTAAATCTGACCTGAGCCTACCTGGCTCCTGCCCGCAATTAATGGAAGGAAAAACAAAGGTCAATACGTCGGTTGTTGTCGCAAGAAAAAATCCTTCATAAACCTGCGACTGTAGGGGTTTTGTAACATCATCATCGTGGATACACCCTGTATATACTTTATATATAAAAGAGCATCAGCATACGAACTGTGTGTGACCACAAGGACCCTACATTTTTAAAAAACGCTAGTAGATGTAATGTTACAACTTGGAAAAAATACATCATTCGTATGCATACATAAAAAACTGTTTGGACTAACACCTTACGGAATGAAAATGCAACACATTCATAGGAAGATTATCACACAAAGTGGCCTGGATTAACACAGGTGGTGCTGCAAAATGCTTACCGAGTCTCTGATAATGCATATTATGATGTTGTTGACTGTATTTCTGGGGAGACCTAACCCTTTCATAACGTCCCAGTTCTATTTTGCAGTAACTCCCCTGCTACCCAAAGGCAATCCTCATACAGGTGACCATGTTTCCCTGACGTTCGTAGAGCTTGTTGTTGTACCTGATCCTACAGGTTCCATCCTCCTCTCTTGTGGGTCTCAGTATCCACCTCTCTTTACGTTCTACTTTCCTGAGTGGGCCCTATCGATTCATCAAGAGGCACTCAGAGGCGTGGAGTACAGAGGGTCCTACTACAGAGTTGTAGTGCTTCAGCTTTAGGTGGTGTAGCTTAGATGTGTAGAAGCTTTCACTGAAATGACAGGTTCCCATTTTTACACCAAGTAAATGCCGTAATGCTGTAAACGCTTCATTTCCACTCCTAGCCCTTTCCTATCATATCATCTTCATACAACTTGTCTGGTGCGACGCGAAGCCAATTGTAATAATAGGAATGATAGACCCTCTCTAACTTGGTGCACATGGCGTATATGGTCAAAGATTATTGACCGGGCGAGTTGGCCGTGCGGTTAGGAGCGCGCAGCTGTGAGCTTGCATCCGGGAGATAGTGGGTTTGAATCCCACTGTCGGCAGCCCTGAAGATATTTTTCCGTGGTTTCCCATTTTCACATCAGGCAAATGCTGGGGCTATACCTTAATTAAGGCCAAGGCAGCTTCCTTTCCATTCCTAGTCTTTTCCTATCCCATCGTCGCCATAAGAACGATCTGTGTCGGTGTGACGTAAAACAAAAAGCAAATAGCAAAGATTATTGATAGTGAGATACACATTAGTTTTTTGTCTTGAAACATATGATGACCCTTGTTTTGTATTTCGTAAGATGTGGAAAATTACTGTATATTCTAAAATCGATAATGCTTCATCACTAAGCTTTCCATTTCACTGGGTACAATGACTTTTTTGGAGGCGTAGAAGATATCAGTGTCTGTATCATTTAAGCTGATTCATCTTCCTCTTTTAGCATTAATACGAGGGTTGAGTCATGGCATTTTTTTTTCTCACGAACAGGAGACAACATAGAAAATCTAAGATATGCATTTGGAAATATAGGGCATGTACTTATGCATAGTGCCTGAAGACACATTCTGACTTCAGGAGATTCTCGTAGGAAAGTGACAGAACACAGGCCAATGGTAAACATTGTCTTATTACGGTGTAGACAGCAAATACACACGACTACGTACAAAGGACAGGTCTTCACTGGTTACAGACCTTCAAAATAATCACCCAAGGTTTCCACTGTGTGTTGCCAGCGGTGGAGAAGCGCTGAATACCATTCGCTGCGTGTGTATCGCTAACGTGTGACACCTCTCTCCGAAATGCTGTTACGATGTCCTCTTTGTTATCAAACCGTTGTCCACGTAATGGCTTCTTGATTTTGGAGCTTAGATCACAGTCACATGGGCTCAGATCGGGCGAATAAGGCGAGTGTGGAAGAACCTCCCATCCCCACCGTTCTAAGCGACGCTAAAACGATGGCTGCTCTGTGACCAACTTCGCCACTGTTCTATAGGGCATGGCATGCACACCTAATGCATCCCGCAGCTCTGCATGGCATTAGCGTGCATTTCCGTCGCGAAGAACTGCTGTTTTAATATACGAACGTTGATCCTGCTTGTTGACTTCCATTTTGTGACGCTCTTACTCACACACTGAAATTGAGGGCATGCTTAGACCCACACTGTTGTTTACATACACCATCTAGTGGCATCATACGCAAGTATATACCGTACGTTTCCAAATGCATATCTTAGATTTTCCGAGTTGTCTCCTGCTCGCGAGAAAAATAGTTGCAATGACTTATGATTCGACCTAAGTATGTGTCCTTGTTTTCCACCCACTGAAATCGTTATCCTCAAGAGTAACCTGTACATCATCGTGAAGCTTTTTTTTTCTTTTTTTGCTAGGGGCTTTACGTCGCACCGACACAGATAGGTCTTATGGCGACGATGGGATAGGAAAGGCCTAGGAGTTGGAAGGAAGCGGCCGTGGCCTTAATTAAGGTACAGCCCCAGCATTTGCCTGGTGTGAAAATGGGAAACCACGGAAAACCATTTTCAGGGCTGCCGACCGTGGGATTCGAACCCACGATCTCCCGGATGCAAGCTCACAGCCGCGCGCCTCTACGCGCACGGTTAACTCGCCCGGTTCATCGTGAAGCAAGGGAACGTCGAGTTATATTTTATTCCAGAACTTCCTCTCCTAACTCGCGACGTTTAAAACTTTATGTAACATAGGAATAGTAACATTATGTAACCTTAACTACATGAGAAGAACTTTGTGGAGAGACAAGGAGCAATGGCTTGCTCAAAGTGGCTGAAACTACCCCATTACTAGCATTTTTTCCTTCATTCCCAGTATAGATCCGCAGTTGTCTGTGGTCTATATTAGAGATAATACTGACAGTTCCCTAAGAATATTCTAAAACATATGTAATAAAACTTAACTTTTGCGTAGGACTTAAAATCTCATATTTTAAAAAAACTAAATTTATGGCAAATATCAAAACTGTTCCACATGATCTTGCCATTGGCATGAATAAAATTGCAAGAGTAAAGGAATTTAAGTACATAGCTGAATGGATCACTGAAATAGTCAATTGGCAAATGTGTTTTTTAACACACAAAGAATGATTATAACAGAAAATGCTTCTTCTGGAACATTGAAATTCTTCATTACGTTACTTTACATTACAGTCATCAAACCTAAAGCTACCTATGCTTCAGAAACGCTCAAATTACATTGTAAAAATTTAAACCCAATGCGGAAATATATTTAAAATGATCTAAACCTTTTGATGCAGTGAGACTGAGACGAATTCAGTATTTAAACCATTTGGAAAGAATAAATAAGGGACTTACTTATCAAATACACAAATTTTTGGAAATAAAATGTACGAGATTGAAATGGCATAAGCAAGTAGAAAATGACCTCACTGAATGAGGAGCACCAAATCTGCAGGATAGAAATACAGTCAGGAAAATTATTCACATAGGGGATTTGAGGAAGACGAGAAGGAACCATCACGACGTACTTGGTCGGAGGAACGGTAATCACAACAATCTATGAAAATGAAGAACTGCTGGGCAAGGAGAAAAGCTCAACAAAATTCGCGCACAAGGAGAAGAAGAAGAAGAAGAAGAAATTTTGCTCGTTGATCTAAAAACATGATCTGGTTTTCATTTTCTGGATATATGGTAGTATAAATATCTATAAATGTGAATAGGATATGAATCGTGTCCATAATTCTATTTCATTCAGTTTTGGAGCAATTTCATTTCTTCATGACAAAACTGTACCATATTATCCTGATTATATTACATCTCAATTTTCAATTCCCCTTCGCACTGTAGTAGGTGCGTTCGAATTTTGAAATTGATTACTGTTTAGTTAATAAGGGCGCAGAACGCTCTGTAGAGACAACGTGAACCGCTTATTAATACAAATCTATTTGAAGACAACGACATAGCCACTGCAGATGCTGAATTTCCTAAAAATGTTACTTGACCTGAACAGAGAAAGCGCGAAAGCAAGCAAACAGAATAGATACATTTTTCAAAGTTTTACTGCCCTTCTCTAGAGTCGCCAGTGTTGTGTTGTGTGAAATTTGCTGTCAGGGATATGGAAGTTGAAGCATATCGTCGGTAGCATCTGTTTTGTTGAGCGCTTGAATAAGTTTGATCTTTGGATCAGTGGGAGAGTGTCAGCCACCACATCACAAGACCCTTGGTTCATAGCTGGCGGGGGTAGTCGTATTCTTGGCATCTGGTAGAGGCGAACAGAAGGTCGAACTGAAAGGCAGACAGCCTAAATGACATCAAAATTATACCTTCGGCAACTTGGTAGCTAAGGTCTATTATTATTATTATTATTATTATTATTATTATTATTATTATTATTATTATTATTATTATTATACAAAGGGTACTAGGAAAGTTTTGCAGTGTGATAGAACGCTTTAGACTTTTTCAAAATAATTGCCACCACACTCAATACACTTCTCCATGCGTCGAAACCAGTCACTGAACCAACTCTGCCACTTTTGTCGGTTACATTTTCACATTCTTGATACCGAGCTCGATAGCTGCAGTCGCTTAAGTGCGGACAGTACCCAGTATTCGGGAGATAGTGGGTTCGAATCCCACTGTCGGCAGCCCTGAAGATGGTCTTCCGTGGTTTCCCATTTTCACACCAGGCAAATGCTGGGGTTGTACCTTAATTAAGGCCACGACCGCTTTCTTCCCATTCCTAGGCCTTTCCTATCCCATCGTCGCCATAAGACATATCTGTGTCGGTGCGACGTAAAGCAAATAGCACACTCTTGATCCCATGCCGCCAGAAGCTCCTCGTTGGATGCAAAACGCCGTCCTTTCAGCTTCAGCTTCACTTCTGGGAAGAGTGCGAAGTTGCATGGGGCAATATCAGGACTGTATGGAGGGTGATCAAGCATAGTCAACCCTCATCTGACAAGAAAATCCATTGTTACATTAGCACGATGTGCTGTAGCATTGTCGTGATGCAAGAGCCAAGTGTTGAGCCATGGCCTTGGACGGAGCTGCTTGAGAGCCTGAATGACCTGAAGCAGATAAGTTTCACTGTACCACTTGGCAGTAACTGTCCTTTGTGTTTCTAGCACAACCCGAGTCAGGATGCCCCGTTTAGTGAAGAACACTGCAATCATATTTTTCTTCACTGACCTTGACTTTCGCACAGTCACAGGAGTAACCTCATGTTCAAACAGCCACACCTTGTTCTGGGATTTTGTTGGGACATCGTAATAATAAAGTCAAGTTTCGTCACCTGTAACGATTTTATTGACGTTACGCGAAGTCCCATTTTCAAACTGTTTTAGCATTTCTCGGCACCATTTCACTCGATGTGCGTTTTGTTCCTCTGAAAGTGAGTGGGGCACCCAAAGGGAACAAACCTTTCTAACATGGAGATGGTCGTGTAGAATTGAATGAATAGCTGGTGCAGGGATGTGGAGGGTCTCTTCTACCTGCCGATGTGTCAACCGTCTCTCTTGCTGCAACATTTTCCTCACAGCTTCAATGTTTTCCTCAGTCACTGATTCAGACGGTCGCCCAGAACGAGGATCGACTTCAACCCTAAAATTTCCCCTCTGGAACTCTTTGTACCAGCGGAAAATTGTTGTCCGATGTGGACAGTCTTTCCCCAGCACAGGAGTCATTTCCTCCAGGCACCCCACCGAGTGCCGAGGTTACGGATAGTGGAAACCTTTACCTTCCACCCCTCCAGGGGCCTTTATGGCCTATTTGGAGATGACTCTACTTTTTTAACTGTTTAAGGTAAGACCGAATGCCCTATCTCACCAATGTTAATTTTGTATAATTTATGTTCATTTTTCTCAGAAACTGGTAAAGATAATTGCATGAAATTTTTACAGTATATTCCTCAACTCTCACTAGGTGCTGGGATCTACAATCGGAATTGTGGTTCAATAAATGTGGGAGTAATGATTTTTTGTTTGAAATGATATATTCTAATAACAAATATCATGAACAATGAGGCATAACTCTTAAGTTGTTAATCGCAATGACCTGATTGTAGATCCCCAGCTTTATTGTATACACATTAAGTACCTGTCAAAATTTCATGGTTATACATTGTATAGTTTTGAAGAAAAAGGAACATTTGTTGAGATTATTTTAGCTTCAAGAAAATCAACTCCAAAGTTGAAGAGTGAAAAGAGTATCTTAAAACTTACTCCATATATTTTCCTAGACAAATTAGAAGCATCCAGCACCATAATCTGACTAGTCACTGGCTAACCTGCTCCTTTTTCCTTCTTTCTTGCTTTTGTTGCCATATTTACCGCAAATTCTGCTTTTTGCACCCTTAACCATTCAAGCACTTTCAATCCAGATGCTGTATGCTTTCCTACTCCCAGTTCTTCAAGAACCATAAGTTGCCTGAATTCCCAGGATTTAAGGTTATTGCAGCATCTGAGACCCCTAATTTTAATTTATTATATCCCACAAATCCTAATACAGATGATATTATTAAAAAACTGAAAGAAATGTGAAACCACAACAATGATTCAATAAACATATAAATTTATCGCCCATTATTTGTTTGTAAACAACAGTAGGCAGACATCTTAGAGCACAACAGTATAGTAAACTTCCGGAGCTTTAAAATGAGCCAAACCACAGCCTTCTAGGTCAAGAAGTTCCTGATATATCAATGACTATACCAATCGGTGCAAGATGAAACGAAAATCCATGCAGTGTAGATGAAAATTTAAAAAAAAATTAATATACTTCTAGGACGAATTTGCATATAAATGATACACCAAAATGTTCGTTAAATTCCAAATTGTAACATAAGTCAATAAACGAAAATAGTCATTTTTTTCAAATTTTGGCATTCGGTCTTACCTTAAATAATGTTCGCAATAGTTCTGAATCGAATATTGCGCAGTGGTTTCTTTATCTTAAGCAGGGCCTCTCAAACGCCCAAAATCTCACGCGTGCAAAGCGAGGAGCAGAGGTTCTGTGCACCGTTCATCGGTTCGATTCGGCTCGCACCAGCGTTTTGTCTCGGAGCTACTCGGCTAAGCTCGGCTCAACTCGGCTCGGGTGCTGGAGCGCTGCAGAGCGAGAGAGAAAGAAGGAAACAGGCGGAGTGAGACATACAGGCGTAGGGAAAAAGAGAGGCTGAACTATTGCTCAAAATTGAGGAGTAGAGGTCTGCTCTCTGGTCAACCTAGCGAAGTCGTCTTAGGCACCTTGCAGCGCGCAATGCACCCGTGCATGCACCTGAGAATCCGCGATCTTAAGGATCAAGCCAAAGATCCCCTGTTGCGCCATGGGGTTTTGTTTTGTTTTTATTACACAGTTAATTCACTACTTTTTATGTTCTTCAACGTTATTCTTTCCGTAATTTGTAGGACTATAATAACAGAAAAGCTAAGTCATCTCCGTACAGGCCATGAAGGAATGTACAACCAAAACAAACCCCATGGCGCTGCAGTCCCAAATGGGCATAGCATAGCAAGCGACCGCTGCTCAGCCCGAAGACCTGCAGATTAAGAGGTGTCATGTGGTCAGCACAACGAATCCTCTCGGCCGTTATTCTTGTGTTCCTAAACCTTGGCCACCATCTCACTGTCAGATAGCTCCTAAATTTTAATCTCTATGCTGAGAGGACCTTGAACCAGCCCTCAGATCCGGTTAAAAATCCCTGCCCTGGCCTTGAATCGAACCCGGGTTCTCCGAGTAACAGGCAAGCACACTACCCCTACACCGCGGGACCGCCCTTGGAATGTAAAGGCTTCCACTATACGTAATCTCTACGCACGGCTGCCTTTGACCCCCAGGAATTAACCTAGTACTCATATTTGGTGTAGGCTGAGCGAACCTCAGAGTCATGTCCACCTTCGGTAGTGGAAATGTGATTTCTTAAATTTTTCGACTTCCTGAAGAGGAATCGAACCCACGTCCTTCCGGATGAACTGAGCACGTCTTTACCGTCTTGACCACGCAGTCCCTATGTATAATAACATTTTGGGTATTTATTGTCTTATCTACCTTTGCTTTGTCTTGGAAATGTAGCGCAATGCAACATATGACATAACCTAATTTCCCATGATGCACAGCGTTGTCTCACTGAACCAGTAAAGTTTCACAGTATGAGACACGCTCACTTACATTTTCATATCCATGTTTGTCCATAATGCATTCGATGTGGAACATAATTCGCTTTAGGCCTATATTTAAGCTCAGCGGACAAAAAAATTAGTCACCCCTGGAGAAATCATTACAAGCATCATTTAATACTGTGTAATTCGGACTATAGACTTGATAACCGCCTGGATTCAGTTAAGAAGTGAGTCCACAAGGTTGTGCGGGTATGGCGCATCCTGGTTAAGCCACTCGTTCAGGATTTGATCGCGCGATTTCACCAAATGCTGATATCGGCGTTTTACCTGCTGTTCCAACATGTCCAAGAGATTTTCAATGGAGTTCAAGTCGGGTGATTTTTTCAGGCTAACAGAGATGTAATAGGGTGGGGAAGTGTTCATAAAACCAGTCACAAATGCTTCCAGCCCAACGAACTTTGGTGTTGTCACCTTGAAAAATCGGGGTATCAATAGCATACTCATCATGCAGATGTTGACTGAAAGGCAACACCTGATCATCCAGAACATTTAAACAAAGATCCTCGTTCATGTTAGTGGCCACCTCCATGTGCGAGCCCAATCCATGATACGAGAAACACCCCAAAATCTCACAGACCCACCTCAGGCTTGAACCTGACCTTACACACATCAAGGATGATATGTTTCATTTGTACGAGTAATTCGGTGCATTCGACGACATGCCTCACTGGAATATAGGCAAAACCTAATTCATCAGACCACATTAGGTTCCGCCAGTCAGCTACTGTCCCCGTTCGATGATTTCTAGCTCATCGGATATGTGCTTGTGTGTCCAATGGCCTCTTACGAGGTGTCCGACTGCAAATGTTCATTACGTGCAGTTGCTGTCGCAATGTTCTCTCGCTAGCAGGTTGAGATGGACCTTCATTCACTGACTGCAGCAATTCCTGTCTACTTTGGAAGGGATTTTGTTTCACAAACCGTGAAACGCATCTCCGGTCCCTCTCAGTCAGGATCTTTCTGCGACCACGATTCTGACGTCCCGTTTTGTGGCCACGTGTAGTACACCATTGTTTGTAGACACGCTGAACAGTCCGCTGCGAAACACCAACGAATCCAACAACTTCACGCACCGTGTGGCCATGGGCACGGCCAAACACGATTACGGCTTTTTGCTACTCTGTCACATTTTTACATCTACCCATGTTGACGAACACTGTCTGCTTGAAACATCAATGTCTCACTGATCGCTACTGACTTATGCTTACGTAGAGGCACTGCGCATGCGGTTGAGCAGGGACTCGTTCGCTGCGCCGCATGCGCACTAGGGTGACATTTTTTGTTTTTGCCGGTGAGCTTATCTTGCATAGATGTGTATTATTACTTACAACATCACCTAAATATTGGCTGTGTAGTATCCTTACAATAACTCTAAATGAATGTATTAATCAATTTCTTCTTCACAACAATACGATTATTTTCGTATAACAACTGAACCCTATTGTTTGCTTCCAGGTTGCACCTAATACCTGATGAGAGGCGGCACCTTCAGTCCCGCCAGAAGAAAAAGACATGTAACCCCTACTTCGACGAGACCTTCGTCTTTCAGGTACAGAAACCGTTTTTGATATCTTAATACTTCCTTCCTTCCTTCCTTCCTTCCTTCCTTCCTTCCTTCCTTCCTTCCTTCCTTCCTTCCTTCTTTTCTTCGTTCCTTCTTTGACCAATCTATCCCACTTGTGCCGAAGTTAGAAGGATTCATTACCTTCCATTCCTCTACGGTCGTTTATTGTTTCTGCGGAGAGAGTTCAGCTTAGCTTCGCTGTTTGATTTTGTTCTCGAATATGATCGGAGGTCATTGCTGGGTCTGAAAGATTATAATTAACGAATTTTTAAACAAACTTCTATAAAATTAATAGGTCTTATCCTATCAACATTAAGGCCCCCATAATCTTTTTCACTCTACTTTCATTTTTTCACTCCACTTTATCCCCACATCATGTTTGACGTTGCTTATATGTCTTATCTTTACCATCAGTTTCATTTCGCTTAGTCCAGCTTCTCCCATGTACTTCTCCACCGTTGCCTCTCCTTTTCACCACTCCTCTTTAGAAACTGTATTCCGATCCAGTCTTATTTTTCTTATACTGTTCTTGTCAGAGTTCATTCATCTTGCTCTGGGCTCCCTCTCGCCCTCTCTCCTTCTATATTAGCCTCCAACACTTGTTGGTATGGCTCCCTCCTCGTAATATGTCGAAACCATCTCAATTTATTGTTCTCGATTCTGTCGTTCGGTGTTTCCACAACATTTCTTACTCTGTCTCTCCTTATCTTCCCGGTCATACTCCTCATGGATTTCATTTCACTGGGCTGAATGTTACTCTCATTTCTTGCCAGGTTTCGGGGGCAGTGCAAAAATCCAATCACCGAGCTCGATACTGCTGTCGCTTTATTGTGGCTGGTATCCAGTACTCGGGAGATAATGGGTTCGAATCTCATTGTCGGCAGCCCTGAAGATGGATTTCCGTTGTTTTTCATTTTCACACCAGGGAAATGCTGGGGCTGTACCTTAATGTACGCCACGGCCGCTTCCTTCCCACTGCTAGCTTTTTCCTATCCCATCGTCGCCATAAGTCCTGTCTCTGTCGATGCGACATAAAGCAACTTGTAAAAGGAATTCAATCCCCGAGCAAAGTGAATTAACTACTTAAGATTAAAATCATGATCCGACTGGCAATTAACTTCGGAGCCTTTGAACATACGCTGGCCAATCAGACAAGGAGTGGGGCATCCTGTGGTAAAGTTTTCTACTGAATACAACCTTCAATTTATATTGAAATCCAAGATCAGTGTAGATGTAACTCCAGTTTTATCCTCCTGTATTTCTGTTTCAGGTGCCGTCCAAGGAGTTGCCAGACCACATTCTCAAGCTAACAGTTATAGACGCCGGTAGGACTAAAAGACGTGCTGTTATCGGTCACGTGACCTTACCGTTGCGCCAGTTACCTACAGATGGACTGAGTGAGCAGCAACTCTTCAAGAAGGACCTGGAGAAGGTACGAGCTATTTCTATGTTAACATTTCTTGAGCAGGTTTTAGGCTTAGAATACACGTCATGAGTTCACGAGTTTAAGTGTTTATGCAAACTCTGCTTATCGAACTATTTATTCATAACGAGTATTCTACTCCCACATTCAACATAATAAGAATTTTCTTCTTCTTCTTCTTCTTCTTCTTATTCTTTCGTTTCACTCTCTTTGGGGTACGTTGAATCAATCATTTCTCTGTGTTTTGTTCTTTTCTTAGTGCCCAGTATTTCCTCTTTCTGATCGTTGTTTTCTCTCGTCTTCCGTGATAAGAGGTTTGGATTTCAATGTAGATTTGTCTTGGAACCTTATATTTTTGTCTTTAGTTATTTAGCTGTTCGATCAAATAGTGAATTTTTAATTCTACTAGGTCTTTTTTAAACCAGTTGGGTTTTGTTTTACGGTTACGGAAGATCTGTTTGGTTAATCTGTTAGAGTTCATTCTGAGGAGATGACCGTAAAAATGTATTCTTCATTTTCGCATAGTAGCTGAGACTTTTTCAATTTTCTTGTATAATGTTTCGTTCTTGATGTATTGGGACCTTTCCCACCGTCCCCCATGACTCATGGGACCATGTGACAACAAACCAACCCTTTCGGGTCACGAACACATGGGACCATGCTCCACGGAAGTCGATAGTCAAGGGATCTTTTTGGTCTGTGCCGATTTCTCCTCATTGGGATTGTATACTTAATCCACTCACATGAGACGTTATCAGCCATACGACTCAGCTAGATCACAGCTACTCTCCCGTTCCTGAGGTCTGAACACGGACTCCTCAGGGCCGAAGAACGTTCGCGGCATATAGAGGCTATCAAACATAAGCTATCTTAAAGGCCTACAATGAACGGAAGAGGATTCTGGATGCATGTTTTTCGGTAGAGATAGGCATAAATCGTTTAGAACAATTTTCTATTCACTCGGTGAAATATACAAAAATTTACATACACTCTCGATCCTTTTTACACAGTTGATATCAGCAATCACTTATTTTAGCAGCGGAAAAATCCGGGCTGCCATTGACATCAGATGTTACCTCCACATTCCACAGACCAAAATCCATGTGGACGGCAACGTTAACTGGTACTCTCTCTAATCCAATTTAAATTTCCCTTTTGACACAGACGTAAATATCCATATCCCTCTCTACCAAAACAGAGAATTACCGAGAGGTTATTAATATGATCTCACCTTTTCACATACTATCACTTTGAATTGCCTGTGTCCTATATTGCTTACATAACTATTACATTAGTTTGGATGTATGCTACACAAATTGTTTTGTGTATTATCGCGATTGTTTTGTGCGTTCCATCCCCCGGTTACCATAAACCACTTGAGTACGACATACACAATAAAATGACCCTATCATATTCACAAAAAATAAACAAGCCATGTTCCCCCCAATGCGAGTATTCCATGGGACTGAATCCCGTATTACACATTAGACTCTATTTACACAAAAGAAAAATGTCCGCTTTTGAATGGTCGGCTAACTTGAGAAATCACGAAAGTAAATATAAAAAAAACATAATTAATCCGAACATTCTGACCATATCAGAAATCCGTCATTAAAACACGGAGAAAGAAAAAGAAATGGACTCAAGTCTTCCATATAAAATTAAACACAGACTTGAACAACGAACTATCACTTGCGATCACTACCAGTGGACTTTCACGAAGTCTAGATTCAAATCGACATCGATTATAAGTAAACAAAACACTTCCTGGAAAAGAAATATATCAAACACATGTATCAATAAAGACAATAGCTGTAAATAACCCGTTGTAACCCGCTGTCTTAGCGAGCTGTTGATCCCTGCTGTGCCCACACGAGGTTCGAACCTGAGACTCTGGTCGTCTCCATCCAGGGTACTGTAATCAAGCCCTAATTAATCTAATCATGTATCGAACAGTAGTTACTCTCTACATTGTTTTCCGGATCAAGGCTAATGGACAGTGTGTATTATTTACATAAAATTTGTGTCTTCTTTCACACAGTAGAACGCAACATTCTACCAGACACGTTTTCTTAACAAGGCGAGTTCTTTCTTTTCTCTGGTCATAAATTCTGACCCAAGTCCGCTCCCCTCTCGCACCACAGCGAGACCAATTCACCACATTCACAGGCGGCCTTCAAGGAGTCCATAACATCATTCAATTTAGCTAATGCAGGGTCACCTGCTCAAATTAGCTCATTACGATCCTTATGACCAATAATTATTTATTTATTTCTATTACTCAGCCAGATTATATCAAAAACTCCCTCGTTATACTAGCAATTGGGATTTACCCATACATTTCCAATCGTATCCTCATTCACACTTCCAATCGCCTTTCCTCGAACGACAACGTCTCCTAATTCCACCCGTGTGTGTATAGATTGTGTACCTGGCATAACATTAACTTGCCATTTTAATAGATCGGCATGAAATCATCGATCAAAACATGAAAGAAAATAGTAATAATAATAATAATAATAATAATAATAATAATAATAATAATAATAATAATAATCCTCTAACCTTTTGCTTAAATTGTATTGGCATCCAAACACTGATCAAGTTACATTAAGAAAATAATAATAATAATAATAATAATAATAATAATAATAATAATAATAATAATAATGAAATTCAAATTAATTTAAATTATTAAATTCTTCCAAACCACTAACAGACCTTTTACATCTAACCTCAATAGTGTAGTGGAGGACAGGGGTTCAAACCTCGGCACTTCATTTCTTGACCATCTTCAGTTGCAGCCAAAACTTATATTATCATGCAACAAACCCTACCATTACGAACATAGTGCTGATTCTAGCCCAAGCCCTTTTCTCTCATACGGGCACTCGTTGATGACTCTGTCACCTCGCTAGTCCCTGTCTAACTTAGGCAATAGCTCAGATGAGATCTACATTATTAATCTACATAGCACTCTACTCCTTTTTCCCTCAATACCTTCTCAGCACTAAATAAACAAAATATGATAACATGCAAATATATCCACTAAAAGGGGTCCCATATTCTATACACTAACACAGGATCACTCCCTTCCCATATCTAATTAATTAATTGAAACAAAAATGAATAAAAGGATTCCCGACCATTCTTGGGCGGATTAAACCTATTTATATACGTTATTTTAACCCTATACTTCATGACTATTATTTACAAAGGGAAATACTAGCATTGGAGAAGAAAACATAACTTTGTACTCAACGGTTGCTGTCATCGGCCTGGTCCGGAGGATCCGGAGGCCTACCCATGTTGGATTACTCCATGGCGTTGGATCCTGGAGTCCTGGAGTTCAGAAGTTCCATATCTTGTCTCGCGTAATCCATTTTTGTAGCACACGGATCACTGAAATTAGATTGTAATTTACACAATTTATCAATTTCTTGCACACGTGTTACCGTTCACTCCTATTACTTCTTTTTCTACCCACTGCCAGTTACATGGAGATGAATATATCGGCTACTTTCAGCTGGTCTATTACACTGTTAAGCCGGGCGCTCCCAGCATCCGCATGATGCAGAATTTTCTATCCCTATCTTTTGTATGTTCTGATAGTTCAGGAACACTTCTCACTGCCTGTTACTCAGTTAATAATCTGACCTGCGCTTTGTTCAGAAACAGCGCGGATTTATACAGATCTATGTTCTCCCACAGAAATTCTGCGTACTATCCAGTAATTGTTGCTATACAAAACCCTACTTCATATTTCACGAAGTCTTAGTCTACTTCGCAACCGAGATCTAAAGTACATCTCATTACCGTAGTCTTCTGTTGCCTATCACAAATTATAAACGAAAAAAGAGTGAAAGATTTCACCCCCCGCTTTGTTCACATAGTATACAAAGGAGCGGTAATCCGATAGCGAACCGACCGTCGTTTCCCGTCGAAAGCTCCTCAACGAATGCTGAAGCTCCCTGGAAGTGCAAAAACTTATACTAGCCCCGGCAGTAGGGGCGGTTTAGTGACTTCATCCCCACTCTTATTTCGACTGCTCCTGGATAAACCAGCCTGTCGAAATTAGCAATACGCTAGACTGTGTGACTTGGTTATGCACAAGTACGCTATGCCATGCGGAATTGGATATGTTCGGCGGATCTGCCGTAATTAATTTATCATCTTGGAGGGGAAGTAGGGAATCCCCGAAGGCATCTGGTTTTCCACTAGGCGTCCGTACGCTATGAGTGTTATATAAGTTGTTTACCAACGCCTTTCGCTTGGAGAGTATTTTCTACCAGAACTCCTGACTTTATAATTCCACCAAACTTCAGCACACTACTCTAACGGGTGCAATATTGTTAATTAAGCCTTATTTATGCCGAAAATGCATTAAATCTTGCCCGATCGCTTTGGCATCGCTGTACACTGGCATATGTTTTCCAATATGGAGTCGCTAAATAGTGTTCTTCTCCTGCTTCTTCTATAACGTATGCCTAGTTCGGGGATTCTTTAAGCCACCCAGTGGGCGGGTGAAGGCGCCTCTCTGGCGGGCTTCGTATTGCACAACTTGATGATACTCCCAACATCTACACAAAGAGAGCTTGCTGCCTGCTTCCTTACCAAGCATATCACCTTGAAATAACTATTAATTGTGCCGATACGGTCACAGTATATTATGTTATTATCCAGAAATTTTGGTGCTATGATATTTCTTAAAGTTGTCCTGTCTTTTAACACGAGTTTCTCCATCTGGCCTTTGAAACTCATGTTTAGTGTTTCCGCTGCGTATAGTGCTTCTGGTTTAATCACTGTTTTATATGGTTTAATTTTGGACACCCATGAAATGGATTCTTGTTGTATGTATATATTGTTAGTCGGAAGGCCAGTTCAAGTTTATATTTCCTGGATTCCATCGCTTTGCATTCCACAGCGTTTCAACTAATCAATTCTCCGAGATATTTTAATTCTTTTACTATTTCAATCTTTTGTTCTTGGACTTTGAGGAACTTATGTGGTTGTTTGTTGTTTGTCATGATGTGTTCGAACCAGCTATCTTGGGAGCAGAAGTACTACGGCTAACTGACTGAGCCACTGATGTAGGTGAAAGACTAGAGAATACGGAGTAAGAATGATTAAATATCATGAGAAATTGACAAGAACTGTTTCTAAGGCATATTCAGTACACAAACTTCCTACATATTCTGTAGCATCTCAAAAGGATAAACTCATTTTCGCAATATAAATCCTCAGTTCTTTCAAAAATTGTAATGACAATTTAGAAACAATTTTCGGAAAAAAGTGTGGATTGTCTTTCTAATTATGACATTAAAAGGCGCTTATAAAGTGGACTCCGATTGGTGTTTATTACAATCATCGTAGATTTAAATGTACATGTATACAGACACCTCTAAAATACACGATAGAATTTCTGACAGTAACCACCTCCAGTGATTTCACCTAAGAATATAGCTTTTATACTCATCCCTGGAAATTACTAGCGTTGTTAACGATTAGGTAAATTCAAACCTATTCATAGGTCAACGTCATGAAAATTACTGACAACCGGGCGAGTTGGCGCGGACGGCTGTGAGCTTGCATCCGGAAGATAGTGGGTTCGAATCCCACTTTCGACAGCCCTGAAGATGGTTTTCCGTGGTTTCCCATTTTCACACCAGGTAAATGCTGGGGCTGTACCTTACGTAAGGCCACGGTCGCTTCCTTCCAACTCCTAGCCTTTCCTATCCCATCGTCGCCATAGACCTATCTGGCCTATGAAATTCATGTTTAGCGCTTCAGCTGCATATAGTGCTTCTGGTTTAATCACTGTTATATATTGTTTAATTTTGGTCACCCATTAAATGGATTCTTGTTGTATCTATATTTTGTTAGTTGGAAGGCCAGTTCAAGTTTATTTTTCCTCGATCCCATTGATTTGCATTCCACAGCATTCCAACTAATCCATTCTCCGACATATTTTAATTCTTTTACTATTTGTCTTTTGTTGTTGGACTTTGAGGTACTTATGTGGGTGCTTGTTGTCTGTCATGATTTTGGTTTTTTGAAGGAGAAGTGAAGACTTATTTCTCATTTATTTTTAACATTTACATCCCACATCTGTTTGCCTTAATCTACCTGTACCAATCTTAACCCCTAAGCCTCCTTCACTTCCTTCGAAAATTAAGAGACCTAGTCCTGGGTGTCTCTGGATGAGCTTATCAGTCTGCCTGTTCTTCTGGTCAAATGTCAGGCAATCGTTATGCTCTCAGCAGCTTGATTCAGTAGGTCGATCCAATGTACCCATGTCACTTTCATTATAATTCTATAACGCCATATTTCAAAAGATTACAGGGGAAGTTCGTGTAATTTGGACCACTTAACTTTAAACGCCCATAACACTATTGTCCTTAATGAAAATTTCTCAAATATTTTACACGATAATTAGTACAGTATATCAAATGATTTGGTGAAATTCAATAATATTTAGGATTTGTTTAAAAGTAATATTTATTCAAAAATTTGTTATCGTGTAATACGACCGATAGCATGTAACTTGAACCAGGTGATCGTGTAATTTGGGGTGGTATATCTAAACAGCATTTATTATGAAATACTAAGCAATACAGTATGACACTATGAATTGTGGTCGTCACTTTCGGCGTGTAGGACAATGATAAAACAATTCATCCTGAATTTCGGCGCCATTTTAAGGAGCCCACTTTTTTCAACTATTGCACTGAACCCAAACGTCATCGTATTATTTTTGGCATACAGTGCCTTCAGACAACTCCTCATCTGTAATCACGTAGGCTGAATGGACCTCGAACCAGCCATCAGATCAAGGTAAAAATTCTTGACCTGGTTGGAATCGAATCCGAGCTCCGAGTAAGAATCACGCACGCTACCCCTATACCGCGGGGCTGGACTCAAATTTAAAAAAAGTTATTTTATAATCACCTGTAAAACTACGAAGAAACATGGTTATTACAATTGTTGCAACGGCCCTCGGGCAGTACAAATTACACACCTAACAAAGATTTAATGAAAAGCTAAATAATATGCAAAGTATTTAAAGTTTATGAATGAAACTATGTTAAAATTTATTTCATCAGTACTTGTAAATGCTAAATACCTTCTTGTTGAAATAACTACTTCACATCATACTTGTCACCGTACCAGCTTACAAGGAATGTTAGTATTAACATTGTTTTCCTCTTCCCCCTTCAACCTTAATTCATTAACAAAACAACTTCCAGGAAGAAAGCTACCCTCGGCTTTCTTGCTGACTGTGCTTCAGACAGGGGTGACCAAACTTGTACATACCAAAAATATTATCGGTCCAAATTACACGCAGGTCCAAATTAAACGGAGTTCCTGTATTAAATTTTCTCTTGTGCTGGTTATTGCCGGTGATTCACTTTCTTATAGTAACATGCTCCAAGCAAACAAACAAACAAACAAACAAACGAACAAACAAACAAAATACAGGAATATAAATAGATGTCGGTCCCATAGATGTGTATTAGAGTGTTCCCAACCGCATGGTAGACTATATTCACTCAAAAAATTAGCTCATGGTATTACCTGTTCCTCACATTTAATGTTTTATCACATTTAATTTGAATTATCATTAATACACGTCTCATGTAAATACAAAACCTGTGGATATCCACAACAAACATTATATCTATAGGTTAAATTGTTTCTGAGAGAAGTCTACCTGCGAAAAACTTAATGAGCTCATTAATTTTGTGACCGACTGTAAATATTCCTTGTCCATTCGGCTGCATAACATACTGTAGTTAGGAGCCTACTCATTGAAGGGCTTGAGGCGCTCGCCTTCTGACCCCCAACGTGGCAGGTTCGATCTTCGTTCAGTCCAGTGGCATTTTAAGCTGCTGAAATTCTTCAGCCTCAAGTCGGTAGATTTAGTGGCACATAACAAACTCCTAAGGGAAAAATTCCGGCACCTCGGCGTCTTCTAGAACTGTAAATGTAGTTAGTGGGATTTAAAGCCATTATTATTATTATTATTATTATTATTATTATTATTATTATTATTATTATTATTATTATTATTATTATTATTATTATTATTATTATTATTATTATTATTATTGTTGTTATTATTATTATTACAAGGATTAGTAGCTCAGGCGGTAGAGCGTCGGTCTTCTGACGTGAGCTCAAGTTCGCAGTTCGATCCTGGCTCAGGCCGGTGATATTTGAAGGCTCAAATATGTCAGCCTCCTGTCAGTATGGTACAGTATACTGGCACGTAAAATAATTTCTGCGGGACAAAATTCTGGCACTCGGATATCCGAAAACCGTAAAAGTTATTAGTGGGACGTGAAAACCTATATTATTATTATTATTATTATTATTATTATTATTATTATTATTATCGTTCGGGGTAATACCGGGTAGCAGAGACAAAAGGGTGCGGGCCTGGATCTGGACACAGAAAGCACAAGTATTATAAGATTCACCTTAATTTTATTTCAAGGTTTAGGTTTTCTTTTTTTTTTTTTCTTGCTTTCAAACATATAAATACAAAAACATTAAGTTAATAAACTATAATAAGATAAATAATAGTTTTGAGCTATCAGTGTTCAAAACTCAGCACGGACCAAGCCCAATTAACAAGATAAATCTTTTAGGCTTCTGTTTAATAACAGTTAACAGGATGAAGCATTTTAGGCTTCTAATTAATACAGGGCGACACGTCTCTAACATTTAACTAATAGATATAGTACCGGTACCAGATAGTTCTGAACAATGTAAAACAAATCGAAAGAGAAGGCCATTGAATTTCACATAATAGAAAAACCTTGGAAGGTACTTAAACTCACAAGGGAGGTAATTCACGAAAGAAAAGGAAACCACAGGAAGCACAGGGCTTCTGTTTCCGCACGGCCAAACTTCGAGAATAAGAAAAGAACCGGAAGGGTTCCAGAATGCACTGACAGTTTAAAATAAACCACACTGGTCCTTTTTAACTTTCACGGCTGACAGATCTATATTACAGGGGCGCAAACACGTGCTCAACGGCCATAAGAATTTTAAAAAATAGAAACTAGAAAGAGGTAGTTTAATAAGCCGTAAATCACAAAAGGCTAGGGTGCCGGTGCAACTAGGCTATTTTATTAGAAATAAAGCTGGTTAAAACCTAAGCGGCAGAACGCCTGTGAAGCAGTGGCTAATCCATACTACAGAGTGACTAGGATAATTAACTTCTGAAAGGTGACAACCAATTTTGAAAACTAGTCATTGTATAATCAAATTGCAGAAGGATTTTCAAGGGTACGCTCAGGCACCACCTTACATTCCATAAAATGAAGCACCGCCTATGAATTCACACGCTAAGAAAATGAAAGGCCTCCCATCATTCCCTTTTAAAACACTGAATCACAGCAAGTCCTTCTAACCCCAAACGACGATTCCAAGACAAAGTTCCAGGAGCAACTGTCTCAGTTTATATAGACCCAGGGAAGGGATCTTATTGGTAACTAAGGGGAAGCGTGACTTGTTGCTATGAAGAAATGAGGCAAACCTATGGTAAGCTATTACTCAATAGAGAGAAATATCATCCCTTTACTTCAGAGCCATCTATGGGAAAAGGAAGAAAACAGTATAATTCAATGCCTAGATAGCGTAGTATGCGAGACCATCAGTTAGGTGGTGGAGGTGTAATAACCACAGTATAGCAAGGAGAGGTAGCTCATACTGTTTACAGAAGGTGGAGCTGACCAAACAGATATGAAAGGGGGAGATTCGAAACCCATCGCTCTATTATTATTATTATTATGATTATTATTATTATTATTATTATTATTATTATTATTATTATTATTATTATGGATGAGAAGTTATTTCGTGATTTAATATGAAACTTGAAACTTGGACCAGTATTATGTAGATTCAGTTCATCAGGCTTTTTATTTCTTACTCATTATGACGTATCATGAAGACAATAATTCCCTGAACTAACTTCAGAGTAGGTTAGAAATGTTCAATTATTTAAACGTTCGAATGACACTTCCATCCGTGGAGTATTCAATATTCAATAACGTACATTACATTTAACTTCAGTGTGCGACAATTCATCATTTGTATGGCTAAATTTTGCTTTGTAGCAAAATGTTTAGATAAGTTTAATATCTTTAGAATCCCTGAGGCAGTCAGACTGCCCATGTTTTAGAGTAGCCGGGCTATGGAACCGCAGTATGAAAGGAACACACTATTGTTTTCGACCGGTTGCCCTTCCTGACGTCAAAGAACTTGGATTAAGAATCTCTTTTACAACTTCTAACACGAGAATCGGGATTTTACAGCTAGATGCACTTCTTAGATTTTAAATCGCTCTATCACGAACTATTGTTTTACAGCCGGATGCCCTTCCTGACGCAAAACTAAGATTTTAAATCGCAAGAATTTGTTTTAAGACTAGTTGCCCTTCCTGACGCAAAACTGGCAGTATCTAGCCTCTTACATCATACACTATTGTTTTCGACCGGTTGCCCTTCCTGACGTCAAAGAACTTGGATTAAGAATCTCTTTTACAACTTCTAACACGAGAATCGGGGTTTTACAGCTAGATGCACTTCTTAGATTTTAAATCGCTGTATCACGAACTATTGTTTTACAGCCGGATGCCCTTCCTGACGAAAAACTAAGATTTTTAATCGCAAGAATTTGTTCTTAAGACTAGTTGTCCTTCCTGACGCAAAACTAGCAGTATCTAGCCTCTTACATCATACACTATTGTTTTCGACCGGTTGCCCTTCCTGACGTCAAAGAACTGGGATTAAGAATGTTTACAACAAGTTGCCCTTTCTAACATGAGAATCGGGGATTTACAGCTAGATGCTCGCCGGATGCCCTTCCTGACGGCATAAGTTGCCAGGATTTGAATCGCGGTATCCATCATTGTGTCTGACTCGCATGTATGAAAGCTCACGCGTATTTTTTTTTTTTTTTTTGCTGAGATATCATGCTACTTCCGTTCGCCAGCTAGAGCGGAAACTCGCAGTACTGCGTCTATTTCGTCTTACAACTTGGAGGAGACAACATGTGTACATATAATTTATGACCTTTCACCCCCAATATTTTTTTAACATGTAAGTATGTAGTATCTCGCAACATTCTTATCCGTGTGTGTATCAGTGTTCTAGTCGTGTTGCAATTACTAAGCGAGTGACCCGAGCGAGTTGGCTACGCAGTGTGCTTTCTTGATTTTCGTATGACATATATCAGTGTATTTGCAATTACTAAGCGTCTTAGCGGTGCGATGAACGAGTTAGCTACGCGGTATAGATTTTTTTTATTTTCGTACTAAGCAAATCATTTGAAGTGTTGCCGAGTTAGCTATGCGATATGTGCACAGTGTGTTTTTGATTTTCATACGAGGCAAGTGATAGGCGAGATAGCTATGCGATATGTGCACAGTATGTGTTTTACACTAGGTAAATCATTGAAGTTGTACTTTTGCTCTGAACACATCAAACAATGTTCTTACAGTGTTCGATTATAGTCTTGCTATGCTTCAATCTAATTTTCTTAGAACAAAGGTATCCCCTAACATGTTGTATCGGATCACATGTTAAGGTTAACGACATCGAGTGCAGTGTTCGATTCTAGTCTTGTTATGTTTCAATCTAATTTTCTTAGAACAAAGGTATCCCCTAACATGTTGTACAGTGTTCGGTTCTACTTGTTTAGTGATCTGAACACATCAATCAATGTTCTGATCACATGTTGTATCGAGTGCAGTGTTCAATTCTAGTCTTGTTATGTTTCAATCTGATCTTCTTAGAACAAAGGTATCCCCTAACATGTTGTACAGTGTTCGGTTCTACTTGTGTAGTGATCTGAACACATCAATCAATGTTCTGATCACATGTTAAGGTTAACGACATCGAGTGCAGTGTTCGATTCTAGTCTTGTTATGTTTCAATCTAATTTTCTTAGAACAAAGGTATCCCCTAACATGTTGTTACGTGTTCGGTTCTACTTGTTTAGTGATCTGAACACATCAATCAATGTTCTGTTCACATGTTAAGGTTAACGACATCGAGTGCAGTGTTCAATTCTAGTCTTGTTATGTTTCAATCTGATCTTCTTAGAACAAAGGTATCCCCTAACATGTTGTACAGCGTTCGATTCTACTTATGTAGTGTTCTGAACACACCAAACAATGTTTTAATCACATGTTGAAGTTAACGACATCGATTTCAGTGTTCGATTCTAGTCTTCATCACTTATTTTGTGTTCTGAACACATCAATCAATGTTCTGATCACATGTTGTATCGAGTACTGGCTGTCTCATAAGGAGCTATGTATAACCGCCATCTTGCGTCCGCCATCTTGCGCAAGCATCCTTAGGGGTGGGGGCGTCTCTAGCCATCTTGTGCAAGGATCCTTAAGCCGCCTCACAAGAGCAACCACCATCTTGCGCAAGCATCCCTAGGGTGTCTCATAAGGAGCCTTATATAACCGCCATCTTGCGCAAGCATCCCAAGGGCGTCTCATAAGAAACTATGTATAGCGATCATCTCGCATAAGCACCTTTAAGGAGTCATGTATAGCCACCATCTTGTGCAATTAGCGTCGAGAGATGGCTGCTGTAGAATTTTTCTTTTTAAATTATCCGCCACCATTTTTCAACTAAAGAGTGTAGCACTGAGGTTTGCGATGTAAGATGGCGGATGACAGCTGACAAAAAGCGCGTGAGTTTGTTTACTGTACAAGAGCACGTGGAATTTGCCGCCACCACAGTTCAAAGGTATCTAGCTAAAGATGGCAGCACGGTGCTCTCTTGATTAAAGATGGCGGATGACAGCTAACAGAACTTTTCAAATTACCCGCTACTACAGAGAGCAGCACGGTGCTCTGTGGATTAAAGATGGCGGATGACAGCTGACGAAATTACCCGCAGCGCAGTGCTCTATTGATTAAAGATGGCGGACGACAGCTGTCAAAAAAGCACGTGGCTTTGTTTACTAAACAAGAGCACGTGGAATTTGCCGCCACCACATTTCAAAGGTATCTAGCTAAAGAGTACCGCACTGATGTTTGTGATGCAAGATGGCGGATGACAGCTGTCAAAAAGCACGTAGAATTTGTCACCGGCACAAAGAGGGCAGCACGGTGCTCTCTGGCGGTTGACAACTGTCAGAAAAGCACATGGGTTTGTAAAGCGTGTAGAATTTACCACCACCACATAGAGGGCAGCACGGTGCTCTCTAGATTAAAGATGGCGGATGATAGCTGCACGTGGCTTTGTTTCCAAACAGGAGCATAAAGAATTTTTCAAATTGCCGCCACTACATTTCAAAGGTATCTAGCTAAAGAGTGCAGCACTGAGGTTCGCGATGCAAGATGGCGGATGACAGCCATGACGTACCACATTTCAAAGGTAAGTAGCTAAAGAGGGCAGCACGGTGCTCTCTGGATTAAAGATGGTGGTTGACAGCTGCACGTGGCTTTGTTTCCAAACAAGAGCACGTGGAATTTGCCGCCACTACATTTCAAACTAAAGAGTGCAGCACTGAGGTTTGCGATGCAAGATGGCGGATGACAGCTGTGAAGTACCACATTTCAAAGGTAAGTAGCCAAATAGGGCTGCACTCTGCTCTCTAGATTAAAGATGGCGGATGACAGCTGCACGTGGCTTTGTTTCCAAACAAGAGCATAAAGAATTTGCCGCCACCACATTCCAAACTAAAGAGTGCAGCACTGAGGTTTGCGATTCAAGATGGCGGATGACAGCTGTGACGCACCACATTTCAAAGGTAAGTAGTTAAAGAGGGCAGCATGGTGCTCTCTGGATTAAAGATGGCGGATGACAGCTGCACGTGGATTTGTTTATCTCACGCTAGTGAGGTTAAGTTGGTAGCACTAAGGTTTAGGCCCGCCAAGATGGCAGCACTGCCGATGACAGGTGACGAATTTTACATCTACTACGATAAAGAGGGCAGCACAGTGCTCTGTAGTTTAAAGATGGCGGATGACAGCTGTCAAAAAAGCACGTGGCTTTGTTTACCACGCGCTAGTTAGGTTAAGTTGGTACTACTGAGGTTTAGGCCCATCAAGATGGCAGTACTGAGGTTAGCGATGCGTTGTTGTCTGTCAAAAAGCACGTGGCTGTCAAAAAGCACGTGGCTTCCTTTATCTCGCTCTAGTTAGGTTAAGTTGGCACTACTGAGGTTTAGGCCCGTCAAGATGGCAGTACTGAGGTTAGCGATGCGTTGTTATCTGTCAAAAAGCACGTGGCTGTCAAGAAACACGTGGCTTTGTTCACCTCGCGCTAGTTAGGTTAAGTTGGCACTACTGAGGTTTAGGCACGTCAAGATGGCAGCAGTGAGGTTAGCGATGCGTTGTTGTCGATGACAGCTGTCAAAAAGCACGTGGCTTTGTTTACAAATTTAAATCTCCCGCCAAAATTCAAAATTCCCGCCAGAATTCAAATTTCCTGCCAAAATTCAAATTTCCCGCCATAATTCAAATTTCCCGCGGGAGGAGGCGCCAGAATCCCTGTATTATACTACTTAGCGGAATTATATTTATCGTTTCATCATTTACAATCATTCTTACATCAATCGTCATAACGAAGTATTTTGAAGATCATCTTATTGTCTTAGCTTTTCTACTGCATGTTGTGTGAATCAAATATAATCCTGTGGTGCACGGCGAAAATTAACACAGACACGAGCCCTTTGAGCCTCCGTGGCTGAGGTGGAAGGACGCCGGCCTCTCACCGCCGGATTCCATAGTTCAAATTCTCGTCAATCCATGTGAGAGTTGTGCTGGACAAAGCGGAGTCAGGTCAGGGTTTCTCCTGGAACTCCGATTTTCCCTGTCATCTTTCATTCCAGCAACACTCTCCAATATCATTTCATTTCATCTGCCAGTCATTAATCAATACCCCAGAGTAGTGCGACAGGCTTCGGCAACCGGCACAGTTCCTATCCTCGCCGCTAGTTGAGGCCTTCATTCCTTCCATTTCTGACCAGGTCGAATGACTGGAAACAAGTGAGGATTTTCATTTTCACGAGTCCGTTTGACTACCAAAAGTTCGGATACATGTACTAATTTTTATTAATGAACTGTGACAATTTACTCTCCCGTAACTAAACGATGGTTTACCAGGGTGTCTGTGAGATAAGGAAAATATTTTTTCTGCTGGTTATTAGTAGCATTTGACGTCAAAATAATATCTTACTTCAAAAATAAAAATATGAAGTTGAAAATATGATGTTTGTAGCAGAGGTAGTGCTTATTTAACGATAAAAACCTTACGGCTTTGCTGACACACATTCCAATATTTTCCAGTGTGAAAACGTTCTTGTTCGTAGAACGTTTTCATACATATTACGCATGCATAGCAGCTGAAGCATGGTACAGCGGGTAGTATAAGTCAAGAGGCAAACGAACTTACTACCTTCAATACAAACATCCACCCTACTTCAACCTCCTCCCTCGGAAAACAATTTGCTATTTTTTTTAATTCCCGTTTTATGAATTGCTGACATACATCCCCACATTCCGTAAGGCTATTTGTACTTATCTCCGTGTATTCTGTCAAAATAGGGCTAATAACTTCGTAAAAGAAAATACAAATTGATTGTGATGATGATGATGTTAAGACGCCGGATATTTGGGCTGCAAACTAATGTGGTAATTTTGTAACTTGTTTGGTTACCAGGAAGTGTCGTCTAGCCCTTTCTTCCACGATGTTCGGTAGCGAGAGTAACATACATTCAAGGGGTTCTGTGGGCCGTACCCCTAATATTTAACTTATACAAAACTTTTAGCATAACCGTTGTACAGGCAGTTTTGTAGTTGTGTCAAATTGTTACTCGCTTTAGTAAGTTTGCATTCTATCCTATTACTGACTGACAAACAGAAGCGTGATTATGATGATGGTGATAACAAAAACGTGATTGTTTTTATGAGGAAAAATTAAGAAGTAACCGTCCCCAAAATTCGACGTTTTAACTTTTATTCAAATGATAACAAATCATGCTATGGATTGTATTAAGGGGGCCAACACCTTTGACCGAACATTAATGCGATTTTTCAATTTATTTATTTATTTCGTTTAAAATTGCACTTTTCTCTTTATAACAGTGCAAAATTGTTGTTATTATCTCCAATACTTTTGGAGTTATGACCAAGAACATGAAGCCCTGTCATCCAAGCAAGCCCTTTATCGGTAAGTTCGTTGCTCGTTTCCCGTAAATTTTGTCTTTCAGAACCTTTTCCCTGATAACTCTGAAAGTTTTTAAGATGATTTTTGGCATGTATATTTCATAGAAGAGAAGAAGAAGATATAATAGAATTATTGAGCTAGCTTCATTAATTAATTTTAAAAAATCCAATTTAAATTAATGAAAAAATTTACTATTTGAAAATAACTCAATGAAAAAGATATTTATACTTGATGGACTTCAGTGATTCTAGTACATATTGTATATATAACATTACTAATGATAATAAAAAAAGAAACATAGAAAAATATTCATGTGTTTGGAAATTATCAGGGAAACGGAAAATTGTGGCCATGATACACCGCTATTTTGAAAAATTATATATAATGGCATAGGTTTATATTATTTCTAAATATGGAGGCATGTTATTAAAGAATACTGTGTTTGTCATACTAAATTTCCTTTTAGTATTCATTTCGATTGCTGCGGAAAAATAAGTTTAACACGCCCCATATTTCTATGTTCAAAGGTGTAGGTCCCCCTTTAAGATATCAGTCAATCAATTCCTATCTTGTCGCTGCTAGCAAAGGTTCGTGTCTTCTGCAGCTCTCTTCATTAATACTTGAGTTACAAAATCTACCCAGGTCTTAATATCCTCCAAATATTCAAGCACCGGAATGACCTGCTAATCAAATAATTCATTTGTCTGTCTGTTGAGGACTATTTTACAAGTTACTTCATGACATATTATGGACAATCAGTTTCTTTTACCACTTAGTGTGGCAGTGAGAGGATAACGTAGAAATTATCAAATCAAAGTAGATCGAACACTTCTTCCTATTTGCCAGATACTCACGGTCCTGGTGATGCTAGTTATTGCATGATGCACTTAAGGTGGAAAGAGAGCGAAAGAATAATATATAATCCAATTTCTTCGACGCATAAGCTCCCTCTAGTAAGATATTGCCATGCCCAGACACGACTCCATGCGAGCTCCGCAACGTTCAATATCCTTAGTCAAGCTGTCAAATGCAGTCTGTGCGTTTGCTAATACTGGCCCGCAAAACATGTACCACTTTTTTTAATCAGTGTGTTGCGGGATAGTATTTTAAATTATCGCTTGTATTGATGGTGCTGGTTATTTTAAAAGCAAGAACAGTGGAATTACCAGATTGTCTTCACGGTAATAATAGGTATATAGGAAGAGGTCCGAAAAGGCATAAGAGTGAACCACGTCGTATCCATTGTAAGTTTAACGCCGTCGGGGTCGGAGGAGAAGAACAGTTGACTAACAGAGGGCAGATGGAAAATATAAAATAGAGGAGTCTAGAAATGTAATACCAGTTCCCGACTGGGGTTTGCCAAAGATGTTGACTCACAAAAAAGATGAAAATATATCTCTCTCTGAGCCCTAGGTTTCTTTTCTACTTTTATAGAGTAATAAATATTGTGAGCAACTGCAAATGTGAGCAGGCAATGGTATGGAGATACACGGAGTTAAAAGCCAGGTTGTGAGTTTCACTAATATGAAAAGTCTTCTCAGTTTTAATTACTGCGTTGATGGGGTGAACGTTCCTTATGGGGATCGCTGCAGGTACATAAATGTTAACATAATGAAAGATCTTAAATGGGGTAAACACGTAAATTGTATTGTAAATACAGTACAGATCTCTACTCATGATTATTATAGTAACGATGTAAAGGATGGGGCGTATAAGTCTGTGGTAAGATCCTCATCAGGATTGCTTGTTTCGGAAACCGGAAAAATTCAAAGAAATGCAGCTCGATTTGTCCTGGGTGCTGGGAAAACCTGGGAGTACGGAGACGAGCTGCACGACTAAGTGGTATGTTACGAGCTGAGCTATCAGTTGAGAGAAGGCGTGGAATTAGTAGAGGAATACGTTTGAGCGGTGTCTTCAAAACTAGGAAAGATCACAATATGAAGATGAAATTTTAATTCAAATGAACAAATTGGGGCAAATATTCGTTTATAGAAAGGGGAGTTAAGGATTGGCATAATTTATCGAGGGAGAAGTTCAATAAATTCCCAAATTCTTAGCAATTAGAAAAGACTATGAAAACAACAGATATGCAATACGCCACCTGGACGACTGCCCTAAATGCAGATGATTGATTGATTGATTGATTGATTGATTGATTGATTGATTGATTGATTGATTGATTGATTGATTGATTGATTGATTGATTGATTGATTGATTGATTGATTGATTGATTGATTGATTGATTGATTGATTGATTGATTGATTCATTCATTCATTCATTCATTCATTCATTCGTTCATTCATTCATTCATTCATTCAGGCATAATGATAATATTATTTTCATAGCGGTGCCATTATATTATCAAAAATGATAGCGTAATAGTCTTCCTTTCATTCTTTCTTTCATTCTTTCTATCTTCTTTCTTTCTTAATCCGCTTACTTTCCAGGGTTGGTTTTTCCCTCTGACTCAGCGAGGTATCCCAACTCTACCACCTCAAGGGCAGTGGCCTGGAGCATGAGACATTGGGTTTGGGGATACAGCTGGGGAGGAGGACCAATACATCGCCCAGGCAGCCTCACGTGGTATGCTGAACAGGGGCCTTGCGAGGGAATGGGAAAATTGGAAGGGATCAACAAGGAAGAAAGGGGCTGTGGCCTTAAGTTAGGTACCATCCCGGCATTTTCCTGGAGGAGAAGTGGGAAACCACGGAAAACAACTTCCAGGATGGCTGAGGTGGGAATCGAACCCATCGCTACCCTGTTGACCACCCGAGGCTGAGTGAACCCAGTTACAGCCCTCGTACTACTTTTCCAATTTCGTGGCAGAACCGGGAATCGAACCCGGGCCTCCGGGGGTGGCAGTTAATCACGCTAACCATTACACCACAGAGGTGAACAAAGCGAAATAGTACTAGGTGAAATTAGTAACTAATTACCATACGATGAATGCTGGTAGGTATATTAAGAATATTACTTGAAAAAAAAACAGAAGAGAAAATACTCGGTGTGAGTATTTGTGTAATGGTGTTGGTGTTATAGAAAATCTTAACTGGTGCAATATTGTTTAAACAGGGACCACATTGAGAAGGAAGTGGAGTAAGAAGGAATTTTAGGAGTGGAGGGGTATCGAGAAAGGGGAGAAGATTTCAGTTGATCGTATTGATGGGATTTTTGATAGGTTTTATAACGTAAGGAACAGAGACGTTTGAAGATCAAAATGAAACCCCGCAGCCTGTTTCAAACCGGTGAGGAATGGACTCAATGAAGGTCCCATCTAGAGACGAGGATAGGAACTCTGCCGGCTGCCGAAGCCTGTCGCACTCCTCTGGGGCAATGATTGATGACTGAGAGATTTAATGAAATTATATTGGAGAGTGTTGCTGGAGTGAAAGATGACAGGAAAAATCGGAGTACCCGGAAAAACCACCTCTGCGTAGTCCAGCACAAATCTCACATAGAATGACTGGGATATGAACCACGGAGCCCAGAGGTTAGAGGCCGGTGCGCTACCGCCTGAGCCACGGTGGCTCAATGATGTCTGAGTGCTTTCCAAATACACTGACTGACAGAGCAAATGCAACACCAAGAAGGAGTGGTCAGAACTTCATGCCAATTGCAGGGTAGACTGACGTCACTGAGGTATGCTCATGATGTGAAATGCGCCGCTGTGCTGCGCACGTAGCGAACGATAAATGGGACACGGCGTTGGCGAATGGCCCACTTCGTACCGTGATTTCTCAGCCGACAGTCATTGTAGAACGTGTTGTCGTGTGCCACAGGACACGTGTATAGCTAAGAATGCCAGGCCGCCGTCAACGGAGGCATTTCCAGCAGACAGACGACTTTACGAGGGGTATGGTGATCGGGCTGAGAAGGGCAGGTTGGTCGCTTCGTCAAATCGCAGCCGATACCCATAGGGATGTGTCCCCGGTGCAGCGTCTGTGGCGGAAGATGGTTGGCGCAGAGACATGTGGCACGTGCGAGGGGTCCAGGCGCAGCCCGAGTGACGTCAGCACGCGAGGATCGCCGCATCCGCCGCCAAGCGGTGGCAGCCCCGCACGCCACGTCAACCGCCATTCTGCAGCATGTGCAAGACACCCTGGCTGTTCCAATATCGACCAGAACAATTTCCCGTCGATTGGTTGAAGGAGGCCTGCACTCCCGGCGTCCGCTCAGAAGACTACCATTGACTCCGCAGCATAGACGCGCACGCCTGGAATGGTGCCGGGCTAGAGCGACTTGGATGAGGGAATGGCGGAAAGTCGTGTTCTCCGATGAGTCACGCTTGTGTTCTGTCAGTGATAGTCACCGCAGACGAGTGTGGCGTCGGCGTGGAGAAAGGTCAAATCCGGCAGTAACTGTGGAGCGCCCTACCGCTAGACAACGCGGCTTCATGGTTTGGGGCGCTATTGCGTATGATTCCACGTCACCTCTAGTGCGTATTCAAGGCACGTTAAATGCCCACCGCTACGTGCAGCATGTGCTGCGGCCGGTGGCACTCCCGTACCTTCAGGGGCTGTCCAATGCTCTGTTTCAGCAGGATAATGCCCGCCCACACACTGCTCGCATCTCCCAACAGACTCTACGAGGTGTACAGATGCTTCCGTGGCCAGCGTACTCTCCGGATCTCTCACAAATCGAACACGTGTGGGATCTCATTGGACGCCGTTTGCAAACTCTGCCCCAGCCTCGTACGGACGACCAACTGTGGCAAATGGTTGACGGAGAATGCAGAACCATCCCTCAGGACACCATCCGCACTCTTATTGACTCTGTACCTCGACGTGTTTCTGCGTGCATCGCCGCTCGCGGTGGTCCTACATCCTACTGAGTCGATGCCGTGCGCATTGTGTAACCTGCATATCGGTTTGAAATAAACATCAATTATTCGTCCGTGCCGTCTCTGTTTTTTCCCCAACTTTCATCCCTTTCGAACCACTCCTTCTTGGTGTTGCATTTGCTCTGTCTGTCAGTCAGTGTATAAAGGAACCCGGGTAGAAAGCAGTGGCTGTGCGCTATCAGTGTCGTCTTACTGAGCATGTGGCCTTGCGGTTAGGGGCTCGCTGCTGTGAGCTTGCATTCGGGAGATAGTGGGTTCGAACCCCACTGTCGGTAGCGCTGAAGTTGGTTTTCCATGGTTTCCTATTTTATACCAGGCAATTGATTGATTGATTGATTGATTGATTGATTGATTGATTGATTGATTGATTGATTGATTGATTGATTGATTGATTGATTGATTGATTGATTGATTGATTGATTGATTGATTGATTGATTGATTGATTGATTGATTGATTGATTGATTGATTGATTGATTGATTGATTGATTGAGGCATAATGAAATATTACCTTAAATAAGGCCACGGCCGCCTCCATCCTACTTCTAGACGTTTCCTATCCCATCGTCGCCATAACACCTATCTGTGCCGGTGAGACGTATAGCCAATTAATATATCTATATATATAAAGATTTTCTTTTCGTCTGCAAAAGCCGCTGTTGAAATTTTACTGCTTAGAACATTGGCCGGTAAGTTTCTGCCATCTAAGGTTCAATATTGTGCGAGTAAAGAATTCGCTCTGGATGATGTATGTGCTGCTGGTCAGTGTATCTCCCACAACATTATCATACAGAGATTTTTGCACGGGTAACGACGATCTTATACTATACTAGTTGTAGTGCCCTTCGCTGACGAATAGCATGTGCAAAGATACTTGCCACCAGTATTCAGGCGAGCCGTTTTAGTCGGGGCGCAGCAATAATGCCATCTATCGGAGATGAGTGGTAGCAAAGGAGACAGAACACAACAAAGATCGATGAAATGTTATTGTTGATCAGTTTCATGAGCTTTCGATATTGTAAGCATTCGCATTTAGTTTTATCTAGTTGCTGTGACATTAGAGCATCTAATGAAAAGGGAGTCCTTCCTTCTTTCATCACTCCCTCATGTCGTATTCTTCAAGCTATTGTTTCTTTATGATTTTTCCTTGCCGATATGAACCGATGACCACGCAATTTTATACTATAAGACAATCGTGACGAAACCTGTCGCCAGTTAACGCTACAGAACAATATTTCCATGTAAGCAATGCTCAGCGTTGATATGACATATGCAACAAAAGTCTAAATTCATCATTATTCATAGTTGGTACGATAGAACGATATAAGATATAAATGACCGGAAATGTTATCTCTACAACTTTCGTTGTGTAGTACTTTTCAATAGGACCAGTTACATAGGTACTTAAAAACTAAATTTTACGCGCCTTCCCCCAAACTACCATTTTATCCAACATGAATAAAATTATTATAGCCTAAATTGTAGTGCCATCTTCCTGACTTTACATACCGATTTTAATTAAATCCTGTTCACCTATTTTCTCGTTTTTCGGCGTTGAAATGGACTTGTAAAAAAAATGGAAATTCATGAATATATCTGTTATAATAGCCGGGACGGTAAAAATATACAAGATATGAGTGATGAGAAATTTAATTCTAATATAACTTTAGTTACGTAGTATTTATCGATAGAGCCAACAATAACATAGATATTTGAGAATTAAATTTTTGGTCTTCACCTAAACCACCATTTCACTCAGCGTGAATATAATTATTTATAGGCTAGGCTGTAGTGCCTCATTCCCCTACTTTACATACCGATCTTCGTTCAAATCTATTCAGCCATGTTCTCGTGATGGGCATACAGACAGACAGACAGACAGACAGACAGACAGACAGACAGACAGACAGACAGACAGACAGACAGACAGAGAGAAATGACAGAAAAAATAAAAAGTGCATTTTCTTTTTTCTGTGAACACGACCGGTACATAAATAACATTATTTTTTAAATTCTGCAATGTACAGACAAAACTCTTATTTTGTGTATAGATAGATATGGAGGTGGCCCGCTGTTCTCGGCATAGTTTGGATTTCAGCTGAGTATTACTTCATAATTCAGAGATATGTTCAAGAAAGGTTGCGTTTCTTCGTTCTTCATGGTTGTATAATTTTCCTAAAACATTAAGAGAGTATACTAGGAAAATTAACAATAAAGGCTACTTCAAAAAATCATCTTGTCTCATAGCTAAGTTCAAAATATTCCAATAGTTTCTCGTTTCCTGCTATGTAATCAGTTTGCAATGCAGGTTATTTCTCTTTCATTGCAGGAAGCTCAAGAATCTATCTCAGATCGTGGAGAACTACTGGTTTCTCTCCTGTACAACGAGAACCTGCACAGACTAGCGGTCACTGTCATAGAAGCGCGGAGGCTCAAGGTATGTAAAGGCGTTTATCCAAAATATTTCTCAAATCACATTCATTGTGTACAAACAATCACGTATTGTTGAAAGATATCCACATTGCATGTCGTATATTTAATAGTTTGCTTAAAGAAATCCATAACACATATTTTAATATATATAGCCGGGATGAGTGGCTCAGACGGTTGAGGCGCTGGCCTTCTGAACCTAACTTGGCAGGTTCGATCCTGACTCAGTCCGGTGGTATTTGAAGGTGCTCAAATACGTCAGCCTCGTGTCAGTAGATTTACTGACACGTAAAAGAACTCCTGTGTGACTAAATTCCGGCACCTCGGCGCCTCCGAAAACCGTAAAAGTAGTTGGTGGGAAGTAAAGCCGATAACATTATGTGCTTGAGAATACTTAGAAACCTATAAATTTAAACAAATTCAATTCATTTTTTGATTCCTGATATTTAGGCTCAAACGATTAAATCCTTTATTGTTTAGTCAAATGAAGAGTCCTCATACCTTGAAGTTCATATTTTGGGTCCTCAGCCTGAAGACTTGTAGGATTTCCTCAATTCCATCATCAGTTGTCATAGATAGCCTAGTCGTCACAGAAGAATGAACCGCACCATCAGCAGCCACGGTTTTCCTTGGTTTCGAATTTTTGCGCCAAGCTGCACCTTAAATAAGACAATCCACTTCCTCCCCAGTCCTTGGTTTCTTACGGTATCGTCGCCTAAAATATGAAAGTGTTAATGCGTCGTTAAAACCTCTCGCAAAAATAAAAAAGAGGTGAAGCTCCATTATCCTATGTGAGGCCACATTTTCCCACCAAGAAGAGTTAACTGGTACTGCTACCTCGGCATATCATTAATAAAGTGTCCAACTCATGATCTTAATATAATAAAAATCTTCCGGGCTATTATGCCGTGGTCCACTCCTCTCATTTTGTCAAGATGTTTCGACTACTGCTGCAGTAGTCATCTTCTGTGGCGTCGTGTAAATGCTCTCTCCTGTATCCCGCTAGAGATTGCCAGTAGTCGAAACGTCTGGACGAAATGAGAGGAGTGGACTACGGCATAATAGCCCGGACGATTTTTATTATATTGACACCGGCCGTGTAAAGCCTTCATACTTTAATTCATGATCTTAAATTCACAAATTCTATCTCGACTGTGTAGGTCGATTTTCGAAGGATGGTCAAAAACACTTGACACTGCATTTCATTGTTGTTGACATGTTAAAGATCTCAGTGTCACCAGAGAAAACTAAAATTTAACTAAGCTACAGTACCCGTTGCACTCGAATTCCACATTCTTTGCTAGGTAGCAGCACAATTGGATTGTCGAAATTGGTAGGCTGGTCACCTAGAAGGCACCACTCAGAAGCTACAGTGAGTTTCTCTCATCGGTTTCCCGGCAGGCGCATCCAGCTTATCTGCCTCCCGTTGACTCATCACTCCCCGTTCCACGGCATAGCAGCAAGGGCAGCACTTCACTCACGTTATCCGTGCATAACATGAGATAACAATTAAAAATAAGAAAATAAGAATTAAGAAAATTAGTAATTAAAAATAAAGATTTTTTATTTTGCTGTTTTGCTTTACTTCGCACCGACACAGATAGGTCTTATGGCGATGATGGGATAGGAAAGGCCTAGGAATGGGAAGGAAGCGGCCGTGGCCTTAATTAAGGTACAGCCCCAGCATTTGCTTGGTGTGAAAATGGGAAACCACGAAAAAACCATCTTCAGGGTTGCCGACAGTGGGATTCGAACCCGCTATCTCCCGGATGCAAGCTCACAGCTGCGCGCTCCTAACCGCACGGCCAACTCGCCCGGTAGAATTAAGATAATAAGCTCGTACCTTATGACCGGAGATATTCGAAATGTTCTCCTCCTGCATCCACACATTTCTTGCATCGTCTTAGGAAACTCTGATTCACACTCATAAGTTCGTCTTCCGTAATTCAGGCTATTTCTCTCCGGATATGTATGGTTTCAATTTTAATATTTTCGTAGCCCACCATTTTGAATTCTTCGAAACCCCTCTTCTTGTCGAAGACATCTTAGGGATTTTGTAGGCGTATGTTCTAATCTTTCTGCGATTTCATTTACATTTTCCTCGTTAAGTATACGTTTCTTAACACTTCGCTTATTATCGAGTAAAGAACCAGTTCCTCTCAATTTGCTTACGAGTTTCCGCACGAACTCTCTATATGGAGGGCCTATACATGGAAATTGTGTAACAAACTGGCTATTGACTTCCCTGCGAGACTCTGTTTTCACATGGTTATCGTACATAAATACCCGTTCCCCTACCGTGTACACATGTGGAGGCAATATGAGAATTATACCCCGGTGTAACACTTCACAACTGGAGAACAGTTGGAGCGACAGATCAACATTTTTATCACGTTCTGAGCACGGACCTGAACTGCGAAGTGCGGGCATTCCCGTGCTGTCACTGCGCTGTGTAACGGAAAGTGGTGAGTCAACGGGAGACAGATAAGCTGAGCGCGTCTGCTGGCCAACGGATGAGAGCAACTTACTGTAGATGAGGTCATACAATAATATGATAAGATGATTGAACTCCATAGCTAAGTACCTCTCCGGAAAATCTATTTCTAAGTTTCTCGACCTCTTGACGGGGAAACGTACCCTCATACTTTCAGATGAATCAAGCCCGCCTTTATTGCCTCAGCTAAGCACCACTCACTTAAGAATGTTAGCAGACTCAAATATACAGCATGCATGGTTCTGGTGTTTGCTGAACTGGAAAATACCTTAGTCAATAACAATGAGTATTTCCACAGCTTGGTGAGCAGATTTTCGATGACATCATCAGTTGTTAAGGGAAACCACGGGAAAACATCTCATTTCTCTACAAGATGCTTTACATCACAACGACACAGATAGGTCTTGTGGCGACGGTGGGATACAAAAGCGCTAGGAATGGGAAGAAAGCGGCCGTAGTGTTAATTAACCAAGCGGGGTGTTCTGATTACCCCAGGCTGATTTTTCCCTGTAATCATTTGACCTGAAGGGCTACACACCTGTGGTTTCATGACTTTTTCCTAAAACGACTAAAAATGAATTTACACTCGCGGCCGACCATTTTCTTATTGTTATTAAATGACGGGATATATTGGTGGGGTTGTGAGACTACCTCGTTTGGTATGAAATGTCTCATTTGTCAGAAAAAGTTTTACAAAATATTTCTCTCCTTCATCTTCGTTATTTCATTTTTACATCATTGAATTTTACTCTACACCCATTATTTAACTCATATACACACTTTGTTATCCGTTTATTTTTATTTTTAGAATTTACTTTACGTTGCTTCAACACAGATGGGTCTTATTGAGACGATGGGAGAGGAAAGGCCTACGAGTGGGAAGGAAGCGACCGTGGCCTCAATTAAGGTACAGCGCTAGCATTTGCCTGGTGTGAAAATGGGAAAAACCGAAAACCATCTTCAGGACTGCCGACAGTGGGGTTCGAACCCACTATCTCCTGGATGCGAGCCTCACAGCTGCGCGCCCCTAACCGCACGGCCAACTCACCAGGTGTTATCTATTTTTTTTGTTACTATGGTTGAGTTGAATTAGACGTTCGCTGTTGTCTTGAAATAACATTAGTATAATAGATACCAACTGCAAATAAGGATGCCGAAAGGATTATCTACAGATGGAATTTTGAAAAATCTAGACAATTCCAATTTCAGTGACAATACTATATAAAGCTATTTATTGGAAATGATAGAATCTGAAAACGAACATTACAGTAAATCACAAAATTGTATCGGGGTAGTCGAAACACCTCGCTTGTTAAAATAAAGTTGTGGAAAAGCATGGCAACGGGAGGTTTAAGGAGCAGCCCCAGAATTTGCTGGTGTAAAAACCACGGAAAGTCTGCCTCTGTGGTGTAGTGGTTAGTGTGATTAGCTGCCACCCCCAGAGGTTCGGGTTCGATTCCCGGCTCTACCACGAAATTTGAAAAGTGCTACGAGGGCTGGAACCGGGTTCACTCAGCCTCGGGAGGTCAACTGAGTAGAGGGGGGTTCTATTCCCTCCTCAGCCGTCCTGGAAGTGGTTTTCCGCGGTTTCCCACTTCTCCTCCAGGCAAATGCCGGGATGGTACCTAACTTAAGGCCAAGGCCGCTTCCTTCCCTCTTCCTTGTCTATCCCTTCCAAACTTCCCATCCCCCCACAAGGCCCCTTTTCAGCATAGCAGGTGAGGCCGCCTGGGCGAGGTACTGGTCATTCTCCCCAGTTGTATCCCCCGACCCGGAGTCAGAAGCTCCAGGACACTGCCCTTGCGGCGGTAGAGGTGGGATCCCTCGCTATGTCCGAGGGAAAAACCGACCCTGGAGGGTAAACAGATTACGAACGAACGAAAAACCACGGAAAAACAACATCAGGACTGCCGACAGTGGGAGTCGAACAATGTTCAACTTATAATATGGTTTTGTTTATGTCAAATTTCATAGAACCCTGTCTTTTACATTTTTTAGCGTGTCTGGACAAATCCAATTCGCAAATCTCTACCCTATGCTGTTTTACTCTATATGGCTTTATGAGGCTTTGTTCTCACCCAGATCTTAATTATATGGCACTGGAAAAATATTTTACCTGCTTGAAAATTTACACCTTCGCTGTGAATATTACAATGTTTGAAACTTCTTTCACCCTCATCTGTACTCTATAATTACTTCATAATGGCCCGGGAAATTATTACAGAAGACTGTATTCCAAGGACTTCCATGTTCGAGAATTTAATTAAGAACAATAATCAATTAATACTAATTACATCAACGTACGCGGGACCTCCACATCAAGTCAGTCTGTTGCTGAGAATCAGATTCTTAAAGGGGATCTATTGTTTGGAAAGATGTTCGTTCACTGAGTCACAGTCCGACTCGTTGGCTGAATGGTCAGCGTACTGGCCTTCGGTTCATAGGGTCCCGGGTTCGATTCCCGGCCGGGTCGGGGATTTTAACCTTAATTGGTTAATTCCAATGGCCCGGGGACTGGGTGTTTGTGCTGTCCCCAACATCCCTGCAACTCACACACCACACATAACACTATCCTCCACCACAATAACACGCAGTTACCTACACATGGCAGATGCCGCCCACCCTCGTCGGAGGGTCTGCCTTACAATGGCTGCACTCGGCTAGTAATAGCCACACGAAATTATTATTATTACTGAGTCACAGAGCAAATGTAAGAAAGTGAAGACTACTCTTATGGCCTAGAGGTCAGAAGGATGTAGTGGTGGAGCCTTTCCTCGCCTCCAGCATGAACCAATGTAGTTAGCAAAAGTCTCGCTCCAGCTTTAACGCAGAGAAAGTCCTCCAATGGATAAAATCACTCAGAGAGTTAGATAAACAACTGTATAAACAGATCAGGAAGTACGGAATAAAGAAAACAGCTTTGCCACTATCGTGGACATTTACAAAGTCAAAACCCGTCTTCAATTAGGCATAAAAGTCGTGGCGCATTGTCTCGGGACGAATTCACGGTGTGTTCGGCAACAAATGCTGTGTCCGGCTATCGGTGGAAAGGCGGAAAGCCAACGCTACATCATAGAGAAGGTCAGTGACCCTGTAGACCTCACCTTGAGTGAATGTCTCGCGTACGACCATGGCTATCAACACTTACTGTGTTGGTTAAATGATCATTTTTTACCATTGACAGAATCGTTCCAAGACCAAAAATGCATATGAAACTATCAATTTATTTGTTATAATCGTGTTTTTAACTTTTTTTTTTTGCTAGGGGCTTTACGTCGCACCGACACAGATAGGTCTTATGGCGACGATGGGAAAGGAAAGGCCTAGGAGTTGGAAGGAAGCGGCCGTGGCCTTAAGGTACAGCCCCAGCATTTGCCTGGTGTGAAAATGGGAAACCACGGAAAACCATTTTCAGGGCTGCCGATAGTGGGATTCGAACCTACTATCTCCCGGATGCAAGCTCAGAGCCGCGCGCCTCTACGCGCACGGCCAACTCGCCCGGTGTGTTTTTAACTCTTCCACATTGCACTTATATTAATGTGACGTTGTCTGACTCGTTGGCTGAATGGTCAGCGTCCTGGCCTTCGGTTCAGTGGGTCCCGGGTTCGATTCCCTGCCAGGTCGGGGATTTTAACCTTCATTGGTTAATTCCAATGGCTTAGGGACTAGGTGTTTGCGCTGTCCCCAAAATCCCTGCAACTCACACACCACACATAGCACTATCCTCCACCACAATAACACGCAGTTACCTACACATGGCAGAAGCCGCCCACCCTCATCGAAGGGTCTGCCCTACAAGGGCGTTAACTGCAAACTGCAGTCTACTGGACCACATTATTATTATTATTATTATTATTATTATTATTATTATTATTATTATTATTATTATTATTATTATTATTATTATTATTATTATTATTATTATTATTATTGCAAGTTGTAGTTCCTATATTATGGAACAAGTTACCCTCAGAAATGTCACACCTGAGAACAAAATACCAACTAAAATCACACTCACGTTCATAAAAAGCAGAACACCTTGAAAGATTAGAGATAGGAAGTTCACATTCATAGAACATGTTCATTACTATGTTCTGCAGAAAGAATTGGCATTTCAGTCACCTAGGTTCAGCATGTATCGTGTTGCCTAGTAGGCACTGAGTCCTCCATGGGCACTGGTAACTTATTCCATGCGTGATGGCATCGACGCGTATAAGGCGCGAATGGCGTCCTGGGGTATAGCCATCTGTGCTGCATTCACCTGGTTCCACAGTTCATCCTTGGTGGTTGGCATTGGATCACAGCTCCGCACCCGTCGTTTCACCATATCCCACACATTTTCGATTGGCGACAAGTCCGGTGATCGGACGGGCCAGGGCAACAGTCTGACATCCTGTGACAACAAGAAGGCACGTGTTCGTGCAGCAACATGTGGTCACGCATTGTCCTGCTGAAATATGACGTTTCAGGTGTCGTGCGGAAAGGGTATGGCTACGGGTCTCAAGATGTCTTCACGTAGATCAAACTGGTCACAGTGTCCTGGACACTCACCAACTGTAATTTGTGGTTGTACCCAATAGCACCCCACACCATAAGGACCTGAGCTGGCGATGTATGGCTTGTGCGAATGCAGTCAATGTGATGCCTCTCCCATATCTGCAGCGATACAAAATTCCGTCTTAATTTTCAAACAAACAGAACCAGGATTAGTCCTAAAGACTATCTGCTGCCATTCCTGTCTCCAGTGACGTCGTTCTATATACCTTTGCAGTCTATCATGTTTATGCACATTATTCAAAGGTAGGCGGCGAAGTGGACGATGCACCGGTAACCCAGACCGTAATAAACGGCGAGGGACTGTCACTCCTGATAGTGTAAAATGTGTTACACCGTTCCACTCTTGCGCCAGAGCCGAGGAGGATACAGATTGGTCCTGCAATGCCATGCGGATGAGGTGTCGATATTCTCTAGGGCTGGTGTAGGTGGTATGACCAGACCCATCTCATCGTGTTTTACAGCCTTCTCTGAACCATTCTGTACACACCCGTTACACTGCCAAAACATTTCGTCCCTCACGAGCAGCAATTTCCCGGATGGATGCATCACGTTCTCTCATGACAATAATGCGCCCTCTTTAAAACACACTTATTTCACGCTACGTTTCTCGCATACATCCGCGAGTCATCCTGCACGTCTCCTCAATTCACACTGATCCATTACCTTCGGTGTATAGCGACAACGAGAGCCGCAGGCACATTTTACCAGTCGGTGGTGGTGCGCGGAGATACCGATCGGATCAAATGCTAATCATTACTTTAGAACATATTAATGCACATGTTCTGTAAATATGAATTTCCTAATTTTGTAAGGTGTTCTGTTTTTTATGAACATAAGTATACATGTGAAATTGGTAATAGTCACTCCTCAGGTATTCCTTCTCTGTGATCAGTGATGATAGTCACTCCTCAGGTACTCCTTCTCTGTGATCAGTGATAATAGTCACTCATCAGGTACTCCTTCTCTGTGATCAGTGATAATAGTCACTCATCAGGTACTCCTTCTCTGTGATCAGTGGTAATAGTCACTCATCAGGTACTCCTTCTCTGTGATCAGCGATAATAGTCACTCATCAGGTACTCCTCTCTGATCAGTGATAATAGTCACTCATCAGGTATTCCTTGTCTGTGATCAGTGATAATAGTCACTCATCAGGTATTCCTTCTCTGTGATCAGTGGTAATAGTCACTCATCAGGTACTCCTTCTCTGTGATCAGTGATAATAGTCACTCATCAGGTACTCCTTCTCTGTGATCAGTGATAATAGTCACTCATCAGGTACTCCTTCTCTGTGATCAGTGATAATAGTCACTTATCAGGTACTCCTTCTCTGTGATCAGCGATAATAGTCACTCATCAGGTACTCCTTCTCTGTGATCAGTGATAATAGTCACTCATCAGGTATTCCTTGTCTGTGATCAATGGTAATAGTCACTCATCACGTACTCCTTCTCTGTGATCAGTGATAAGTCACTCATCAGGTACTCCTTCTCTGTGATCAGTGATAAGTCACTCATCAGGTACTCCTTCTCTGTGATCAGTGATAAGTCACTCATCAGGTACTCCTTCTCTGTGATCAGTGATAAGTCACTCATCAGGTACTCCTTCTCTGTGATCAGTGATAATAGTCACTCCTCAGGTACTCCTTCTCTGTGATTAGTGGTAATAGTCACTCATCAGGTATTCTTTCTCTGCGATCAGTGGTAATAGTCACTCATCAGGTACTCCTCCGTGATCAGTGGTAATAGTCACTCCTCAGGTACTCCTTCTCTGTGATCAGTGGTAATAGTCACTCATCAGGTATTCCTTGTCTGTGATCGGTGGTAATAGTCACTCATCAGGTACTCCTTGTCTGTGATCAGTGGTAATAATCACTCATCAGGTATTCCTTGTCTGTGATCAGTGGTAATAGTCACTCATCAGGTATTCCTTGTCTGTGATCAGTGGTAATAGTCACTCATCAGGTACTCCTTCTCTGTGATCAGTGGTAATAGTCACTCATCAGGTATTCCTTCTCTGTGATCAGTGGTAAAATTTTGTCTTTCAGATCTCAGTATCGCAGATTCAATCCAGCAGAGGATGTGGATTTTTGAAGGGGAGATAAAGTAAATTTGGCACTCCTTGTCGTACGATGGTGGCATATAAAATATATCTGGTGAAACATTTGGTGCTTACGCGACAGAACTTATTGAAACTCAGCCCAACAGAGATATGTTTCTCTGGAAACTGACACGTAGGCAGCCTAAATGGCGTCAAATAGAAATGCACCACACGGTAGCTGAGGTCATACGTTTATTTATTATCATCTATAGCTTGAATTTTGACAGTTGACTACTGAGATATGTACAGTATATCTCTATTTGAAGAAAGTATAATTTCATTACTTGTAAATAACCACAGGGATTATGGATTCTATAAAAAATATTTTTAAATATTAGTACATGAGCAGCCTTCGTGACTGAGGCGGTAGCGTGCCAGCCTCTCACCTCTGGGTTCCGTAGTTCAAATCCCGGTCACTGCATGTGAGATTTGTGCTGGAGAAAGCGGAGGCTTGGCAGGTTTTTCTCCGGGTACTCCGGACTTCCCTGTCATATTTCATTCCAGAAAAACTCCCCAATATCATTTCATTTCATTTCATTTCATCTGCATACCCCCAGAGGACTGCGACAGGCTTCGGCAGCCGGCACATTTCCTATCCTCGCCGCTAGATGGGGGCTTCGTTCATTCCATTCCTGACCCGGTCGAATGACTGGAAGCAGGCTGTGGATTTTCATTCACTACATGAAATACGACGCATACACTTTGCAGACCAGTCAATAAAATAATCTATGATGACTATAGGTGGTGATTCAATATACAAAATTAACCGAGTATTTCGCAAGAGTCACTAATTTTATTACCAATAAATAAAGGTTGCAGAATGTTTACTGTCCATTTCGTTATCATAGCCAAGAAATCTGTAATTTACGGAGCGAGATGCCCATGCGATTAGTGGCGTGCAGCTGTGAGCTTGCATTCGAGAGATATTGGGTTCGAACGCCACTCTCGGCAGCCCTGAAGATGGTTTTCTGTGGTTTCCTCTTTTTACAACAGACAAATGCTGAGGCTCTACCTTAATTAAGGCCACGGCCGCTTCCTTCCCACTCCTAGCTCTTTCCTATCCCATCGTAGCCATAACATCTATCTGTCTCAGTGCGACGTAAAGCAAAGTGTGTGCGGCCCTGTTTGAAGAAAGTATAATTTCATTGCCCAGCTCCATGGCTAAATGGCTAGCGTGCTGGCCTTTGGTCATAGGGGACCCGGGTTCTATTCCCGGCAGGGTTGGGGACTTAAACCATAATTGGTAAATTCCCCTCGCACGGGAACTGGGTGTATGTGTCGTCTTCATTATCATTTCATCCTCATCACGATGCGCATGTCACCTATGGGAGTCAAATCAAAAGACCTGAACCTGGCGAGCCGAAGTCCTCGGACACATCCCGGCAATAAAATCCATACGCCATTTCATGTTTTAATATTTCACTATTTATAAATAACTATAAGTATTGTGGATTGCAAAAGATATTTAAAAAGTTATTAGTAGGGCCCGGATGTTTATGCAGTAGGCTAATAGGTTAGAATGCGAACTTACTGAAGCGAGTAACAAGTAGAGTCTACCTGCACGGCGGTAATGTTATCAGGTTTGCATATACATTAGTGGTTATAATGGGCCCAACCCTAATGTTTATGCAAACCTCATAACATTACCGTCGTGCAGGTAGACTCTACTTGTTGCTCGCATCAGTAAGTTTGCATTCTACCCTATTACTGCATAAACGTCCGGGCCCTAGTTATTAGTATATGAAATACGACACATGCTTCGTAGCTCAGTCAATATAATATCCTATGATTAATATAGGTGGGATGCAATGTACAGTTTGCCTATTAACTGTTTTGCAAAATTCATTAATTTTAATTTCAATAAATAAATTTTGTAGTTTTTCTTGAGTGTCCATATCGTAATCAAAGCCAAGATATCTTCAGTTTTACGAGAAATCCGAACCACAAGAACGGAAATTTTCGTTTCAAAAATCGCACATCGACTGGCTTGGATTCGGACGGCGATCGCCGTGATGAGACTCCAGCGACTTTAATTCCAATGCTGAGTGATAAATAGCTTTTATGTATTATTCCCATGCATATTTTATCACACAAGCTTTGCTCATAAACAACACTGTTTTGGATGTTAATCTGAAAATATGATGTCTCTCAAAGTGGGTGGCATGCTCGCTTAGTTGGAGTCATGAGATAGTCCAGAAATATTTGAAATATTAAATTTATCGGTAGTTATTCACTAACAAATTAAAACATGGTACAGTGCCTGTTCCATCAGACGAATGATCAACAGGAGTCTCAATACAGAAGTGTGAGGATTGCGTCGATGGCGCCCTGTCACACTCGTTTTGGAAATAACTCTGCTATTCCCCCGAGCGCAGTCAAATAGGGCAATTTGCAGCTCATCTGCTGACCAGAGGATGGAAATGCAATTGAGATGGAGAGAAAAGGAGCAACTTAATACAGAGTGTAACGAAAAAAGTGGGCAAAAACTTTACCTATGGATTCCTCATTTATGCAGAGAAAGAAAATGTTATCTCAACATGGGTCTGAAAATGTTTGGTTGCCGCGTTCTGGGTTGCAAGTACACAGGCGTATGTTTGTTTGCCGCGTTGTGAGTTGCAAGTACACAGGGGTATGTTTGGTTGCCGCGTTGTGGGTTGCAAGTACACAGGGGATGTTTGGTTGCCGCGTTGTGGGTTTGAAGTACACAGGGGTATGTTTGTTTGCCGCGTTGTGGGTTGCTAGTACACAGGGGTATGTTTGTTTGCCGCGTTGTGAGTTGCAAGTACACAGGGGTATGTTTGGTTGCCGCGTTGTGGATTGCAAGTAGGCCTACACAGGTGTATGTTTGGCTGCCGCGTTGTGGGTTGCACGTACACAGGGGTATGTTTGCAAGCCGCATTGTGGGTTGCAAGTACACAGGGGTTGGATTGGTTGTCGCGTTGTGAGTTGCTAGTACACAGGGGTATGTTCGTTTGCCGCGTTGTGAGTTGCAAGTACACAGGGGTATGTTTGGTTGCCGCGTTGTGGGTTGCAAGTTCACTAGGTGCATGTTTGGTTGTTGTATTTTGGGTACTTGCAGGTGTATGTTTGGTTGTTGCGTTGTGGGTTGCAAGTACACAGGGGTATGTTTGGTTGCCGCGTTGTGGGTTGCAAGTACACTAGGTGTATGTTTGATTGCCGCGTTGAGGGTTGCAAGTACACTAGGTGTATGTTTGATTGCCGCGTTGTGGGTTGCAAGTACACTAGGTGTATGTTTGGTTGTTGCGTTGTGTGTTACAAGTACACAGGGGTATGTTAGTTTGTTGTGTTGTTGGTTGCCGCGTTGTGGGTTGCAAGTACACTAGGTGTATGTTTGATTGCCGCGTTGAGGGTTGCAAGTACACTAGGTGTATGTTTGATTGCCGCGTTGTGGGTTGCAAGTACACTAGGTGTATGTTTGATTGCCGCGTTGTGGGTTGCAAGTACACTAGGTGTATGTTTGGTTGTTGCGTTGTGTGTTACAAGTACACAGGGGTATGTTAGTTTGTTGTGTTGTTGGTTACAAGTGCACAGGGGTATGTTTGGTTGCCGCGTTGTGAGTTGAGAGTACACAGGGGTATGTTTGGTTGCCGCGTTGTGGGTTACAAGTACACTAGGTGTATGTTTGATTGCCGCGTTGTGGGTTGCAAGTACACTAGGTGTATGTTTGATTGCCGCGTTGTGGGTTACAAGTACGCAGGGGTATGTTTGGTTGTTCTGTTGTGGGTTGGAAGTACACAGGGGTATGTTTGGTTGTTGCGCTGTGGGTTGGAAGTACACAGGTGTATGTTTGGTTGTTGCGTTGTGGGTTGCAAGTACACAGGTGTATGTTTGGTTGTTGCGTTGTGGGTTACAAGTACACAGGGGTATGTTAGTTTGTTGTGTTGTTGGTTACAAGTGCACAGGGGTATGTTTGGTTGTTGCGTTGTGAGTTAAAAGTACACAGGGGTATGTTTGGTTGTTGCGTTGTGGGTTGCAAGTACACAGGAGTATGTTTGGTTGTTGCGTTGTGGGTTACAAGTACACAGGGGTATGTTTGTTTGCTGCGTTGTGAGTTGCAAGTACACAGGGGTATGTTTGGTTGCCGCGTTGTGGGTTGCAAGTACACTAGGTGTATATTTGGTTGTTGCGTTGTGGGTTACAAGTACGCAGGGGTATGTTTGGTTGTTGCGTTGTGGGTTACAAGTACACAGGTGTATGTTTGGTTGTTGCGTTCTGAGTTATAAGTACACAGGGGTATGTTACCTTGTTATGTTTTGGGTTACAAGTACAAAGATGTATATTTGGTTGTTGCGTGTGGGTTACAAGTACGCAGGGGTATGTTTGGTTGTTGTGTTGTGGGTTCTTTTTTTGGTAGGGGCTTTACGTCGCACCGACACAGATAGGTCTTATGGCGACGATGGGATAGGAAAGGCCTAGGAGTTGGAAGGAAGCGGCCGTGGCCGTAATTCAGGTACAGCCCCAGCATTTGCCTGGTGTGAAAATGGGAAACCACGGAAAACCATCTTCAGGGCTGCCGATAGTGGGATTCGAACCCACTATCTCCCGGATGCAAGCTCACAGCCGCGCGCCTCTACACGCACTGCCAACTCGCCCGGTGTGTTGTGGGTTCCAAGTACCCATGGGTATGTTTAGATGTCGAGTTGTGGGTTGCTAGTACACAGGCATATGTTTGGTTGCTTCGTTGTGGGTTGCAAGTACACTAGGTGTATGTTTGGTTGTTGCATGGTGGGTTACAAGTACACAGGGGCATGTTTGGTTGTTGCGTTGTGGGTTTCAAGTACACAGGGGCATGTTTGGTTGTTGCGTTGTGGGTTGCAACTACACAGGGGAATGTTTGGTTGTAGAACTTGGTTCATTAATGTTTATGTACTTACGTATTCCATTCCTTTACTTGTAAACAACTGAAAATGGAAAATGTCGGCGAATTGTGTTTCTAATATGGGTATACCTGTGTTTCATTCTGCATATTCTCAGTAATATTTTTACATATTATGTGAATAATATATATATATATAATATATTTTTCTTACTTATGTAACTAATTACTTTTTAAATTGTGTCAGCTCGTTCAATTTTCAGACTAGAGTAAAATAATTGGCGAATTTCACCTCATATATAATATATTTCAATTTCTTATGTTGACTTACATTTCCTTTAAAATTCGGATTTCTAAGCCTTTGTTTGTGAAATACAGTAGGGCCAAGTGCTCCAACTGCATACAACAGCACCAATCATTTGTCAGAATCGGGGATGGCTAGGTACAATTCATTGGTCAGAGTTTCTAACAAACTCCATGCAGTCTTGAAACAAAATCTAGGTAATTCAAACTCTCTCTCTTCTTTTTTTACAATTTGCTTTACATCGCACGGACACAGATAGGTTTTATGGCGACGATGGTATAGGAAAGGCCTGGGAGTGGGAAGGAAGCGGCTGTGGCCTTAATTAAGGTACAGCCCCAGTATTTGCCTGGTGTGAAAATGGGAAACCACGGAAGCCATTTTCAGGGCTGCCGACAGTGTGGTGTTCAAACTCTCTATCTTTTGCAATATCAATCTAGGAGAACAAGACGAGCGCCCAGAATATTATTTCACCCAGATGTTTTATTTTTTTTTAAATGTACCGGTGACTTCTCGTGATGTTGAACGGTCCTTCTCAGACTAAACGTGAATTTTTTCCATTCAGCGCCATAATATTGCATTGGAAAACATGGAGAAGTAATTGGTGACACACTGCGCATCACGATAAAATGGTTATCGTACTATTTGTGGTACGTAATACAGGTTTAAATACTGATTCCAAATTAACATTAATTAGTAACATTTATTTATTTCATGTTCAGCGCATGAAGGCGACAGAAAACTTAGTTATGACAATACAATATGTAATATATGCCTCGATTTACAGTGAATAACATTATCTTAAAACATTTCAAGTATTTTGATTACGCCTTTAATTTAATTAATTAATACTGTCAAATTAGAAACCAGTAGACCATATAAATTATTCAACGCAACAGTGGTGATTTGGTCGTAATATATGGAGGTATTTAAATTAATTGAACCATTGGTTATAATAAAAGGAATACACAAACATCTTTGTGAATTTAGTGCATTAATGCCATTACACATAAAAAAGAATGAAATGGCAAAAGGCTTTCAGTGGTGGGAGTGTCCGAGGACATGTTTAGTTCGCCAGGCGCAGGTCTTTTGTTTTGACACCCGTAGGCGACCTTCACTTCGTGATGAGGACGAAATCATGATGAAGACGACACTTACACCAAGCCACAGTGCCAGCGAATTTAACCAATGATGATTAAAATTCATGACCCTGCTGGGAATCGAACCCGGTACGCTGCAACCAAAGGCCAGCACACTAACCATTTAGCCATGGAGCCGGACGCTATTAACACATTTTAATAATATCACATATTTTATGAACATTACATATTTAATTACATATTACATGACATTTACTACATTTTAAGTACATGTTTCCCACTTTGATATTACCTAATAATGCGTTTCCTAGTAATGATGCAATATGTGTGCGTTTGCTTGCAGGAAATGTTCAAAAATGTCCACCTCCCATTTCGGCATCTCATCGACATACCGAAATGCTACAAATTCTTTGAATTCTCAGCCGGAGACTTTCAACATCATTCACAGGAGTCGAATATAAACTATATTACACATTACAAAAACATGTAACACATGTGTCGCGTTTTTATTTTCAGTGAACAAATCATCTGGAGAACACACTGATCTTTCTTGTAATCTGAAATAATGCAGCAACCAAGAAATCCGGACCCATGTTTATAAAAACATTTTCAATTTTCTACATATGAGGAATTCATGGCTGAAGTTCTGCTTATTCTTTCGTTATACCCTGTATATTTTAATATAAAACTAGAGGAGCCGTGCTGCTACGCAGCATTCGTTATAAATAGGTAACTCGTCTTGATATGTCTATCGTAGTCATATTGTTTGCCTGCCTTTTTCGATGTTTTCATGAACATTCAATAAGAAGCGCGTTATGGTATGCCGCAGTTCCTTGACAGAATTCATCCATTCTGTCCTCATCATACCATCTGCTTGGTAAAAATCTATCCACATATTCGCTTTTTTCCTGCAGTTATTGACTTAAAGCTTGGTATTGTGTCGTAGGAGGCAATGCCATTTCTTCTATATATAACGGTTGTTTTTTAAGATCATAGGATGGTCTCGAAGGAGCGTTCTTTGCCAGGCACTGAACTTCCTTAAGATATATGGCCTTCACTCTTTCTAGCGTAGCTAGGTTGCCCTTGGATAGGTGTTCCCTGATAATGATGGGGTCTGCTTGAACGTAAACTTATTTTCTCTTAGCAGCATGTAAGTTAATAGGAACGCTCTGACATCTGCTGAATGTATTTGGAATCTGGGAAAGGTTATAAAATCAAATAGTATCTAGAGGAAGTGTATACTCTCTGGTTTGTCGGGTATTAATAAAACATAACTGCATGCAAATGACATCACTAAGTATGAAAATTACATATATCAGAATATTAACGACAGTGTTAATCGCTTAGCAACCTGCTAAGTACAGAATGTATTGCAAGTTAGGGTAAGCCTTCATCTGCAATTACTAGAGTGATCATTTAACGATTTAATTGTATGATTACTCAAAGTTGGCTGAACTTAGAGACATATCAATGTCTCATGATTCACTGACAGCTAATTCCGGAGAGAGTAAAACAAAAATGAAGCAAATCCGTCCAGTAGAACTCTTAATATATAGATGATATTGTTACTTATTTAATTTATTCACTTACAGCATATCGTCAGTAGTTTGACCTCTTGTTCCCAAGATATTTGAAGATCTGCTTGGTTAATCTGTTATCATCCATTCTGTATAAATGACCAAAACTATCAGTCGCCTCTTCCGCACTGTATCTGTTATGTTTCCTATGTTCCGATATATCTCATCATTACTTCTTGATTTCCAGAGTTCTGTAGTTCTTAACGGACCGAGTATTTTTCGTATAATTTTTCTTTCCAGTAGTTCTAATTGTTTAGCTTGCAATTCAGTACTAGACATTCACTCGCGTATAGGCATTCCGGTTTGACTACTGTGTTGTAACGTTGTATTTTGAGATTTCTAAATAAACACTTTTTGTTGTAGATATTCTTAGGTATACCGTATGCTCTTTCCATCTTCTGTATCTTTTCTTCACCAGGGGATTTTTCAAAAACATTTTCTTGAATGGTTTCTACCAAATATTTCAATTTCTTTACCTTCCTTATTCAACCAATTTCTGTTATTAGAAAATCTGAAGCCCTTTTTATACATACATACATATATTATCATTATAGACTGTTATGCCTTTCAGCGTTCAGTCTGCAAGCCTCTGAGAATTTACTAAACGTCGCCACAATCCTCGATTTGCAACTAGTGTTGTGGCCTCATTTAGTTCTATACCTCTTATCTTTAAATCGTTAGAAACCGAGTCTAACCATCGTCGTCTTGGTCTACCTCTACTTCTCTTACCCTCTATAGCAGAGTTCATTATTCTCCTAGGTAACCTATCCTCCTCCATTCGCCTCACATGACCCCACCACCGAAGCCGGTTTATGCGTACAGCTTCATCCACCGAGTTCATTCCTAAATTAGCCTTTATCTCCTCATTCCGAGTACCCTCCTGCCATTGTTCCCACCTGTTTGTACCAGCAATCAATATCACTACTTTCATGTCTGTTACTTCTAACTTATGAATAAGATATCCTGAGTCCACCCAGCTTTCGCTCCCGTAAAGCAAAGTTGGTCTGAAAACAGACCGATGTAAAGATAGTTTCGTCTGGGAGCTGACTTCCTTCTTACAGAATACTGCTGATCGCAACTGCGAGCTCACTGCATTAGCTTTACTACACCTAAATTCAATCTCACTTACTATATTACCATCCTGGGAGAACACACAACCTAAATACTTGAAATTATCGACCTGTTCTAGCTTTGTATCACCAATCTGACATTCAATTCTGTTGAATTTCTTACCTACTGACATCAATTTAGTCTTCGAGAGGCTAATTTTCATACCATACTCATTGCACCTATTTTCAAGTTCCAAGATATTAGACTGCAGGCTTTCGGCACAGTCTGCCATTAAGACCAAGTCGTCAGCATAGGCCAAACTGCTTACTACATTTCCACCTAACTGAATCCCTCCCTGCCGTTTTATACCTTTCAGCAGATGATCCATGTAAACTATGAACAGCAAAGGTGAAAGATTACAGGCTTGTCTAACTCCTGTAAGTACCCTGAACCAAGAACTCATTCTACCATCAATTCTCACTGAAGCCCAATTGTCAACATAAATGCCTTTGATTGATTTTAATAATCTACCTTTAATTCCATAGTCCCGCAGTATGGCGAACATCTTTTCCCTCGGTACCCTGTCATATGCTTTCTCTAGATCTACGAAACATAAACACAACTGCCTATTCCTCTCGTAGCATTTTTCAATTACCTGGCGCATACTGAAAATCTGATCCTGACAGCCTCTCTGTGGTCTGAAACCACACTGATTTTCATCCAACTTCCTCTCAACAACTGATCGCACCCTCCCTTCCAAGATGCCAGTGAATACTTTGCCTGGTATACTAATCAATGAGATGATGATTTCCTTTTACATTGAGAAGATGTTCAAAATATTCCCTCCACCTCTCCAGTGATTCCCTGGGGTCTATTATGAGTTCACCTGAATTACTCAAAACACTGTTCATTTCCTTTTTCCCACCCTTCCTAAGATTTTTTATTACTGTCCAGAAAGGTTTCCCTGCTGCTTGACCTAGCCTTTCCAGGTTATTACTAAAATCTTCCCATGACTTCTTTTTGGATTCAACAACTATTTGTTTCGCTCTGTTTCTTTCATCTACGTACAAATCCCTGTCTGTCTCGGCCCTTGTTTGGAGCCATTTCTGATAAGCCTTCCTTTTACGTTTACAGGCTGCTCTCACTTCATCATTCCACCAAGATGTTCGCCTTTTCCCATCTTTACACACAGTTGTTCCTAGGCATTCCCTTGCTGTTTCTATTACAGCATCCCTGTATGCCACCCATTCACTTTCTATATCCTGAACCTGCTTATTGTCTACTGTTCGAAACTTCTCACTAATCATATCCATGAACTTCTGTCTAATTTCCTCGTCTTGGAGATTTTCTACCCTTATTCGTTTGCAGACAGACTTCACTTTCTCTACCCTAGGCCTAGAGATACTTAGTTCACTTCAGATCAGATAGTGGTCTGTATCATCGAAAAATCCCCGAAAAACTCTTACATTCCTAACAGATTTCCTGAATTCAAAGTCTGTTAAGATACAGTCTGTTATGGATTTGGTACCCCTAGCCTCCCATGTGTAGCGGTGAATAGCCTTATGCTTGAAGAATGTATTCGTAACAGCTAAACCCATACTAGCACAGAAGTCCAGCAAACGCTTCCCATTCCCATTAGCTTCCATATCTTCCCCACATTTACCAATCACCCTTTCGTATCCTTCAGTTCTATTCCCATCTCTCGCATTGAAATCGCCCATTAGCACTATTCTATCCTTGCTGTTGACCCTGACCATGATGTCACTCAATGCTTCATAAAACTTGTCAACTTCATCCTCATCTGCACTCTCACATGGTGAATACACGGACACAATTATTGTCTTAATTCCTCCCACTGACAAATCTAACCACATCATTCGCTCATTTACGTGCCTAACAGAAACAATGTTGCGTGCAATGGTATTCCGGATAATATATTCCCTTTCTAACACCCGTCAAGTACACCTTACAATCTCCTATCTCTTCCTCCTTATCTCCACTTACCCGAATATCACTTACTCCTAGCACATCCAGATGCATCCTCTTTGCTGACTCAGCCAGTTCTACCTTCTTTCTTCCATAAGCCCCATTAATATTGATAGCTCCCCATCGAATTCCATTTCGTTCGCCAAGTTGTTTCCAAGGAGTCCCTCGCCTGTCAAATGGGAGTGGGACTCCATTACTCCCATAGGTCCGAGGCTTGCTTAAAGTGTTCTGAGCTCGGTAAATTCATGAAGCAGGATGCTGCCCTACTTGCACATAGTCCATGTGAGGATCTCTCCTCTAACGGGTTATGGACCACCGGTGAATTGTATAGTCCTAGCCACCTGAGCACAAGGAAGGCCACGACTCAGAATATGTCCGAGATGCCCACTCCCATTCCATAGCAACTGGTATCCCGACTCTCAGGACCACTTACTAGGCCATTCAGCCGTTGCCCATGGTTCACGAACTAGGACGTGACTACAGTAACCCACAAACATGAACCATATTTTATATTTGTCATAAATTTTGTTTTTTCTACAGATATTCTTAAACATGTTCTGTTGGCTATTTCTTCCAAGATATTTACTTGTATTGCTGCATTTCTCAGGTTTTATGAAAGTATGGCAATATCGTCTGGAAATGGTGGAATGTTTTATTATTATTATTATTATTATTATTATTATTATTATTATTATTATTATTATTATTATTATTATTATTATTATTATTATTATTATTATAGCGCTTATCCCACACCTGTAGTGTCACAAGTGCGAGCTGTGTCACACATGTATATTTGGCACTATTTTACGGCCGGATGTCCTACCCTACGCCAACCATATATGGAGGGATACAATCACTATTGCGTGTTTTTGTGCTGGTGCGTCTATAGGTTTATTGGGATGTAAAAGAACTTTTGCTGGACAAAATTCCGGTACCTCTATGTCCAAACTATCATTATTATTATTATTATTATTATTATTATTATTATTATTATTATTATTATTATTATTATTATTATTATTATTATTATTATTCCTAAGTTTCTTTCCACTAGAGGGAATAGCCCTGTTGTAGGAGAAAGGAGGCTGTTCAGCCGAGGTGGCAAATATACGTCCTTGATTCACCCGAAACGACGTGAGTTCGATTACCCCCCGGGAAGTTGAAAAATGTAGAAACGAGACTTCCATTTCAAGAGAGGACCTTCACTCAGCTTGCACGAGAAATGAGTACCGGCTTGATTCCTCGGGCCAACGTTCCTGGACACCCTATCCTAACGGCGCCGAGATGAGGACTTGTAGAAAACTTTATCGTCTGTTCCTTGTGGGGCCTTAATAGCCTGTACAGAGATAACGTTGGTATGTTCTAGTAAGATAAATCAAAACTACTTGCAAACAAACTAACGTAATACGTTCTAAGTTGAGATCAACTTAATATTGCAAGACATATGGAAATTCTCAGAACAAATTGTGGTTTACGAACAACATCTGTGTGTAGAGCGCATTAAAAGATATACTGTAAATAACGGATCAACACGATAGATGCCCACTGTCGGCAACCCTGAAAATGATTTTCCGTGGTTTCCTATTTTCGCACGAGGATGTACCTTAATCAAGATCACGGTCTATTCCTTCCCAATCCTAGCCCTTCCCTATCCCATCGTCACCATGAGATCTATCTGTGTCGGTGCGACGTAAACTAAATTGTAAAACGAAGAAAAACTCGATACATGGGCCTATGTCTAAAAATCAGTCATGCGAGAAAAATTAACGAAGGTAATTACCCTCATGTTCTTGGTTACCGTCCGAAAAAGGAACTATTGAAAAATAATAGGTGACATAGGGTCAGGAATAGTATCGCAGAACTTTTCAAAAAACCTGAAAGAATTGATAGCTCCCTATTTCGTTTTAAAACTATATTTGTTTAGATGTTTCACGTAATTCGCTGTCAATATTAAAGCAAAGTAATTTCCTTAAAGGCCATGAAAGTCCTTCGAAGGGTGGAAGGTAAAGGTTTCCACTATCACTAACCTCGGCACGTGATGGGGTAGAGTAGTAGCTCTACGTCCGCCCACCTTTGCTACCAAGAATTAACGTGGTACTCATTTTGGTGTAGGCTGAGTGAACCTCAGGGCATGTGCACCTCTGGACGTGGAAATTTCGTTTATTAAATTGTTCAACTTCCTGTTGGGAACTGAACCCACGACCTTTCTTGTGAACTGAGCACCACTGTCAACATTAAATCACCATTTATAGGCCTACATATATGCAAAGGGGCTGCCTGGCCGAGGCGGTAAAGGCGTGCTCGGTTCATCCGGAAGGACGTAGGTTTGTATCCCCGTCAGGAAGTCGTAAAATTTAAGAAATGAGATTTCCGCTTCCGGGGGTGCATATGGCCCTGAGGTTCACTCAGCCTACACGAAAAATGAGTACCAGGTTAATTCCTGGGGGCAAAAGCGGCCGGGTGTAGAGCTAACCACTCTACCCCATCACGTGCCGCGGTTAACAATGGTGGAAGCCTTTACCTTCCACTCCTCCAGGGGCCTTCATGGCCTGTACGTAGGTGACTTTGTCTTTGTCTTGTCTTGACATATATGCAAAGCAAAATAAAGTATTCTTCGTGGGGGATAGCTGTACAGCAGGAGAATTTAAGAATTAAAAATATATAAGCACGTTTTATCCTTCAAATTCTGTGAAAAGCTGAATGGCATTACAGTACATTTATTATTCCCTAAATGCTGTTACCGTACGGTCCTCCTCCTTCTAAGGCAGCTATCCCTTACGGAATTTGTCTCTATCAGACTAGGCAAAGGGAAGAACGAAAATAGTGGCATTCTTCAAAGACATTTGTTACAATAGACCTGGTACCGTATGTGATGTAAGATATTAAAATTAATAAAGTACTCACTGGATATACAGAATTTTGGAGGAACTTAATTCATTCAAAGAGGCATAAGATTTCATAACGAAATGTTTACATATACGCAGAGTAGTCTACCAACCCCTTACAATTTAGGAATATGCAACCCGTAGTACACAGATGTACCACATACATCGGATCTTCTTTCTATGCATGACTTATACAACGAGATGTGTGGGTTTACACTCTATAAGACAACGGGAACCGTTAACACCAATGTTAATTTAATTTGAAACTCGAATGAACTCTTAAAACGATCGCAGATGCGAATAACACTTGTGTTATAACAGGAAGTATACGGAAACACTATGAACAGATACCGATTAGGCTGTGAACCGTGGTTTGCTTGCCCAGCTTACGTACCACCCGTCACTGTGTTGTTATCGTTCCAACAGGGCACGCTGTGCCCCACATTTGTACTAGAAAGCTGTGAACATTTAGAAAAATATCTGCCTACACCTGGATTCGAGCTGTCGAGCCTGACCGGTGACCGTCATCTTGCCACTTCAGCAAAACTTACCACACTCCTAGAAGACATACGTAAAATGTATGTCCCTCCACCTCACAATGTAATATCTGTTTCGTAAATTTCATTCGTGGCTCAAGTGTTACTTTAACATTCTATCATAATAGATAACCTGGCTCTAATTATCGATTATAACGGCATGCTATAATATCATGTTTGTCGAATTATCTTTACCTCTCGTCGTGCATGTTACATATAGCCTGTTATCCGTTGAATGGTAAGCTGCTAAATAGAGCGCAAGCAACGCTATGTCGACCTTAAGGAAAGCGATTGTTAAATGGGAAAATTATGAGGGTTTAGGGGACCACTCTATATGTACGTGTCATGTAAAATATCGAACACGGAATATATCATTTCAGTTTTTCGTAGATTTTGTTCTTCAATTTCCCCTTCCATTTGACCTTTAATATTTATTTTACGTGCAAAATACATCAATATGGCATATATTATTCTGGAGGCAATATCTGGATTTGCCAATAAAACTTCGTTTCTATAGACGTATTTCGATTATGATGAGTGCTGGTGGTGATCCAGTCTAGGAAGCCAAGAATAACGACCGAGAGGATTGGTTGTGCTGACCACACGACACCTCATAATATGCAGGCCTTCGGGCTGAGCAGCAGTCGCTTGGTAGGGTATGGCTTTTCGTGGCTTTTGCGCCATGGGGTTTGGGTTTGGGTTTGGGTTTGGGTTTGGGTTTGGGTTTGGGTGATCATGATTAAGAGGAAGTATAACTGGGCAACCATCCTCTATTGGCATTAATTAGAGTGGCAAAATGGATAAATAACGGTATACCGAGCACGATAGCTGCAGTCGCTTAAGTGCGGCCAGTATCCAGTATTCAGGAGATAGTGGTTCGAACCCCACTGTCGGCAGCCCTGAAGATGGTTTCCCGTGGTTTCCCATTTTCACACCAAGCAAATGCTGGGGTTGTACCTTAATTAAGGCCACGGACGCTTCCTTCCCGCTCTTAGCTCTTTCCTGTCACATCGTCACCATAAGACCTATCTATGTCGCTGCGACGTAAAGCAACTAGCAAAAAAAAGGTATCGGCCAAAGAGCGGCAAGGACTACGAAGGGCGTGAAAATGAAGACTCCCTAGGCCTCGCAGTCCTTATACCGTTGGAGTCGGAAAAGGAAAAGAGTCGACCAAGGGAGATCGATTAGATGAAAGTGAGTAACCTGGCACAAATAAGTGGAAGCAAGGCCAGGACTCGGCTAAAAACCAAGTGGTCGCCGACCCACGCTCCTAACTTAAGAGACCCTGGGCCCCTTTTAATCGTCTCTTACAACAGGCAGCGGATACCGAGAATGTCATTCTACCCACACCCCCCCCCCCCACACACACACATACACCACACAGTGGGGCAGATTCGATCCTGGCTCAGTTCGGTGGTATTTGAAGATGCTCAAATACGTCAGCCTCGTGCCCATAGATTTACTGACAAGTAAAATAACTAAATTCCGACACTTTGCCGTCTTCGAAAACAGTTAAAAATAGTAAATGGGACGTAAGGCTAAAAACATTTTTTTTGATTCGTTATGCACAACTAAGGAGCGCATGTGAACTTATTTAGCACAACGTTTCTTCTTGTCTTCCCAAAATCTCTTCATCCTTTCGCTGTGTTCCTTTTTGCGTTCTTCTGTCCATCCTGTAGCTTGTCTTTTAGGTTGATCAGCAAATTTGTGTTTGTTTATGAGATTTCTAATTTTTTTCTGTCTCTCAAGATTTCTTCATTTATACCAATTTCCTGAAGATCTTTGTTAATTTCCTAAGCCAGTTGTGATTTTTTAGAGATACTGAGAGATTTAGTATTTTCTTTCATAGCCTATTGTTATCCATCCTGATCTGGTGACCATAGAATTGTAATCTTATTTTTCTAATGGTGTCTGTGAATTTTTCTGTTACTTGATAGATGCCCTGTGATTTCCTTTTCAACCAAATACCATTTTGGCATTTAGGTCCTAGAATTTTCCTGAGAATTTTCCTCTCTTGTTTTTCGATGTATTATATTTGTGATCTGCCACCAATTATCAGGGTGTCTGATGCATAAGGGGCTTCTGATTTGACGACTATTATTATTATTATTATTATTATTATTATTATTATTATTATTATTATTATTATTATTATTATTATTATTATTATTATTATTATTATTATTATTAACACACAGCAGGATCTTAAGATGGAGACCATAGGCTCATTGTGTGAAGAAATCAAATGAGTATAATGTTTAAAAAGGTGGCACCCTGTAAGTAAAACTAATTGATGTTCATTTATCTACTTGAGTTCCTTGAAGAACGTCTCGAAGACCACTACACTGACGAACAACTGCATTCTGGAACTTCTGTTCCGTCTGATCCTAAATAACGGTACCGTCAAGTGAATTCAACTTTTTTGTGTCTGTTTCAGTTCCGTGAGGAAGGACGACGGGACTCCTATGTACGAGTGACTCTCAACCAGCAGTATCGTCAAGTGAAGATGAAGCGTACCTCAACAGTACGAGCAACGGACGCTCCCAACTACTCCGAGTGCTTCAACTTCCGCGTCCCGGCTGCACATATTGACGTCACTAGCGTCGGATTTCAGGTGCTACAGCCTATGCCGGGATACGGACGAGGTGAGTTCTTGTTCGTTATTGGACTTCAATCCTTCTTACTTTACGTCTAATAATAATAAATTCGTGTGGCGATTTCTAGCCGAATGCAGCCCTTGTAAGGCAGACCCTCCGATGAGGGTGGGCTGCATCTGCCATGTGTAGGTAACTGCGTGTTATTGTGGTGAAGGATAGTGTAATGTTTGGTGTGTAAGTTGCAGGGATGTTGGGGACAGCACAAACACCCAGCCCCCAGGCCATTGGAATTAACCAATGAAGGTTAAAATCCCCGACCCGGCCGGGAATCGAACTCGGGACCCACTGAACCGAAGGCCACTACGCTGACCATTCAGCCAACGAGTCGGACCACATTACGTCTTGTACTCACTGATTGTGAAAACTTACTGTATTTGGCGCTTTTGAACATCCACCAAACCAAAGACGAACCCTCATGGCACTAAAGCGCCTCCGACAACAATATCAAGCCGCTAACATCGTGAAGACGTCACTGATTGTCAACAGATTCCGTATTTGGAGGAATCCATCGAATCGCTGACACGCCCCCTCCACAAGTGATATCAAAATGGTGTCCGGCTAGTGACACCATGGGGTAAGCGTATCACAACAAGGAAGCAACAAAATCAAAATGCAACCAAAACAGAAAAATAAATTAAAATAAATGCGGAAGAGTGAATATTTAGCACCAGGGACCCATTTCCCAAGAAGCAAAGGTTGGGATCAACAAGGGGAACCAGAACAAGCGTCTACAAGAAAACTTTGTACACACTTTTCAAAAAGCTATACTATAATTAATTCAAAAATTACTACAAACTGTTACATATTTAGCAGAAAATAACTGGATGAAATAAATTAATTTTGTTTAGTTAGGAAAAAATAGCTTAAATTTCAAGTGAATGAAAATAAATACATAGGGCTAAGTCATCTCTACAATTCTTTTCTTTTGAAGATAATTTAGGTTAAATTTAGTGCTTTGTAAATAAGAATAAATAATTTATAAATACTAAGGTGAGATCTTTAACAATAAATACACTGACTGACAGAGCAAATGCAACACCAAGAAGGAGTGGTTCGAAAGGGATGAAAGTTGGGGAAAAAACAGAGACGGCACGGACGAATAATTGATGTTTATTTCAAACCGATATGCAGGTTACACAATGCGCACGGCATCGACTCAGTAGGATGTAGGACCACCGCGAGCGGCGATGCACGCAGAAACACGTCGAGGTACAGAGTCAATAAGAGTGCGGATGGTGTCCTGAGGGATGGTTCTCCATTCTCTGTCAACCATTTGCCACAGTTGGTCGTCCGTACGAGGCTGGGGCAGAGTTTGCAAACGGCGTCCAATGAGATCCCACACGTGTTCGATTGGTGAGAGATCCGGAGAGTACGCTGGCCACGGAAGCATCTGTACACCTCGTAGAGCCTGTTGGGAGATGCGAGCAGTGTGTGGGCGGGCATTATCCTGCTGAAACAGAGCACTGGGCAGCCCCTGAAGGTACGGGAGTGCCACCGGCCGCAGCACATGCTGCACGTAGCGGTGGGCATTTAACGTCCCTTGAATACGCACTAGAGGTGACGTGGAATCATACGCAATAGCGCCCCAAACCATGATGCCGCGTTTTCTAGCGGTAGGGCGCTCCACAGTTACTGCCGGATTTGACCTTTCTCCACGCCGACGCCACACTCGTCTGCGGTGACTATCACTGACAGAACAGAAGCGTGACTCATCGGAGAACACGACGTTCCGCCATTCCCTCATCCAAGTCGCTCTAGCCCGGCACCATGCCAGGCGTGCACGTCTATGCTGTGGAGTCAATGGTAGTCTTCTGAGCGGACGCCGGGAGTGCAGGCCTCCTTCAACCAATCGACGGGAAATTGTTCTGGTCGATATTGGAACAGCCAGGGTGTCTTGCACATGCTGAAGAATGGCGGTTGACGTGGCGTGCGGGGCTGCCACCGTTTGGCGGCGGATGCGCCGATCCTCGCGTGCTGACGTCACTCGGGCTGCGCCTGGACCCCTCGCACGTGCTACATGTCCCTGCGCCAACCATCTTCGCCACAGGCGCTGCACCGTGGACACATCCCTATGGGTATCGGCTGCGATTTGACGAAGCGACCAACCTGCCCTTCTCAGCCCGATCACCATACCCCGTCGTAAAGTCGTTTGTCTGCTGGAAATGCCTCCGTTGACGGCGGCCTGGCATTCTTAGCTATACACGTGTCCTGTGGCACACGACAACATGTTCTACAATGACTGTCGGCTGAGAAATCACGGTACGAAGTGGGCCATTCGCCAACGCCGTGTCCCATTTATCGTTCGCTACGTGCGCAGCACAGTGGCGCATTTCACATCATGAGCATACCTCAGTGACGTCAGTCTAGCCTGCAATTGGCATAAAGTTCTGACCACTCCTTCTTGGTGTTGCATTTGCTCTGTCAGTCAGTGTATAATATCTCTTAATATAAATTAATAAATAATTTAGGTAAATAGTACAAAATCTACAAAAACATAGAATTTTTCTAGAATGAAATACTAATCCTAGCGACCTAACTAATAAAGGAGCTCCTTAAATAAGCCTATAATTTATCATTTTACCTGATATCTACATTTAAAATAAATAAATTGTCTAAGGACCATTCTTAAGGGAGGGTTCACCACACCGAACGCGTAGCAGAAAATGAAAAATGCTAACCGCGTCGCACGAATCAATCACAAGGACATCCCTTACGAAAACTATCAGTCACATAGCATATCCCAGAAACAGAACCGAATAACATAGTAAAATTTGGCATCACCAACATAAAACCACAAACTGAAAGAAAAGAGAAGTCATAGTTCATATGCCGTACACTTCAAGAGAGAACCGGTCAGGTAATACAAAATGTTAGTAATCACATACTCAAATACACACTCGTAAGAGAGCAATAACAATAGGTCCTAACACAACGGCATTCAGAGGAAGACTCCCATGCGATAAGATAATAATACAAACAATAATACAACGGTGACGTAACGACCGGACAAAGATAAGAACAGATAACCAACAATGGCAACAGACACAGTTTGAGGTGATAAGAGGACTCAACAAAGCAAGAATGATGAACGTATTAAGCCCTCCGTTAACAATGTCCTTACATACTACAGAAACACCACTCGTAAAATGAATAATAAAGAAATTTGTTGTCACCAAATAGCCCAAAATATACTTATCTACCTTAAATTACACTGTAATAAAAATTATTATTATTAGGGAAAATTAGTGTCAACAGAGCTTGCTCGGCGCACAATTCAAAATATTCCCTAACAGAGGAGAAACGAACCCGTAATAAAATAATGAAAATAAATAGAACAAGATGCCACAATAAAACATCACGTCGCCTACCGGCAGAATTTACAAGAACGGGCAGCAATAATTCAAATGAAAGCACAATCATGAAGGGAACGTCAGGACAAACACACAAAAAATTTAGCAGAAATAAAATAAATAATATGAAAAATAAAATGGAAAAGACTCAAACACACACAGGGTTTAACGGACGTCACAATGCACATACTACGGCTCCAAAATACAAGTGCCCATGACGAAAAGAACGGACATAATTACGCGTCGGAAAAATAAATACTTCCAACTACGAGGTGCCTTCAAAATTTAGCAAAAACATATCCACAAATAAATAAGATGTAGTACTTACTTGAATGAAGAACACAATTATCAACTAATCCAAAAGTGAACAGTGCACCGAGCAAACACTATGTCACACGACCAAATTAATTTTACTTTAAACACTACATCCTTTACAACAAATTAAATATAACTACATTTTTATATGTACAATTAATCCCTGAAAACGGAATGCAACCACACTTCATCAAATTCCCATGGCCAAGAAATCCATCTTGCAAGATAGCGTAGACATTACTAAGCGTCTAACTCCAGTCGGTTCAAAAAAACAGACAAGCAAGCAGACAGTCGTTTTCATAATGCCGAGCGCACGGCACACAGGCGTGAGTGCAGAGAGTCAAGCGCTATCTGTCTAAAAGCGTTCAAACTCATCACAAGTTCCACAGCACGCGCATAGATAGCGTTAACGTACAGTTATCAGGCAGTTGAATGCACTATGTTACCAACCTAGGAGTGTCAAATGTGTCGTGCCAATGGCCTAACAACACATACGAAAAGTCCAAATATATTACACAGGAATACGAAGACGTACACCGACAGATTTCGCTCACTTCCCGAAACACCTCGGGATACCCGGTACAGAGTGATCACATGATAGAATACCCACAAATACTCGTAGTAAGCTACACCGCATCTGTATGAAAGAAAACGATATGTGCACGTTATGTAGGAACTGCAGTGATACCATACATCACAGACTTGCTCAGTGTGAAATCATCCAGCAAGTATGGAAAAAATGTGGGGGCTATTACAAACCGTTATAAATCAGTCAGCCATCCACATTGCATTTGACTGGTTAATCCGTCCGACCTTCAGTTTGAGGCCATCTGAATTGAACAGTGCAGTAGTGCTGGTACTAGGCAGGTTGTTACAGCGTGTTACATCCTAAAAGTCCTGGAAATGAAGAGGCTATCTTCTCGAATATGAGTGTCTGGATAAGGAAAGCTCTTACCTGTCCGAAGAAAATTAAGTTCCTCGGGAAATATGCCAGTAAACTAGCTGCTCTATGTTAAAATCAAGTGCAAGCGCTGTTTCACAAACTGAGTGCTGCAGTATTACAGTGTGAACGTGAAAGAAAGGAACAGTGACTCTATTGGCTGTGCTTACTATATTGAAAATTAGTCTGGAACCTAAAAAAAAAAGAATTTTTTCTGGCTGTAATAGTTACTGTTCAATTACTCATTGTAGTTTGTCAGTTTAAACGTATAAATAAATAATTTTAAAAAGCGCTAATGGGCCTTGGCCTGCCAAGCGACCACTGCTCCGCTCGAAGGCCCGCTGCGGATAATGAGGTGACGTGTTTTCAGCACGGCGAATCCTCCCGGTTGTTATTATTAGCTTTCTAGACCGGCGCCGCCATCTCACCGTCGGATAAGCTACTCAATTGTAATCTAATCACGTAGGCTGACTGGACCCCGAACTATCCCTCAGATCCATGTAAAACTCCATGACCTGACCGGAAATCGAACTCGGGAACTCCGGGGCGGTACTTAAAACTACTACAAAATGTTTTCATTTCTGCCTTGAAGGAGGTGGGCCACTTACACGGTGACGCCGTCTCTCAGGCAGGAAGATTTGTAACGGTGAATGAGATGCACGGGGAAGGTGGCCGTGGCCTATGCTAGGAACTGTCCCGGCATTCGCCTTAGTGCAGGAGAATGGAAAACCACGGAAAACCATTCTCAGGACAGCCGACGATGGGCACCAGCCGTGAGGTCCAGCCCTTTCCCGTCCCCCGCATACAAAGGCGCAGATCCACGGACCAGCCGTGTCCACTTGTGGTCCGAGACCCACTCTGCATCTACCGATGGTACTTTAAAATATTTACACCTGTACTTATCCCACCGTCTGCTATAGCTCGTTAGGCTGTTGGCAACTTATTTTTTGTCTCCTATCTGTTTCTTGCAGAGTGTGAGAGGTGTATAAGTTCTTATTGCTTTTTAAAATATCAAAATCACGGCTAAACTTCTAATTGAATGACGACTTCTGAAAACAAGAAAAGTTATCGAAAGAGAGTAGTAAATTAGTTTCCTTTCTGTTTAGTATTCACATGAATAACTATAGTGCAAATCGCCCCGTCCGGCTCCATGCTGCCCTTTGGTCCACGAGGATCCGCGTTCGATTCCCAGTCGGATCGGGAACTTTATCTTTCATTAGCTAGCTCTTACGGCTCGGGGACTTGGTGTTTCTGTTGCCTTCAGCATTAGAATTCATCTTAGATAGGACCCCAACCTCAGAGGTCGCCTATACGGCATCAAATCTCCTGAGGCCACACGCCACCATTATTTTTATTGTGAATGCAAAAGTATATCAACACATTTTGAATGCTTTCATGCTGCCTTCCATGGAAAATCTATTCAGTAATGACCACTGTTTATACGAACATGATAACGCCCCTAGTCATAAAGCGGGCTCTTTAAGCTAAACCTAATAGAATACATGTCGAAGTGTTGTTGGAGTGAAAGATGACAGGGAAAACACTCTCCAGTATCATTTTATTTCTTCTGTCAGTCATTCATCATTGCCCCAGAGGACTGCGATAGGCTTCGGCAGCCGGCACAATTCCTATCCTCAAAACAAATTTAATAGCGGTGCGTCCATGCGTCTTTGTGAGATACAAAGACTACTGCGGTCATTTGAGCACGTTGTACGTCAACCAGCACATCCCATGGGGCATCTTATCGAGGTTCAAGTAGCAAGGACCGTCACTTTGATCCAGGAAGGATGGACCTTTCGTCGAGTTGCTGTGGATCTCAATGTCTCTCCGTCAGTTATTCAACGCTTGTGGAATCGCTACATTGAGACAATCCAGTTCACAAGGAGTGTTGGACAAGGTCGTGGACGCATGACAACCCCACAGGATGACCAATATCTGACTATCTGTGCGTTGCGGCGTCGCTAGATGGGGGCTTCATTCATTCCATCCCTGACTCAGTCAAAATGACTGAAAACAGGCTGTGAAGTTTCATTTCAAGATTTCTACATCAACAAATACATGGCTTGTTACGTATTTCGTTACATAACGTTAAGGTCTTTATGGTGAAATACTTTCCATTTCCACTACAGTATATTTATTCTCTCTGGAAGGATCTGTTGCTTGATATTCTTGTTAAGTATTTTCCAGAGTCCATTTCCTCACGGTCAACTATCAGGAATATCAGACTGTATGATGCTCCGATGTTCCTCATGCCAATTAGGTGATCCTTCTCTAAATCAAAGAGATGGATATACTCGTAATTTGGTTTGGCTTGTTATACGCTTCAGTCGACAAATGGGTAACCCATTTGTGCCCTCTTGGAAATGTAATTATTAGAGGAATCTACGATGTTTTGAATATGGCTGGGCATTGTCAGCAACAAATGAGCACAAAAATGAGCATGCATGCACGTGTGCCTATCAAATAGTACGTTTGATCACTTATTGACAGTCACAAGGGAGGACGGATGCTTTGAATGCCATCACAAGCTCCAAAGAGGAGGTAAGCTTCATATACACTATCATCTCACAATTGAATTTTTAGCTGAGAAGGATCATACCAAGATGTTCAATGATGTCATTGTCACTAGATTGTGTTCATATGCACTTGGTGTGATTCTATGATATGAAAAATCTTATTGGGCATGAAAGTGCCCATTAGACATGAGTCCTACAAACATGTGATTTTTGTATTGATCCCCCGGAGGTGTAGCTCAGGTGAAGATTTGGGCGACAATTCTCCAGAAGTATGACACCCCTCCGAAGACGCTAAAGCCAATGTGATATTCTGACAATATAAGCAAACTTGCTCGTGAGACCCATGAAGGTCATCCCATCATAAAGGGGCAAGCTATGAGATATGCCCCTTGTCGCAAGGGGAAGAGGGTAATGGCCTGTGGGAGATGCCTAGTTCCACTTTACCAGATATTGCTTTGCTGAATATCACAAAGAAAACTTTTGTGTCATATATTCTAAACGAACATAGTGAAAAGATTCAGATTTGTTAGCTTTGAGACTATATTCAAACGTTAGTTGAAATAGGTGATTTAACAAAATAGTTGTAAAATAGTATCTGTAGTGAAATAAAATAGTTATTTAACTGTAAAGAAATGTAATTTATCTTTATCAACATTTATAATCCAAATATCCTTTTGTGGTATTCTTATAGGACTCGAGACAAATGGGCATTTTTGTACCCACTCCCGTATTGCGTGAAGAAAAACTATATTTGCGAAAATTACTCTAAATATAGTAAATATATCACATTATGCCTTAATAAAATGATTTTCACTTAAAAAATTGAAATGAAACGTTCCGGGCATAAATGGGTTTTATATCCTGTCGGAAGCAGAGTTACATTTAAAGATCCACAAAACATGTCTATAGAAAATAAATTGTGCACCAAAAGTGCAACAGAAATTAGCAACTGCCTCAAGCAGCTCTTTCTCAGTACATGTGGCAAGACACAGAAGGGCCGCCACACAAAACAGAACCCACCGAACATCCCCACTTGTGTAGATTGCTCTTGCACCTGGTGAAACCCGAGCGACCCCCTGTGTGCAGGGGACGCAGACGAAGAATACGCCCACGGTATCCACTGCCTGTCGTAAGAGGCGACTAAAAGGAGCAACCAAGGGATGATTGAATGAGAACCATGAAACTACTTGTAATTAGTATCATCACGCGGGGAACACCATGGGTCGCCTTTACTTGCGAGTAGCACCACCAGCAAAGAGCAATTCACTGTGGGTTTGCAGTACCTGTGATGAGTACCACTATATGCGGAACATCACTGGCTTACGTTACCTGTGCTTTATACCATTATGTGAGAAACATCACGGGTCTGGGCGTTGCCTGTGGTTAGTAGCACTATATGAGCGACACCATTGGTCTGAATTGCCTGTGATTTGTACCCACTATCTGTGGAACACCACGGGGTAGTATGAGTCCCTGTGATTAGTACACCTATGGGTTACCGTTGCCTACGAATGGCGTCATTATGTGAGAAACACCATAGGTCTGCGTTACCTGTGCGACGTACTATACTTGTGAGTAGTACCATCATGTGTGGAACACCGTGAGTTTACGCTACTTGTGATTAGTACCGTGACTTGAGAAATATCATGGTTCTACTTTACCAGTGATAAGTACTATTATGAGAGACCGTTAACCTGGATTTTGAACCCCCTTAGACAACAAGCATCATCAATCCAAGATTGTGCATTGGAAGCAGTTCCTTGGTCAGTAATATAGTTTCTGGGAAGGTGAGGCATTGCAGGTCGGATCCACTGATTGTTTCAAATTCATTTTCCTCCATTTATTCTTCATCATCACGTTTTGAATTCTGGGCAGTGGATGAATTTTGGACTTTTAAACTGTCATTGCATTTCGTCTCATTTCACATTATTAGGGGCCGATGACTTAGATGTTAGGCCCATTTATACAACAAACATCATCATCATCATGAAAACCCGAGCGCAGAGTATTTAGAGATCTCCAAGTCGTCTAGTACTCCGTATGTTCAGCTGGTAATTCTTCACAAGGTGTTTTCCATCGTCCAAGATGCTCAACCCTAGCTCGCCACAAAGTGAGTCTTGCGTGCTGTTGTGTTCCTTCAAGTCTCTGTGTGGTCTTGAAGAAAATTTTGCGTGAACTTAACCGTGATGATGCTGGTGGATGAGCTTGGAATTTTAATGATGTGGTCTTCTCCTTACGGACTGCTACCTCACGTCGGATATAAGGAGGTGCAATGCCAGCAATATAGTACAATATTTCTCGTATTGTAGATCTTAGACAGCCTGTGATGATGCGACACGTTTTATTGATTGCTATGTTTACTTCCTTGGTATGACAAGATGTGTACCACACTGGACAAGCGTACTCTCCTGCCGAGTAACATAATGCTAGTGCTGAGGTTCTCACTGTGTCCGTCTGTGCTCCCCTTGTTGTTCCAGTCAGGTTCCCTACCCCATTATTCCTGACAGCTACTTTGCTTTGGGTGTTCATACAATGTTTTCTATAAGAAAGTGTGCGTTCTAAAGTAACCCCAAGATATTTTTGGGGAATCACAATGTAATCTTTTTATAATCATCAGCACTATCATAAGGAGCATCACTTTTTCATACAAACTTTAGCTTGTGCCAACGGCTGTAGTACTGCAGTAATTAAGCTTGCGTAAGAGTGAAATTGTAGTCAGATCACGTACTTAGCATAGGAATCACATATAACACATTTCGTTACATTTAAGGTTTTCATGGTGCAACACTTCCTATTTCCGCTAGTGTAGAATCTTATCTTCGTCTTTGATTCAGATCTTCTTTACATTTATAGAAAGCTAAAGGAAATCGTTTACGACTTAAGTAAAGAGGACCCTTCATTTTTCCATTCGTAGTGACTCCCCTTCTCTCTAATCAATGTACTTTGTGTGATAGGTGTAAATGGTGATAATAACTGGGTACTTGGAACGTAGCTACATGAAAGGTCTTTTATGTCGCTGCTGTAACAGTAATGGTGGGACAGATATGCCACGCTCACTCTGCTTATTATAAAACGGAAATTGCGAATAAAGACACGTCAAAGCTCCCCCAGCACAAAAACGAAAAAACTACCAAAAGTGAAGAGAAAAACTGAGGACATCATTGACAAACAGAGTTACAGAGCACTTTGTGATTCTTCGAAGTGTTTCCAATATCTTAGAAGACTCCGTTGTGTACCTAATGGATCAGTCTGGAAAGAAGCTTGTGGTCTCAGTCAATATACTTTCCCCCCTTTCTTGGGATCTTCTCCCCCTCACCCAAAATAACGTAACCACTGATACCACAAGAAAATTATGGATTAATGAACCCATTCATCCAGGACATTAGAGGTTATTAAATGTGGGGGAGGCTCTGAATTAGCTCCGCGTGGTGTAATCAGAAGCAAGAAACAGACCATTCCCTCTATAAGATGACATCTAGTCGTTGTTTAAAGTATTCTTAAAGGGGAATCACAAAAGGGTCCCTGCCGCGCTTCAAACTACAAAGCTGCTTTACGTCGCACCGACACAGATGGTCTTGTGGGGACGATAGGATAGGAAACGCCAAGGAGTGGGAAGGAAGTGGCCATGGCCCTAATTACGGTACATCCCCAGAATTTGCCTGGTGTGAAAATGCGAAAACACGGAGAACGATCCTCAGGGCAGCCGACAGTCGTGTTCGAACCCACTATCTCTCGAATGCAAGCTCACAGCTCCGCACCCCTAACCGCACAGCCAACTTGCTCGGACTTCAAACTACCTGGAGTGTCGAATTGAAGTTTTTATTCTAATAGGTGTGAAACTGCGGGTGTATTCGGACATCATAGCGTTATAGAGATCATTTTCATATTTCGACGATAGGAACTACTCCTATATCTTGAGGTTGGCGTGAAAATAACACGATACAGTAGTAATCCAACTAATGTTAAAAATCATTATTTATGCATATTTCAGTGCCTCGTCCCTCTTAAAACAATTCTCTGCTAACGTGTCCGATAGCCAATCTTTAATTAACTTATTTTACAATTGGCTTTATGACGCACCGACACAGATAGATCTTATAGCGACGATGGGATAGGAAATGGATAGGAGCGGAAAGGAAGCGGCCGTGAAATTAATTTAAGTACAACCCCAGCATTTGCCTGGTGTGAAAGTGGGAAACCACGGAAAACCACCTTCAGGCCTGCCGACAGTGGGATTCGAACGCGCTATATCCCGGATGCAAGCTCACAGTAAAATATAGTTTATTTTGTGAATGGAGAAATATTAAATGCAATTGTTTTGCTGTTGTTTAGTTTACTAATGGCAATGATTTAAAGACTACGTCATAACGTAGGAATGGTAAAACACAACGTTCCTTTTTTCCACCACATTTCTTTCACTTCCTTTGAATGAAAATGAAAATCCACAGCCTGTTTCCAGTTTCAGCCTTGTCAGGAATGAAATGAATGAAGCCCCCATCTAGCGGCGAGGATAGGAAATATGCCGGCTGCCGAAGCCTGTCGCACTCCTCTTGGGCAATGATTAATGACTGAGAGATGAAATGAAATGATAGTGAAGAGTTTTGCTGGAATGATAGATGACAGGAAAAATCGCAGTACTCGAAGAAAAATCTGTCCAGCCTCCACTTTGCCCAGGACAAATCTCACATGGAGTGAGTGGTATTTGAACCATGGGACCCAGTGATAAGAGGCCGCCACGCTACCGTCTAAGCCACGGTGGCTTCTTTTCTCTTCCTTTAAGAATTATATACAATTCTATATAAGTTTTCTTTTCTGTCCAACAGCAGCAATAACTTGAAGAATTTAGAATGAAGTACTATGGCATGCCGCAATATAATTATTACAGTATCTCATAAGGCGGAAGGAGCTGTCACGACCAAGAGGGTGGATATTAGCCTCTAGGAGATGTCTGCTCCGCTCTTTAACGAGGAAATTAAACACCGCTCAGGCGCAACCAGAGCTGCCACGCGTAAGCGGAGATCACTTTAAATATAACGAACAGTAGCATACAGAGTTCCTTATAATACACCAAGGCCAGCTCAACAAGGCAAGAGGCTAATGACAGCAGGAAGAAGGAAAATGACTTTCTAATATTGTTTGAGTACCCTTGGAATATAAGAAAACAGAACGATAATAGAGATGGTTTCTCAAATACATTTTTGAACGAGAATTATGCACGGAGTTTTCAATAATATTCGCATGCAAACGGAAAAATAGAACTTGCTTCATAAATACATTTTCTTAAGAAATACTGTATAATATGCATTTCATGACACGGAATGTGAAAAGCTCTACCACCAGATGTACGACCTGAACAGTCTCCATTGGGAAATGTAGTTCTCTGCAGGAAATGCCCGCTTTCTAATCTCATTTCTTGATACAAAACCATCTACCACTTTCCCAGATTTAACTCCTGAGCAGCCTCCGAATACCAAACTCCACGTTATAAGGAGATTTAATATCTACGAGGAGAACTTTTGGGGGCACTCTGCCCCCTAATATCATTTGGGGGGGGGGGAGAAAAGGCCTTGTCCCCCACTAAAGTCGGCGCCACATAGCTATCAGCTTGCATTTTGGAGATAGTGCGTTCGAATCCCACTGTCGGCATTTTTGGACGTGTACGACAACCATTGATCACATCATTGATGCATCTTCAAGCTTCTTCTGTGAATGACCAGCAATGTCGTATTACCCAATAGGCATAGAGGACCCCAAGACAGCAGATCAAATTTTAGACCCGCAAATAGTTATGGTGACCAGACTGTCTCTTTTATCCGCACATGTCCTCCTTTTTTTGTCCAGGCACCGGGTGGATTATTTAAAAAAAAACGATATGTCCTCCTATTTAGTAGATCTGCTTATTTTGGGGTAACGTGTTTTCTCGCTTCGTTACGCGACGGTATCATCGATATCGTATCGATATATAGAAATGTGATTATGAATATACAGAACATGCGATTTGTAACATTGTCGACGCACCTTCGCCGCATTCGTCATTTTCCGATGTTTGACATCCGCACACTGCCACAGCTACGGGACTACTGTCAACCGATTACCCTGGATGACGTCATCGAGTCATCGAGGACGTTCTCGGCATTTCTAGTACGTGTGTCATGATTTCTCCTGTACCTCCCCTCTCTAACTGGCCCTAAAAACGCAGCACTCTTTGCCTGCTACCTCGAGGCATTTTTCGGCTGTTGGAGAGACGGCAACTCCGATGTAAATTTTCACACCCGTAAGTTATGGATCTTATTCTTAGACCATGAGGTATTCCGAACTTCGCATGACTATGTTCTTGAGTATTTGTACTCGATTATGTATCCGTAAGGGAGCAGCCGGATGTCTAATTCCTTTGTTTGGAATGCTATTTTAAGTTATGTGACTGTGAAATTTCTGTGTGTCAATACTCTCGAAAACTTCTGGTACATCAAATTAGTTTACGTTGTTACGTTGTAATCTCTTACCTTGAACTTGTATACATTTGTCCTGTTCGGCTAAATACATCGGTGTTACATCCAGTGTGTTCTGGAACTTAATGTTCATATAGCTCACTACTTTCTAGTCAGGTCAATTCTTACAGTATGCCCGAATATTGTAATTTAAAAATACTGATCTTTTTAATTCATTCTCCTATTTTATTGTCTTTTCTATCTTCTCTAATCTCCCGTACTTGTGTTTGTACAGTTGGTTGGGAAACATCTAATCTATTTAAAAAATGTAATTGTAAATCTTATTCAGATGAAATCCAAATCGTCCCTATCGCCGAGCTTTGCAATATTTCCTTTGTGGTTTGTTGTCAAAAGTGTTCTAATCTTTTGATATTTTGGTGCTTAACTTGCTGCTAGGGGCATGCGGCTGTGAGCTTGCATCCGGGAGATAGTGGGTTCGAATCCCACTGTCGGCAACCCTGAGGATGTTTCCCATTTTCACACCAGGAAAATGCTGGGGCTGTACGTTAATTTAAGGCCACGGCCACTTCCTTCTAACTCCTAGGCCTTTCCTATCCCATCGTCGCCATAAGACGTATCTGTGTCGGTGCGACGTAAAGCCACTAGCAAAAATAGCTATTCTTAACTTGTTATGTTTCGTGTTTCAAAACATCTATTTTTGTTCATCTGAACGTGCTAATTCTTGTTTACCGCAGCGTCCTTATATTTTCCTGACTGCTGCTGTATTGCTTGCTATCTTGCCCCTTTGTACCATCCACGGTTTACCTATCACTGCCCAACACTTCCCTTTTTATCTTTCGTAGATAATAATAATAATAATAATAATAATAATAATAATAATAATAATAATAATAATAATAATTGTTACCGTGTTTTGATGGTTTAGCAGATGTGGAAAGAAGGTGCGGGCGGCGAATGGGTCTAACTACGAAATTTAAAGTTAATTTAAAACTTCAATAAAGGTTATATTTTTCAAACAGAACAAGATTTACATATAATTTGGAATATCAACAAGTTCAACAATAAATGATTAAAGCCAAAACTCAGGTACAATTACAAGTAAACAGCAAGACTAGAGGTATCCAAATTTTAGGGGGGTTTTACCCTCTTGGGCTATCAGCCCTACATTTTACAAAGCTCTCGGGCATACATCCTGAGCTCCAAGCTCCGCTTTACCTACATCACTTAATTCATAGGGTAGAAAACCCCTTCATACAAGGAGCACTTGCTCCCAACAAACACCTTCAGGCCTTCTAGAGGCACTCAAAAAATCCAATTCGGAGAGAATTAACAGGCTCTCAGTTACTCACGCCTATTTAAGGCAACCTCAACTTTCACCATCACTTGCCCTCGGGCACAACTTACAAATTTATACAGGGGTATCATGTACCCAATCTACTGGACCTTATCAGAAAAGAACAGGTTAATTACATGGCCCTAAAATACCAAATTGGCTGGAGGCGTAGCTTGCACTCCTACATGAAACTTCTTAAAACCTAGGTGGCACTCGGCCGGTTACACAGGGGTTAATCCCATACTAGAGAGGTGACTCGTAGAAGAAAAACTTTTATTACCTTAAGAAGAGAAGAAAACTTGTTATGAAAACGTAGTCACCTCAAAACTATATGTGTGGGAGCTCGAGAGGGTTAAGCACTCCCTATCCCAATTTGCGGTTAAAGATATAGAGTTTTACAAAGATATTACATTTTACAAGGTAGGTTACATGAGAAAAGTTTCGAACCCGCCCCGTGTGTTAAACTGCTGAGCTAGCAAGAAAAAGTTATTAAACGGCCATTACCTTGTTGATGAACTGCTGCCCGAAAAAGGAGGCGCTTCCAGCCCCCTGCTACATAATCACACAGTAAGCAAGATGTCGATGAAGTGGCGCCGAGCCATGAAAATCAGCAGTTTTATACCCACAAGGAAACTTTGAGACCTTTCATGAAAGAAAAACGCCACACCCACTCTGTTTATTGGTGGATGCAATAGTTACATACAACATTGGAGAAGATATACATGATTGGCTGAAAATTATTTTAGAAAATTAGTGATTGGTAGAATTCAAAACTGGCGGAAGAAGAGATCAATATTGCCAACCCAAAAAATGAAAGAAAGAAATTTAACAAAGAACAAACTTAGGGATACAAAATTTCTTCAAAACAGTTCGTTCACTTCGCACCATGGTGCACAGTCATAGTTTTCTTGGTAGAGACATCTGGAAGAGAATGTCCACACCTCTTGCTACAGAGCAAACAAACACGAATCGAAATAGACACAGTTCAGAACACTTCAAAATTTACCGTAGTGACATCTTCCAAGGAACCATTGATTTAATACAGATTTTTAAGTTCGGAGTTTCTCCTGTAGGGGATTATTTTTAGGCGCACAATTTAAACTTGCGGGGTCGGGGTGTACCAACCGGCACAATAATAATAATAGTAATAATAATAATAATAATAATAATAATAATAATAATAATAATAATAATAATAATAATAATAATAATAATCGTACAACCAACACACCCGCCACAGATTATTCTATGCATGACTTGTATTATGATAACAAATGCCATTTACCACTCTGCATACTGCAAGCTTGTCTCTCAACAATACTCTATCAAAACACTACTATATTAGTGTGTGACAAGTGACAGGAGATAACCAGTATTTGAAAGAAGCCTTTTTTAAATGGATGGCGCTGAAATTGATATTGATTATTGTGATGTTAAAAAGAATGTGTTTTATATACGCAAGCTAAATCCTTTCCAACTGATGATGTAAAATCTTTTGATCAGTTCAGCAATTTCAAACAATTCCTGAATGAGAGTAGTGTTGACCCTGGTTTTAATGAGCTACCTTGTAGTCAGAAACTGGCAAAGTAGGCCCTATTTCAATTCACGTAAATCAGTTGGTTGTAATTCAAAGTTGTTAAAACTTGCAGAATACATTTTTTCCTATATTAGGGCCCAATACAAATGTAGAAAGTCTATTTTCATTAATCTCAACATAATTGAATGAAAATCCAACCTTCACATAGCCCCATTATACGGCCTTGTTCAACTGCAGTGAGTTGTTGATACTGGTCATGAAGGCATTCTTGACCCACTCACAGTTACTCTATCCAATCTCACAGGTAATTAACAATCTCGCAGAGTACGGTCCGTATGTAAAGCCCCTTAAAGCACAACCCCTTCTTGTTGGTTGGATTTTTTCCGCTAGTGTATAATGAAGTTGTTAGCATAGACAATAACTTGGACTTCGACATGTCAATATCTAAATTCATAAAACGTTTTGCACCTACACTGCCACAACACTAAGAATTAACATCATACTGAAAGCTGTCAATAAGTTATTGCAGGTACTGAATAATTTAGTTATTAAGAAGTTTACTTCAGTTATTTAAGTCTAAGACTTGTATCAATGCAGTTTAATGCATAATGTAGTTATCAAGAATTGTAGTTTTAGTTATTAAAATCTAAGACATGTGTCAATGTAATTTAATAAGTATTTTAAAGATCTTTAGGTTTACACTAATTGGGGTTTACTACCCTGTTGTAAACCGGCAAATAAATAAATAAATAAGTGCATAAATAAATAAATATCCATCTAAGGGTCTTTTGTTCATAAACCGACGATTCCCTCAAGTGACGAGCCGCTGGCGATGACGTCCTTTATTGTTGCCTTTACCGACAGGACAGGGATACTGTGGGTGAATTCTATGCTCCTACTCACAGAGGATTTATTCGAGTTTATGCTCACTGCTCTGGAGGTCAGGATTCATTATCTTTGGTAACAATAACCATAACTTGTCCGGCTCCATGCATAAATGGTTAGCGTACAGGCCTTTGGTCCAGGGACTCCCGGGTTTGATTCTCGACCGGTTCGGGGATTTTAACATTGATTGGTTAATTCCGATGTCTCGGGCGCTGGATGTGTGTGCCGTCTTCATCATTGGACTTCCTCATAGGTAGTGCCCCATCCTCAGAGATGCGAGGGTCACCTATACGGCACTCGTTGGCTGAATGGTCAGCGTACTGGCCTTCGGTTCAGAGGGTCCCGGGTTCGATTCCGGCCGGGTCGGGGATTTAACCTTCATTGGTTAATTCCAATGGCCCGGGGGCTGGGTGTTTGTGCTGTCCCCAACATCCTTGCAACTCACACACCACACATAACACTATCCTCCACTACAATAACACGCAGTTACCTACACATGGCAGTTGCCGCCCACCCTCATCGGAGGGTCTGCCTTACAAGAGCTGCACTCGGCTATAAATAGCTACACGAAATTAAATTACCTATACGGCGTCAACAGCAGGCCTCTTTGGAGGCCACACGCCACTATTATTACATTATCACTTGACCAGTACCACAGAAAGGAAATAAAATTGTTCATGTAACACTGATACATCCTTATCTTATGACAGAATATCTTCTGTAGGCTACTTGATGGAACTGCTCACACAGAGTTACAGCGAATTGAGTCTGTTCTGTAGTAAAAAAGGTAACTAAGAAGAAACGGAGAGAACGTGTTACTGCACTCTCACGAAATTAGAACCCATCGAAGCTGAAATTTCACAGAATGAGAGATATGACGGAAGCGTGGTCCATTTCAACTTATAATTAGTTTCCAGCCCACTCTGGGGAGAAATCTGGACCGGATCCTCGCCCATTCCCCTTTGGGGATGCATGCCAAGTAATATCTGTCAAACTCGCACCTTCAATCAATAGCTGTAGCAGCTACGGTCGTTCCC